>NC_089250.1:35308392-35626517 GCF_963930625.1 Muntiacus reevesi
ACTTTCCTTAGTGAGTTGTCTTGAAATTTTTATTGACGGTCACCTGACTGTACACTTATGAATCTAGACTCTACATTTTGTTTCATTAATGTGTTTATGCTGTGTCTTAGTTACTTTATCTTTTTAAATTTTTATTTATTTATTTTTGTCTGCACTGGGTCTTCGTTGCTGTGTGTGGGGTTTTTCTAGTTGCATCAAGTAGGGGCTACTCTTCATTGCAGTGGCTTCTCTTGTTGCACAGTTGGCGCTTAGTTTCCGAGGCATGTGGAATCTTCCTGGATCAGAGATCAAACCCAGGTCCTCTGCATCAGCAGGCAGATTCTTAACCACTGGACCACCGTGGAAGTTCCATGTTTATGGAAAAGTTGAAAGAATAAGAATAGTACTAAAAACATCCACATTGTTCCCCCATTATTAGTATTTTTTCCCCTTCAGTTTATCATTTGCTCTAATATTTTTTTCCCTCACTTGTTTGGGGTAAGTTACATACACTAAAGCTCTTTATCTCCATATACATCACTGTTTCCTAACAGTTGCACAGTTATTAACGTCAGTAAATTTAACACCATGCTATGCTTTTATCTGAGCTTCCAGATGGAACTAGTGGTAAAGGGCTCTCCTGCCAATCAATGAAGGAGACATAAAAGATGTGGGTTCAATCCCTGAGTTGGGAAGATCCCCTGGAAGAGGGCATGGTAACCCACTCCAGTATTCTTGCCTTGGAGAATCCCATGGATAGAGAAGCCTGACGGACTGCAGTCCCTAGGGCCACAAAGAGTCTGACACAACTGAAGAGATTTAGCACGCACACATGCTTTTATCTAATTTAATCTATCATTGGGCTTACCTGGTGGCTCAGTGGTAAACAACCTGCCTGCCAGTGCAGGAGACATAAGAGACGTAGGTTTGATCCCTGGGTCAGTAAGATACCCTGGAAAAGGAATTGGCAACCCTCTCCAGTATTCTTGCCTGGGAAATCCCATGGACAGAGGAGCCTGGCAGGCTACAGTCCATGGGTTTGAACAAAGTTGGGCAAGACTTAGCAACTGAGCATGCATGCCATTCTATCATCAGTATCAGTGTTCCAGTCTTGTCTTCTTAAAGTTAATAATGTCCTTTATAGAAAATTTATTCTCTCCGGCACACAGCTGAATCTGGAGTCTGTTTTTGCATCTAACTGTCATATTTCTTTCAGTCACCTTTTAATCTAGAACATTTCAGTAGCTTTTCTTTAAGTGTTTGAAGAATACAGCTCTTCACCCCTTTTTAAAATAGAACATTCCTCACTCTGCATTTGCCTAGTTTCCTTATGATGAGGTGCAGGTGTACCTTCTTGACCGAAACACTACACAGGTAATATACCCTTCTCGGGATCACTCCTGGAGGCACGTGGTAGTCCTCTGTTCCTCACTGGTGATGTCGATCTAGAGCATGTAGTTTGCTGTTGTCTTTTCCCTTTCAACCGACAAGTAGTCTGGCAGGGGGAGACACCAGCATTTCACCAAATTGCCTGTATTGAGCATCTCGATGATTCTTCTCTGATTCAGGCTTTACTGTGAACTTTCAGCTCCAGCACACCCTTCACTTTGATCAGTGAGCCCCCAATTATTTATCACTTATTCGTGGTTATTACCTATTAATATGGACTCGTGTATTACTACTTTCCCAATGGATTACAATGTATTAACACAATTATTGGGGTGCTCACATTGTCCTGGACCTGGCCTGTGGAAGCCCCATCAAGTTGGCTCCTGAGTCTTTGTGACGCGCCATAGGTGCTTTTTCTTTAAACCTGCATTGTAATAATAAATTCTACGATTGCTGAAAAAAATTTAAAAATAAAAGTAAATTGAAAAAAATGCAAATCTCCCCTATAAGAATTTCAGGCTGCTCTGTTGTGCCTTGAGTTGTATTGCTTATAATCTTTTTTGTTTTAAAGTTTTTTTTCAATAAATTAAACATTTCTTGAGTATTCATAGTACTAATACATTATGTTTGCAATAATCTATCGAGGCACAAAGGGCAGATAAAAGAAGTGTAATCTATGGTCTTATATTAAGGAATTGATAATAGCTATAAACAGAAGGTCTCTCAGGGCTCCTTTAATATTTGAATAAGAAATGTAGGCAAAGCATACATAATAATCATCAGACGTTAAGTAAAACCTCCAGCTTCTAATCTTCAGTCAGTTTGAAACCCAATCAGTGTGACCTTTGTGCCAGTCCTGCCATCCTGAGCTCTCCCAGGGGCCATGGACAGTCTGAAACCCACACCCTCCACGTTCCCCTGCAGACAGAAGCATCGAGAGATGCTAGTGGGTGGAAGGTAAGCACATGTCTATTCCAAGAAGCTGGTGCGCACCTGCAGACACAGACAGCTGTGGGTGTTTCCTGTGGCTATCAGCTGTGCACTCAGCACCCCCACTTCAGGGAGGAAGGATTGATGGGAACTTTTCTCTGATCCCTGTCTCCTGTCAGTCCCATCTTCCTTATCTTCAGAGGCTAAATTCCTGATTCCCAGTAATAATCTCACTAAAACTACTTAGGTGGCTACCATTTTCCTGACTAATATCATGTGACTTAGTTTCTTATTAATTTTTTAAACCTTTATTTATTATTATTTATTTTGGCTGCGTTGGATCTTCATTGCTGTGCACGGGCTTTCTCTCATTTCGGGCAGTGGGAGCTACTCTCTAGTTGTGGTTAATGGACTTCTCATTGCGGTGGCATCTCTTGTTGTGGAGCACGGGCTGTAAGCATGCAGGCTCCGTAGTTGCGGTACACAGGTTTAGTTGCTCGTTGGCATATGGGATCTTCCTGGACCAGGGATCAAACCTGTGTTGGCTGCATTGGCAAGTGGATTCTTTTTTTTTTTTTTCCATGGAAAAAACCCTCTTGTTTATTTGATTAAACAAAAATAAAATAAGCTGCATAGGAACAATTTTAAAGTCCAAAGAGACACCAACTTTGTTTTAAGGCTGCAGTAGCTGATACATCATCTCCTTGCTACCTTGTCCAGCCTCCTCTGTGGACCACAGCGATACATTCAGAAGCCTGTTAGCTAACACAGGAGTTTTTGAACACTTTCCCATCGGTTCTTCACCTGCTCATTGCCTGTCATGCCTGAGACCTGCAGTGTATCATTTAAAAGTAAAACTCCAGAAGGGAGGAGGAAAAAAAAAAAAAAAACCACCCCTAACAAGAACCCACCTTAAAGGTCTGGGGAAAATCCTTCACATCCCCGGTTCTCCACTTAATGGACAGGATCTACACCACCGCTGCAATGCCCATTTTGAAAAGTGTCGAGAGGCAGTCAGCACCCAGGAGGGCTTGCAGCATAGGTTTCTGTGGCCCAGGCAGTTAGTCTGGTGGTGCATATTCCTTACACCATGTCTGCCTTGAACAAATTTTTAAAAAAAGACATCTTAGTCATTCTAATCTCAGACAACATGCCCGTATTAATTTCTCCAACTTTGCATTTGCTTTTCTCAGAAAAAAAAAACAAAAAAACCCTCAACCAAGCCATGTGTTCTACACTTTCAAATTTAAAGCATTTTGTTGATTGGGCATGACAGCTAATGGACAGTATTAAGCAAGATTCATTTAAAAAAAAAAAAAGCAACAACAACACTAACAACCCTCCCACCCACCCGGGCAAGTGGATTCTTAACCACTGGACCATCAGGGAAGTCCAATTTCTTATTAATTTGTCACATACTTATATAGCATTTACCATGAGCTAGGTTTTACAAGTATTCACTCATTTCATCCTCTTAATAACCTTACAAAGTAGGTAAAATATTATTGATAGGCACAGAGGTAACTTGCCTAAGGTCACAAAGCCAGGAAGCAGCAGAGCTGGGGCTCAAACCCAAAATGTTAGGCTCTGGAGTTCATGCTTTTATTCTTATAACCTTTGCAAATAATACCTATGAGACTGTATTTGTCTGCTTGAGATGTCATAATACCGTCAACTGGGCAGTTTAAACAACAGATGTTCATTTTCTCACAGGTCTGGAGGCTGGAAGTTCAAGATCAAAGTCTGGCAGTTGGTTTGCAGTGAGAGCTCTCTTGTTGATTTATAGAGGACTGCCTTCTCACCACGTCCTCACAGGGCTCTTTCCTGGGTTGGGGGTGAGAGAGAGAGTTATGGTGTCTCTTCTTACAAGAAATACCCCTATCAGATTAGAGTCCCAACCTTACAACCTTATTTAATCTTAATTATTCCCATAAAGGCCCTACCTCCAAATAGAGTCATATTGAAGTTAGGGCTTCAACATGTGAATTTTGAGGGATTCAAACAGAGACCAAAATAACAGCAACAAACAGCCTTGCCCACCACTGTTGACGGAAATCATCAGTAAAGGGTCAATAATAGAAATGAAAAGGAGTCTTATTCGTGCCAAACTGAAGACTACAGCCAGAGAGATATAGATTCAAAAAGTCCTTGAATTGTGTTCCCCTGGGCTACAAAATAGAGGAGGTTCTAAAGGAAAAACCTACAAAATCACAGCAGCTGTTCATCAAAAATTAAGATTGGAACTGCAAGAAGTAAGGAAGCTTGCTAAGCAAGGATTGGTTATGATCTGAAATGGTTGTGTAGTTACAAGAGGAGACCCTGACACCTAAGGTTGCAGCTGGCATCTGCCAGCAGACACTGTTATGAGAACACCTGGTGACATCCTTGAGTCTGATATAGTTCGAAAATTCAACTTCCCACGGATGCAGGAAATCACATCCATAATGATCACCGGCTCCCGCTGGGTGCCTGAACCACAGTGACTCCATTCTGATTTTCAAATGCATTCTTTCCTTTAAAGGTTAAAGCAGATGTACAGTGCATGTTTAATAGGCCATAAAACAGGCTGTTTTAGTTACCATAAAGTTTAGGTTCAATCATGTATAAGCCAAAATGACTTCCCCACATCTCAATAGGTAAAAACTTCTCCCATCCCTACATCATTATGTCTTGTGGCCCTGAGAATGCAGCATCCTGTTCCCTGGGCTCCAAAGGAAATGCTTGATTCATTTTTTTTTTAACCTCCCTCTATCATGGGACTGTGCCCGAGTTATTCAATCTTGCTGAGCCTTGCTTTCTCCACCTGAAAGTGGGTTGTGAGTATTAAATAAAACAACAACACAAATTTCATAATCTAGTCCCAGCCACATAGCATCTACTCCATACACCTGTGCTCCCTGTTTTCAGTTCTCTTCAGATGATGCTCATCAGCACAGCATGTCCACCCTAGTCCTACTTATTCAGCAGCATCCGTGGACACTTGTCCACCCATAGATCGTGTTAGAGGGCAGATCCTAGCCTTGCTCACCCTGCCCCACCCTGCCTCTCTGAGCGAGCTCTACTCTGCAGATATGCCAGGTGGAGACCGTATAGCCCACTCTGTGTACGGCTGGGGTCCCCCGTGTACACACCCAGCTTCTACCCAACAGCTGCACCCATGCCACTTGTAGAAAGTGAGGGGAGACAGAGGCTGCATTTCCGCTGCTTCTGGAAGCATTTGATTTTTCTGAGATGGGAGGGCCTGAGACATGACCCGAAGGCCCCCGCTTCGAGGTGGGGATCAGCAAAAGTGATCCCCTGCGACAGTGAAAACCCTGAACTCTCAGGACCCACGTGGGGCAGCAGATCGCTGGCTTTTGGATTCACATGGTGACCAAGGAGGCAGTTCACTCACGGGGACAGTTCTGCGATGTTGGTCTTGAAGTTAGCTCTGAAAGTTCCCCCAGCGTCTTCCTTTCCAGACTTTGCGATGATTTTGCCGACCTAATCCCCTGTAGAGTCGCTTTGTGCTCAAGTGTCCTGGAGTCATCACCACCTAAAGCGGACACTGTCTCAGACATCTGTGCGGAGGTCAGACATACACAGTACCTGAGGCTATAGGTCCATGGAACTCACACCCTGAAGTTTCCTGTGTGCTTGCTGTGGTCACCCCAGTGCCCAGAACTGCCCAGTAGACAGTTATGAAACTGTTGACCCAACATTGCCCCTTCATTAGTTATTGATCCCTTATTAGTTATCTGCCACTGCCTAACTAATTACCTCACATTTAATGGCTTAAAACAATACACATTCGTTACCTTGCAGTTTCTATGGTTCAGGACTCTGGGATTGGTGTGGCTGGATGATTCTAGGCTGTGGTCATCTCAAAGCTACCTGAAGGAGGCTCCCTTGCCAAGCCCCCGACCCTCACCCCAGGCTGTTGGCAGGAGTCCCCATTCTTCACCATGTGGACCACTTCCAGCTGCCGGAGCAGACTCACAACCCTGCAGCGTGATTCTGTCCCCACATGGTCCCTACCAAAGAGCAGGTGACTTTCCCGTGTGAGTGATTCAAGGGTGAAGCAGACAGAGACCCACACACATCTGAGACCCAAGCTCCAATCTCTGAATAATCTGCGTCTTAGAGATGACATCTCATCTCATACCTATTAAGGTGACTATTATCAAAAAACAAGAACAAGTGTTGGTGAAGATGTAGAGAAATCGGAACCCTTGTGTCCTGCTGGTGGAAATGTCAAATGGTGCCACTGCCATGTAAATCCGTTTGACAATTCATCCAGAAAGTTAAGCCTTGAATTGTCATATGATCGAGCAATTCCACTCACGAGTATATACCCAGAAGAATTGAAAGCAGGGACTTGTACGTCCGTGTTCACAGCTGTGTTATTCACGATAGCCAAAGGGGGAAGCCACCCAAGTGTTCCTTGATAAATAAGATATGGAATATACACACAATGGAATATTAATCAGCCTTAAAAAAGGAAAATCCAAAACATGCCACAACATGGATGAACCTTGAGGGTATTATGCTAAATGAAGTTATCTCATCATGAGAGGACAAATATGATTCCTCTTGCAGGAAGTACCTAGGATAACCAAACTCACAGAGAAAGAAGAATGATGGCTGCCAGAGGGTGGGGGCAGGGGGAAATGGGGAGCTGTTTAGTGGGTGCCGTGTGTCAGTCTGGGATGAAGAAAATGTTCTGGAGGTAAATGGTGGTGATGGTTGCGCAACAGTGTGAATGTCACTGGACCGAACCTTGCCCTGAAGATGCCCACTCACAGCTCCTGTGGGTCAGGATTCTGGGAACAGCTCTGCTGTGATTCTTGGTTGGGGCCTCTCACAGGATAACTATACACTGAACTGTGGTACTGAAAATGGTTAAAAGGATCAATATTATATACATTTTACTACAATTTTAAAGAATAAATTAAAAATAAGATAGAAGTGACAGCTCATCATTTCTACCAAATTCCCTTGGCTGGAAGTGAATGACTTGATTCTGCTGACAGTCAAGGAGAGGGAACTCAGCTCCACCCACTGAGGTTAGGAGAGACACAGGATGTGTGGGATGTGTTTGTCCACCTCCACACCTGTTCAAGGCTTCCCTTCCAAAACAGGCACAACTGGTAGAAAAGTAGAAGAATATACCAGCTACTTAAGGATGAATCACAAACTACTTCGGGGTGGACTTCATGCAAAGGATGATCCAAAAGGCAAGGATAAGTGTTCCTCCTCAGGTTATACTTCGATTTATCTTCTTATACCCATGGGCCCTGACACCTAAATTGGTTTACCTCAGAGAGTAAAATACTGATAAGGAGATTAGCCTTTGTATAAAATAGATTATCCAAACTCAGTGAATTTTTCTCTAAGAAAGAAAATTCTATAAATCATTTTCACCTCTATCTACACGCCACTCGTACCTCCCAAGACTATCAGGCAATCAGGCTCAAGGCGTACTCTAGCTGAAATAACTAAGAAGTGTTCGGTCATGAACTGACTTTTTGCGCCCCCTGGACTGTAGCCCACAGGTTCCTCTGGCCATGGGGTTCTCCAGACTAGACTACTGGAGTGGTTTGCCATTCCCTCTCCGGAGGATGTTCCTGACCCAGGGATTGAACCTGGGTTTCCTGCATTCCTGGCAGATTCTTTACCATCTGAGCCACCAGGGAAGCCCAAGAAGAGAAACCTCTAACACAGGGAAGTGTACTCAATATCTTGTAGGAATCTATAATGAAACATATATATTTATGAATCACTTTGCTTTACACCTGAAATTAACACAACATTGTAAATCAACATTTTAATGCATTTTATTTTAAAAAAAAAAACTTTAAAAATAAAAAAGAAAGAAAATTCTACCTTTTATGATTTCAAATCAAATGTAATTACCTGAAGGATTGCATTTGAAGTGGCACAATATTTGCAAGGACAACATTCAAAATTTGCAATCTGTGAGATTGTTGAATTGTTAGGGTAAGTGTATAAAACTATATTCTAGAGGCTTCTTGATATATTCCCCTGTGATCACCGTGGGCCTTTCAGTCACAGAAAGGAATAGGGGTGATCATAGGCTGGGGGTGGTCACAGGAGAGAGCGTGGCTAGAGAGAAACCCCTGCATCTGTAATTCCTTTCTAACGTCTTTAAAGTCCTGTGCAGGGGAAACATCAGTCGGAGATCGCTCTCAGGGCGGCATTGCCACTTCTTCCCAAAGGAATATACTAACAAACATGTTTTAAATAAGTTCTCTCAAGTAGTTTAATTTTTCCTCTGTATAATGAGGATTTTATTGTTTTTCTCTCTGATTTGTTCATCTATTTCTTTCTGCATTGCTTTTTCCTTTCTGTTGAAAGGCCAAACTATTTCCAATTTAAGCCAGCACCTCGAGGCTTTTGGTAATCTTGTAGTTGCTCTCCTTCCTCTTCTTTTTTCCTTCCCCAGAACATATTATAGAAGGGTTGCAGCTATTTCTTAATTTTAAACAGTTGCTTTCTGGGGCAAAAAATAAAATAAAAATCAAGAACAGACTAAACTTTAAAAAATCAGCACCTCTCTATCACTTTTTATCTTTTTAATTTGTCATTTGACTTGCCTGTGGTTTCATCTCTTTCAGGAGACAACAGATCTTTATCAGAAGAGTTAAGTTACATTACGGCAATTTTTAACACAAACTGGGATTTTGATGTACTAGGGACTTCCTGTTATTGCCTTTCCCCAGGTCTTTTTTTCATCCCCCCAAATATCTCACCTCCTTTTCTCCCCGTTTCTTCCCCTCTCTTTCTTTCTCTCCTGGGGGTAAAGGAGTTGATCGTGCTATTTCTGGCACTCCCTGACAGTCCTGCCCCTAGAGTTACCACATTTTTCAGTAATTACCCAATTTCTATACAAGCACAGGTGCCTTGGGTTCAGAGGCCTTTTCCTTCTGTCTTTGTTGGGGGAATGGAGATAGCTAAGGGTGTTTCATCTGGGGAGATTTGCTAATGTGTATTTTCCCACTCCCCTGCTAGTGGAGGTGGAGACAGGAGTTCAACTGAGTAACAACTAAAAATTTTAAAAATTGCTGGCTGCGAACCGGAGCTCGTTTGACCCAGGCTCATTTGACTCCCTGACATCACATCCGTCGGTCAATTGAACCCCTCAGACTCCAAGTTCATGTCCCTGGGTTGCAAAGCCTTCAGTTCTTAAATGTTGTCATTTTCAAAACAAAACTAAACAATAATTACCAGCTTAATCATTTATCCTCTGACATTAGCTCAATATTTTAACCATCAATAATCCAAACTCCCTCAAGAAGTTTGTACCACTCTAAGACAGAATTTTGTTTAAAATTCTGAAAGTGTGGGCTGTTGTTTTCTGGACAGTGAAGCAAATATCAGTGTTGAGACTTGGATCCCCAGGAGGCTAACTCTGAGCTGGAGATGAGCAGGCAGGATAATTGTGAAAGGAGGGCCCCGGCACCAGAGGAAGGAAGAGCGAGGAAATAAATAGGACTGGGCAACGGATGACAGTGGGCTCTACGCCGTGTTTGACGTCCCCGAGGTGTCTCATTGAGAGGCTTGGTCAACTGGTCGCTGGATGTGGGCCATGTCTCCAATGCTCTAACATCTTTCGTGGCAACTCACATGACCCTAGGCTGTTACCCACCCAGGGCAGGGGAAGAGTGGCTTTCCTGCTGGACTGAGGCATACCTGGGTTTGTGCCTGGATTATACACCTGCCCTCAAGTTCTGGCCAAACACATCCTTTACCTTTCCCGGACGTTGTTGTTCAGTAGCTCAGTTGTTTTTGACTCTTTGCGACCCCATGGACTGCAGCACTCCAGGCTTCCCTGTCCTTCACTATCTGCCAGAGTTTGCTCAAACTCATGTCCATTGAGTCCATGATGCCGTCCAACCATCTCATCCTCTGCCTCCCCCTTCTCCTCCTGCCCTTTATCTTTCCCAGCATCAGGGTCTTTTCCAATGAGTCTTTTTGCATCAGGTGGCTGAAGTACTGGAGCATCCTGGACATAAGCCCCATTTATTGTCCTTTTTATGAAAACACGGCCCAAGGTGAGAAAGGGCTGACCTTTCAGAAACCACTTTCCTTACCCTCTGTTCCCTCCCTTGCTCCATCCAGTGAACCCTGTGCTTAATGCCCTCCCACGGGTGCAGCACTCAGTCCTCCCCTCCAGGCTCTGCGGGGCCCCGTGCAGTCTTCCAACACTGCTGTCAGAGTACTTACCACCCTCTGACATTCGTGAATGACCTGTGTTAAACCCACAAATGTAAGTAGAAGAATAAAGCGGAACCACCTCAAAACCATGAGAAATCACTCTTTTGTAGAAAGAGACAATGTGCTTAGTCCCTCAGTCATGTCCAGCTCTTTGCGACTCCATGGACTGCAGCCCACCAGCTCCTCTGTCCAAGGGGATTCTCTGGGTGATAAAACTGGAAGGCATTCCTATTTCCCTTCAAGTTTTTCTTTTGTTAGAGTTGAGCTTCATAAAGAAGTATATTGGAAAACATTATAGGTTCTGTGACTTGTTTATATTTACAGAATAACATTTTGTTTTATATCTTATTTGAAATAAGAGCAATAACTCTAATAACTCCCTGCCATTTTAGTCTGGCTAGAATCAAGTAGTGCAAAAATAGTGTGAGTGCATAAGGAGGACGTGGATGTGAGTTTGGATTTTCTTGTATCTTTTTTTCTATTTTAAAAATAATATTAAAGTCATGAAGGAGCAGAAAACATGGTGAGCAAGTACCACATGGTATAAAGAAAAAGAGAAAAAAATCAGTAAGTTATGCAAAGGGGTGTCTCAAAGAAAAAGAGGGAAAAGAAGAAATAATCCTTTGGAGGCATCAGATTAATCTCAACTCTGATTCATGATGTGCATGATATGAATTTTCTCTCTTGCTTATGAGAGAAAAATATTACTTAAAAATTTTTGTTCTTGTTGTATTAGAGTTTCCACTGAGTTTCATGTTGGTACAGTGAGTGCTAAGAGCCCATTCTTTCTCAGGAGAGTGCTAGAAACAGCCATGGGCCAGAATTAGTTTTATACTCCTTACCCCATTTCTTTTTTCTTTTTAATTAATTTATTTTTTAATTAAAGGATAATTGCTTTACAGAATTTTGTTGTTTTCTGCCAAATATCTACACCATCCACCCTGGCTCCTCAATCAATTGACTTCTGACTTCTGGGTCAACCTCAAGAACTTATTACTGAGAAAATGGAATTGACAAATTCTAAGAGAATGCCAGGGCCAGTTTCTTAGGATTTCAGAGAAATAATTTAGGAGTCAAGAACTAGAGCCTTTTAGTTGAGGACAGGATATCTAGTTCTTATAAGGCTGACTTAATTTGAGGTTCTAAATGTAGTATATGTGTGAATTTTCCACATTTTTGTAGATTCATCAGATTCTGAAAGTCCCACATCACTCATTTAAAATAATTTACATGCTAAATGATCTGACATGGAAAGCAAAAAACAGATAGCAATAGAGACCAGAGACTATGCTGATGGAAAACAAGGAAGGCAAGTATCAGTGATTGAGAAAAAAGGAATAAAGCAAAGTAGTTCTTGCCACCAATCTCTATCTTTTTTCTACTTGCTTCACCTAATAGTTCAGCTGCTAAATAATCTGCCTGCAATGCAGAAGACCCCAGTTCGATTCCTGGGTCAGGAAGATCCCCTGGAGAAGGGATAGGCTACCCACTCCAGTATTCTTGGGCCCATGGTGGTTCAGCTGGTAAATAATCCACCTGCAATGCAGGAGATTTGGGTTCAATCCCTGGGTTGGGAAGATCCCCTGGAGAAGGGATAGGCTACACACTCTGGTATTCTGGTCTGGAGAATTCCATGGAGTGTATAGTCTGTGGGGTCACAAAGAGTCAAACACTACTGAGCGACTTTCATATATATATATACACACATATATATATAAAATAATTTTGTCACCTGTAGAGAAACAAAAGCCAGCCTTGAGACTCAAATAACTAACATCAAGAGGTGTGAAAGGATGCAGGGTCTGTGTTTCGTCTTTCCTCCACAGCAGGGGTGTGGTTAGGGGATTAGGAAGGGTTGGCACTGTTTTTAAGGCTGGTCCTAAGTTTAAACGGCAGATATGGCTGGGCTGAGCCACAGCCAGTGTTGAGTAAGATAATCAGAAGTTAAAAAAGGATTCTAGGGACTTCCCTGATGACCCAGTTAAGAGTCTGCCTTCCAAGGCAGGGGACATGGGTTCCATCTCTGCTCACGGAACTAAGATCCCACATGCCATGGAACATGTAAGTCCATGAGTTAGTTACAGCTAGAGTGGAGCCCTCAGGCCATAATGAAGACCCAGGCAGACAAAAAAAGAAAGAAAGAAAAACACACACACACACAATAACAAGGGATTCTGACTCAACCAGAAATGATGTGACAAGTTAAATACAGTCTTCCCTCAATATCTGTGAGGTGTTTAGTTCCAGGACACTCACAGAAACCTGAATCCTGTGGAGCTCAAGTCTCTTACCTAGAATGGCATAGTTCACAGACTCTCCTCTGTGCCTGAGGTCTACGTCTGCACTTCAACCAACCTTGGGTTCAATTTGAATCTGCAGATGCTGAACTCAAGGGTAGGGAGGGCCAACAGTAGTGTTTATAGGACATGTGCGTTTGGGATTAAAAAGAAATTTGGTTTCCTGTCATCGTTAGAGGTAGAGATTTGAATTTTTTTAATGAGAATTTTTTGTCAATCATGAAGCAAAGCAAGTTCTGGGGCCTTTCTCACTGACTCACTGTAGATACAGTTTAGATACATTTACTTTTCCTAAGATATTTAATGTCCTTTTTTCACCCACAGAAAGAAATTTTTTCTCTCATTCACACAGATGAAATGTGGTAAAATCAGCTGTGAAGACAGGAGTTGATGTTAAGAGGTCAATATTCTAATAAAGCTAGAGACTTCTTTTTAAAACTTAAAATGACCAGACAATACTCATATACATGGGTGCATGAACATGAAATCAGGGTTTTAGTTTTATGATGCAGAACAACACTAGGTCTCGTTGCCATGACAAGTGACCTTAAAATCTCCCTGACTTAGCCCTGCCTGCGTGGCACATCCATTGAAGGGTGACAGGAGTTATGCTCCATCTGATCATCGGAGACTCAGGTGGCCATCGGCTTCACTGTCTCGTGACATTGCATCTCAGCACATGACTTCAGGGGCTCCATGGAAAAGGCACAGTGTGAAAGGTTTAGTGTGAAACTAAACCTTACTCACAGCCCTGTGGCCAGAACTGGTCATGCGGCCCCAACCTAACAGCAAGCAACTAGGAAGGCGAGGAGGACCAGATATGGTGGTTCTTGTCATTTCTACCACACTGCAACCTCTGGTTGTGTATAGATTGTGTCTGTGTTACCATCTGTCCAAGACATGACTAATAGAGCTTTTATTATAAGGGCATGATAGAAAAGGGGTTACTGTGTCAGTTTATGCGAGTTGAGCTTTGATATATCATTTTAAATGATCATACATTTTAAAATGTACCAGAATCATTAGACAGCTAAATAAAACACAAATTCCTTGTCCCTATCCCTAGAGATTTTTTTTAATTGGAGGATAATTGCTTTATAATATTGTGATGGTTTCTGCCATACATCAATATGAATCAACCACAGGTATACATATGTCCCCTCTATCCTGGACCCCCCTTTCCATATCCCTCCCCATCCCACCCCTCTAGATTGTCACAGAGCACTGGGTTGAGCTCCCTGTGTCCCTAGAGACTTTTAATCCAGCAAACCTGAGGTGCAGTCCAGGAATCTGGGTTTTAACAAGCACCTCTGAGGGTTTTCCTGCCTATCACCTTCATAGTTTGGAGCACATGAGGTGACTGGTTTTTGTTCTCCGACAGTGATACTTCAGGGTTTCAGCATGCATGAGAGAGACAGAGACAGAGACATATTTTAAGGAGTGGAACACTAGGAAGCAGATGGCTGTTCCTTCTCGTTGATCTCTACGAAATAAAAGCCTTGGGAGAAGTAGATCCCCAAACTTCAGAAGTGTGTGAAGAGAAACAGCTGAAAACGAAAGAGAATAAGTAGAAAGTGCACTGTGCAAGATGCAAGGACTGTGAGCAGGTGTAAATGAAGCGAGGGACTGGGGATGGTGTACATTCTGGAGGACCAATCATGTGGCTAGAGGGATGGTGGACCAATCACATGGCTAGAGGGATGGTGGACCAATCACATGGCTAGAGGGATGGTGGACCAATAACGTGGCTAGAGAGACGGATTAGTGTATCTGGGTCAGCATATGGTCGCGTGGAAAGAGAAGGTACTGAGGCTGTTCCACATTATGGCAGAGGATTTTCATGATGGTTTTATTTAGAACCATCAAACTACAGAACTAAGACAATGCTGAGAATGGGGCAAAGTAAAGTTGAACTTCTTATCATTATTGAAAATGTGATCGTTTACTAAAGAAATCATCAGAGGTGTGTGTACACAGTACATACAAAGTTTTTGCAGCATTTTTATAATGATAAAAAATTGGACATCACCTCAAGTTGCCAGTTGGAAGTTGGTTAAGAAAATTTGGTCTCATCTCTGTGTTTGGTATACTATGTAACCATTAAGGTACTTCTGGGGCAACCAGGAAAGACAGGGATGTATGAGCAGATTTACAAAAATCTCCTCCCAATATTGAAATGAAGAAAACAAGATACACCAAAGAAAACATCATCCAACAACGAATCCAGGAAAATTTCCCAACTTTGTACCACAGACTTCAGGAAATACAGATCTAAATACAAAACATCTGATATATCCAAAATACAAAACAATTAAGCCTAACAGGATATAAAATTCTGAGAATCAACCCACAACTCCCTTTATGGAGTGAGCTGCACAATGTGGAGAGAAGAGGCAGAATTTCTGAAAAATCCGACTAAAAATTCTTCTCACTTTGGAGGAACAGGAAATGGGGCCTGAGCTGGCAAGAGAAAAGATCTGAAATGTTCCACCCGGGGCGCTTTTTCTTAGTAAAAGCCAAACATCAGTCGAAGGTCAGAGTGGTGGGAGAGAGGCCAGAAATGTGCTTCTAGCAGCAATTCTCTCTGAGGGGCCAGCAGCTGCTAGCAGAGCAAGCTGGGTGGGGACAGTGCCCGAGGCCACACCAGCCAAGGCGTTCACACCACCCAGCAGGGCTCTGACTCCAGCTTCCAACGCCAGGGAGGGGAGACAAATCCAAACCTCCAGACCCACCGCCATCCACAGGCCGGGGCAGGCTGTCTATTCCCTGGACTGGGCCTCTAGACAAGGGTTTCAAGAGAATCAAAATCAAGATGAATGTGAAAACTGTTCCCAGCTTTGAGGGCTCATAGAATCACTCCCCTCCCCACTCTTCTCAGGCAACTTCGGGGCCGACAGATACAAGTGATGCTAATCTAAGTCCCAGCTCGCTCATCTGTACAGGGAAGATGCAGATTGTGCTCAGGTAAACAGGGAGTAAAAAGACCATGTGGATACTTTTGGGTTGACCAAAAAGTTCCTTCAGACCTGAACGCACTTTTGGGACAACCCAATATTTCAGGGTGAAGAGCAGCCCATGTAGAATAGGCTGCTATGACTAAGAAGAAACTCAGCTTGGGATCTGTGCCATAATTCTGCCCCTTACTCTCTTTAAAAAAAGGAAGAGGAGGAAAGAAGTGTTAGGAAGTCCAAGCTCACACTGTTCGCCTCCAGACAATCAATAAGTCACGAGACAAGTTGTTAGGGGAAGGACTAGCAGCTTTATTCGGAAAGCCAGAAGACCTAGAAGATTGTGGACTCATATCCCCAAATTTATCTTACCTGAGTTAGAATTCAGGCTTCTTGTATACTAAAAGAGGAGGGGTGTGGCTGGTTTTTGCAAACTTTCTGGTGCTGGAATCCTTTGTTCTTGCGCAAAGATTTGGTCACAATGTTCCATTACACCTTCAACAAGACAATTGTTATTTTCTGTGCAAATTTCTATCTCTGTATGAATGGGAAAGTGCTTTAACAGTCAGAGCCTTGAGAATGGGCTATCCTGTATATTTCAGGCTCTAGGCAACATTTTTTTAAAAGGTGCAGAGCCAGTATGACTAAGTTCAGACAACAGAGCACCGGATTGAGCTAAAGGAATAGACCAAACAGGGAGTCACCTTTGCTCTTCTCTGTTTTGGAAGGTCAAAATACATAAGGAAAAGCTCACTTTGGAAGAAAATTGAGTCTATACTTAAGTAAGTTAAAAAGAAACATTCAATCAAAATAACAGAATGGAAAAGACTTCATACCTCACAGAGATGAGGAACTTACACAGTACATGCAGTGGCTGAAGTCTTATCATTGCCCTCCTTTGGAGGGAGGCTGAGCGCATTTCATGAAGCTGTGAATATTGTTTGAAATCGACAGATGGGAACAAGTATAGGTACATTGGATCACCAGAGAAGTGTGAACCCTGCCAACTGTTTATGTAAGCACACATCCTCCTCCCCTCTTTCCTGACGGAATTCCTACTCGTTTAGGTATCTATATTCTTCCACATAGCCATGCATTCAGAACAAGCTGACCCCACTTTCTACCTCTGTGTACCACTAGTTTTGTTTCCTCGGTGAATAGAATCATTCTGGTCATTGTTAGGGGTTGTGGAAAGCATGTGACACAGGCTGGTGCAATTAGACTGAAAGAACCAGCTTATAGTCCATGGCAGGTGACATAAAGGAGGGACTACATAGCCTTGGTTGCCCTGGCAGCCGTTTTGTGACCATGAGGAGAACAAACTTGTAGATGAGGTCAGTAGATGACAGAGGAGACAAACAGAAACACTCTGGGATCTTGATGACACCTTTGCATTCATCCTATCTCTGACTTTCTGTTTAAGTGTTTATGCCAATTAAAGTTATGGTTTCCTAACTCAAATACTTTGGGGTTTTTTCCTCTTTTTTTTTTTCTCTATATGCTTCCATATTGCTCACATTTCTTTTACATTTAGTGGCTATTCTTTCTGTAGTTAGGAAAAAAGCTGTTTATATTTTGACAAGTTAATATAGAAGGAAACAAAGATCCTGAAAACTCTTTAAGATGTATTATTTAAAGATGGAAATTTTAAAAGTAGGTCACAAAGTTTTTGATTCAGATGATCCAATTTTATTTTTAGAGGTATACATAATGTTATATATGCTCAGGAAAAATCTAAATGAATGCATACTGAAAAAAACTGCAATTATTTTTGAGTAGTTGGATTATATGTGACTTTTTTTCTTTTTGTCTGGTTTCTTTCTTTTTTCCTTTCTTTTTTTCGAAAACCAATGAATATGCAATGACTTACATAAAGGTACCTAAAGGTTTAAAAGATAAATTTTATTATATTTATTTTTGTCATGCCTTGTGGCATGTGGGGTTTTAGTTCCTGATCAGGGATCAAACCTGTGTCCCCTGAATTGGGAGCACAGAGTCTTAACCACTGGACCACCAGGGAAGTCTTTTTTTTTTTTGACCATGCCTCACAGCATGAATACAATTTTAAATAAAAATTGAAGCACTTTGATTTGGCCAGCAAATAGTCTTAGTTTTTCATCCTCTCAGATTTGAGTTTACAATATTTCTCAGATATTAAAATGAAAGAAAAAACAAACAACTGGAGGCACCTCCTCTTCTCCCAACCCAGACATTAACTACAAAGACTCCACTGTCTTGTTGGATTCAAGCAGAACTGGCTCCCCCAACACCCACAACTCTTCCAAGTAGAACACTGAAGATGTTTTATCTTTCTTCTCATGAGCTTGAACCTTCCCAACACTGTTAGATTTAGGGTCTTAGCTGATATCAGTTTGCCCTGGAGGGTTTAACTTCAGATCTACAGTAAACCCAGCGTCTGGTCATATGATGAGCAAGTAAAGCAAAAGAGGGCTCTCCATGCCCTGCAAACAAATGCTAGCTCCAAAATTGCAATGAGAAATTTGTCTTTAGCACTTTCCTCTCTTCATTTAAGTATTACTGCTCATTCTTTCCCTTATTGGAGTCCTTGCCTCAGAGATAACCACTGTTTTCTATTGGGTGACTATTTTTCCAGACCTTTATTTCTTTCATTTACTTACATGTAGGAATATATTGACAAACACAGGTTCTCATGTCTAGATTTGGGGCGTGTGAGTACATGTGTGTTGTTTACATAAGTGGTGTCATGCTGTGTATGTTGTTCCACGTTTTGCTTTTAAAAGTTGACATATGAGGATTTTTCTACTTCAGAACAATATGAACCATAGCACGTTTTTGAAAACTTGTTGCCTGGGGACTTCCCTGGTGGTCCAGTGGTTAAGAATGCAGGGGACACGGGTTCGACCCCTGGTCAGGGAAGGTTCCATATGTCTCCAAGCAGCTAGGCCCACGCACTACAACCACTGAGGCCCATGTGCCTAGAGTCCGTGCTCCGAAACACGAATCCACTGCAATGAGGAGCCCGAGCACCGTGACTAGGAAGTAACTCCCTCCACAACTAGGAAAAACCTGTATGTAGCGACAAAGGCCGAGTGCCACAAAAAATAAAAAGCTAGGACTTTTAAAAAACCCCAAAACTTATTGCTAAGTATATCCTAGTATGCAAATGCAGCTGTTTACATGACCCTGTCCCTATTGACTGACATTCTGGGTATTTCCAAATTTCCACTCTCAGAAACAAGAGTACTGAAAATCTGTATACACCCAAGGACCATTAGTTTCCTAAGACAGGAGCTGTGGATTCAAACCCTGGGCTGAAGCTTCCATGAATTGGGGGGTTTTATTCTAATATATTAATAAATATACCATCTGAGTGCCTCCCTCTGGTCCTGCGTGTAGATACACAGGCATAAATGAGGCTATGCCCTGGAAGACTAGCCACAGGAAGTCTTTAAAAGTGAGGTACTGTCAGTGAAATAATTTCCTGAGAAATCTGTATGCAGGTCAAGAAGCAACAGTTAGAACGGGACATGGAACAATAGACTGGTTCCAAACCACGAAAAGAGTACGTCAAGGCTATATATTGTCACCCTGCATATTTAACATATGCAGAGAAATGCCAGGCTGGAAGAAGAACAAGCTGGAATCAAGATTGCTGGGAGAAGTATCAATAACCTCATTTACGCAGATGACACCACCCCTATGGCAGAAATTGAAGAAGAACTAAAGAGCCTCTTGATGAGTGAAAGAGGAGAGTGAAAAAGCTGGCTTAAAACTCAACATTCAGAAAATTAAGATCAGTCCCATCACTTCATGGCAAATAGATGGGGGAACAATGGAAACAGTGAGAGACTTAATTTTTTTAGGCTCCAAAATCACTGCAGATGGTGACTGCAGCCATGAAATTAAAAGACAGTTGCTTCTTAGAAGAAAAGCTATGCCCAACCTAGAAAGCATATTAAAAAGTAGAGACATTACTTTGCTGACAAAAGTCCATCTAGTCAAAGCTATGGTTTTTCCAGTGGTCATATATGGATGTGCGAGTTGGACTCTAAAGAAAGGTGAACACTGAAGAATTGATGCTTTTGAACTGTGGTGGTGGAGAAGACTCTTGAGAGTTCCTTGGACTGCAAGGATATCAAGCCAGTTAATCCTAAAGGAAATCAGCCCTGAATATTCATTGGAAGGAATGATGCTGAAGCTGAAACTCCAATACTTTGGCCACCTGATTCAAAGAACTGACTCATTGGAAAAGACCCTGATGCTGGGAAAGATTGAAGGCAGGAGGAGAAGGGGACAACAGAGGATGAGATGGTTGGATGGCATCACCAACGCTATGGACATGAGTTTGAGCAAACTCTAGGTGTTGGTAATGGACAGGGAAGCCTGGCATGCTGCAGTCCATGGGGTCGCAAAGAGTTGGACACAATTGAGTGACTGAATTGAACTGTCAGTGAAAAGTTACAAGACCTTGGACTTCTGACTCGGGTGCTTTGACTTACTGTAAGGTGGGTGTGCATCTCAGCTCACCATCTCCATGATGCACAGGACACTCATGTCTTCATAATCCTTTCATTTCTATGTCAAGCTCCCCTCTGCCTGGCACCAGAGGCAAAGTGTCAGCAGACAAGGAGATCCCTGTCCAGTCCCTGTGTGGCTTTGTCTGGAGTCCCAGTTCCCATGGCAGGGCTGCCTGTGGTGGAGGACCAAGACTGCACTGGACCCCTGTGGACCCCGCTGCAGAGATGCTCCTGTATCTCTCTGCCCCAGCTGAGATACCAGATACCTGACTTGGCTCTTCCTCAGCTCCTACCAACCTCCCGGGGCAGAGAAAGCACTTGGTGTTTCTTTGACAGGTGGGTGTGTGGGGAATGGCATCCGGCTTCCCCCACCTCTGTGAGCTGTAGCTTGGAGCCAGGTTGCTGTCTCACGCCAGCTGGGGGCCTGGGCACTGTCTCCCAAGTAAGGAGGAACTCGGGGTGGGGGTGGGCTCTCTGTATCCCCCAGCATGTCTGTGGTTTCTCCGCTCGGTCCTGGGCTGGGGGGCGGGGTGGTGGTGAAGCTGGCCCCTACCTAGGGTGAACACAGGTCCACCTGTGCCCCTTTGCCTAGGATAGTCCTGGTTGGCGCCTGCCGTCTGAGCATCACTCATAGTGCTCTCTTTCGCTTTCCGCAGTGTCCCAGTTTGACTGTTAACCTCTATGGTTACTAACCCCCTCCCCCATTCTAATATCCCTGCTTCCTTTCTGGCGCTCCTCTCTCCCCTCCCCCAACCCAGAGAATGTGCATCTCATTGCAGCTTGGAAACCCTGACTTTCACCGTCACCTCATATTCTTTCCAATCTGGTGTTTTGGGCATAAAGCTGATGCTGTGACTCTTTCAAGGCCAGGCTTTTGATACTGAAAAGCCCAGATGTATGAACCTCCAAAAAACATTTCCTCCACTTCTCTGTTGTAATAAACCTTACCCTGAGATGTACAAGGGTGGCCTCACAGTCGACTCTGACCAGTAAAGGGCATGGGGTAAAAATAAACTACTAGCAATGAGAAACACATGGTCTAACCCACCACAGCCCCTCCCTGGTATCATTCCTCCTGAACTCCTGGGGGAAGCTGTCTGCCCTTAGAGGGGGCCTCTGCCACCCCCTCCCCAGGCAGAAAACCTACATGGAAGCTGGGTTCCCTTAAGAGTCAGCTGGCCCAGAACCATCTAGGGTGACTTCAGCCAGCTACTGGTCAGATGCCCGATTGTTGCTGTTGTTGAGTCACCAAATCGTGTCTGACTCTTTTGGGACCCCATGGACTGTAGCCCACCAGACTCTTCTGTTCATGGGATTCTCCATGCAAGAACACTTCAGTGGGTCACCATTTCCTTCTCCAGGCCAGATCATTAGCACCCTGCAAAGGCCCTGAAGGTGGACACCCCTGGAAAGAGGGAGATTCTATCTGTAGCTTGGGGCTTCCCTGGTGGCTCAGATGATAAAGAATCTGTCTGCAATGCGAAAGACCTGGGTTCGATCCCCGGGTTGGGATGATCCCCTGGAGAAGGGAATAGCAACCCACTGCAGTATGCTTGCCTGGAGACTTCCATGGACAGAGGAACCTGGCGGGCTACAGTCCATGGGGTCGCAGAGAGTTGGACACGACTGAGTGACTTTTCCTTTCCATAGGGAACAGCTTCTTTCTCCCCATGGATGCTCTTTAGGGGGTGCCCTCCCTTATTCTCCTTTTCTGTACCTACTTCCCCCAACACTCAACATTCTAATGCCACCTTTTCCACAAAATTTACCCTGATTCTGTCTGATAGAAATTATCCCTCTCACTTGTAAATCATCTCTGATCTCATTACCTTTTTTTCTTTTTTAAGAACACTCAGAACTTCCTATCTTGAATCGTATCTACTATTAGACAGTAGGAGTCATGAAGGCAAATTTGTTTTTTTTTTAATTTTCTTAGGAATCCCACCAGGATGACCTCTGGAGCCCCAGAGTCTGGAAAATGTAGGTCTGGAATGGGAACAAAGACTGCTGCATTGTTCAAAGTTTCTTTAATTAAAAGTAATTAAATTGAATGAGATCACCCTGAATCAGTCGGAAGGAAGTGTCTGCCACCCAGTGCAATGGGCACACAACCTACGGGGAAATGAAGAAAGTTACATTTTTTGCATTTGTCAGCTGTGGCCTGAGACCTACCCCACTGCATTTGGGATTCCTGTGGGATTGACAACAGTGATAATAACAGTGTTCAATAGTGTTTATTGACGGCTTATTATATACCAAGTTCTGCCCTAAGGGCTTTCCATGTGATGTTAGAGAAAGCATTGCCCCATTTTACAGAAGAAAATTGAGTCACAGAGAAGGTGAAGGGATAACCCAAGGTCACAGTATACATTGGTCCTACAGTCTGATGACAAACCCTGGAATGGAATTTGGGACAGGTCACCCCAGGACATGGGAAAACTGGTGTGCGGAGATGAGGCGAACTTCTGAGAAAGTTGTGGACTTAGCAGTACTAGTGGGTTGGGTGAGCATGTGTTTTAAATAAAGAGCTATGGTTTCTGAGTCTATGCAGCAAAAGTAAATTTAAGGGTAGAAAAGGAGTGTTGAAAAAGCTTTTCTGCGAATTCCTACATGAGCCGAACTTTGTCCTGGAAAGAAATGAGTTTTGTCTCTTGTAGCTCATGGTTCCGCATCAAGGACCCCAACTCTGACCACCCAGGTAGAGGGCCCTGGGCTGCAGGCAAACTGACCCCCTTTAACCTACAATGAAGCCACTGCGGACAAGTCATGCTTTGAAGGACGATCCCAGTTTCCAGCACCAGAGGGACAAAGCATTCCCCATCCCCAAGGGGATGAGGTTTTTCTTTTTGTTTTGAGACAACCTCTGAAAGTTTCCAGAAGAACAAATGCCTTCCCTGTTCCTCCTGATTTTCAGTGGTAAACAAAACATTGGACTGTCACACAGAAATGAAGGTGAGTGAGGGGACTTCTGTGAACTGGAAGGAGCCCTGACGATTGCAGAGGTCAAGGCTCTGCCCCCTCCTTCTATCCTGCGACAGACAGCCAAGACCCAGAGGGCAGGTGGGGAGCGGGGGAGGCAGAACTGGGCGTCAGGGTGAGGAGTCCACCTGCGTCAGTGTTCCCTTTTAAGGAAAGGCAGTCACTGGCAGCTCCACACTCCAAACTCGCCAGTGATAACCCCCAGGTAAGGGAGGAGATCTGGGAGGGGAGCCGCGGTATCTGGGAGCTGACAGCCTTGAGAACTCCCATGCAGTGTGACTTGGGAGCAGAGAAGGACAGAGTCCCGAAGGATGCCTGGGGCATGCCTGGGGCTGGGGCCACAGAGCGTTTCCCTGTGTGGTGAGGGCAATGTGCCTGTAGCCAGGAGAGAGCGCAGTGAGGACCGCCTGGGAGGACAGGGGATGCTCGGAGGAGGAGGGCAGGGGGAGGAGGGGAGGAGGGGGAGTTCAGGCTTCTCCTACACAGACTGTAAGTCCCACCCCTCCCCCCAGTTCCCAGAACTGAGATGCACCCCCAGGAAGGAGTGGGTACCTGAATGGTTGAGAAGTCGTGATCTGAATTGATTTAAGACCTCATTTCTGCCACCCTGCAGAATGAGGAGTGGTGGTCAGTAGTGATTGTCTGAGACAAAAACAAATTATAAAAATTTACATTTCCTGTACACCAGAGCTTAGAGCCTGGGTGACTGGTACCCTCTCTGCTTTAGGCAGCTTATTAGACCCTTTCCTACTCCGAAAGGAGCTCCTGTTAACTCTTGAAGAAGCAGGGATGCCACCACTCCCTGGAAGCCGGTGAAAAGTGCAGTGGTTTGCTGATGTCTGCGCATGTAGGCAAGTGGCGCTTGGATTTGGGTTGTGGGGTGGAGAGGTTTGACTCTATGGAAATGAAGTTGGTGCGAGTTCCTGTGGAAAAAGGGGTTTTGTTAGCATTTTTGTTGTTGTTTGTAGGCAAGAAACAATAAAGCAGAAGTGTCTGCTTCTGAGAGAGACTCTGGGAGACCCTCGGGGACGTGCAGCGTTACAGTGGCCCTGGGCGACAGTGCGAAGGTGGACCCCAGCCCCGGCCCGGCCCCTGGGGTATTGTATGAAAGGGCAGTCAGCAGGGACACTGGTCCCCTCGTGTGAGGGCCGCAGACAGGCTCCTTCGGGCAGCCTGGTAGACAGTAGATAGGAGACTGGAGTGGGGGGTTGGGAGGAAGGAACACGGCAGCAGGAAGACTCGGCTGTGGAGGTCACGGAGGGTGATGAGGCAAGGACTCTGGATCCCCGTGAAAGATGCTGGGACCCGGAAACGTAGCTTCCATGTGAGTGTGAAGAGCTCCATACGTATAATGAAAATTCCATCTTTACTTTTCTACATGAAATCAAGTTTAGCTAAAGGCTCATTGGCTTGGTTAACAGGATGGCCCAGTCAGTCACTTTTAGGAGACTGTCTCCAGGTGAAAGCATTGTCCCTCCAGGTACCAAAATGTCCCACATGGAATCTGTGAGTAAAGGAGGCAGATGGTTTTGGGCAAGTTGGTAGGTATAATTTTAACCATCACCACTACCACCCCTTGGGTCCCTGGCCAAGTGTATTCTGGGAGTATCCCTAAGGGAGAAACAGCAACGCTGGGAAGAGCATATGCTGTATCCTTGCACGGTGTTTCTCCAACTGGCGTAGGATTGGCTGCCAATAGACCATCCCTGCCTTCTACTGAGCTGCCTGCTTCTGGTGTTGGAATACCTAATAAGGTTAGGGAGTCTCTTGGGCGTAAACCCATGGCCTGTATTTTCTCTGTAAAGTGAGTTCCGTGGTCAGAAGACATGTTGTAGGGGAGAATATGACAGAGTATAAGCCGTTCAGCAAGTCCATAGAGAGTGCTGGCAACAGCATGATGACAGCAGGGGAGCCAAATCCAAATCCGGAGCAAGTGCGTGTTACAAAGGAAACAGTCACCCTTTCCCTGATGGAGAATGTCCAGGGCCAGCAGCCTGCCACCTGGCAACTGGCTCCACCCCTAGAGTTCTTCACTGCACTAAACATCTCTGCCGGTCACTCTGTCCATCAGATTAAAATCCTAGGAGTTCTCGTTTTATTTAGTCCTTACCACAATCCCATGAGGATGTACTGTTCATATGTCCTACTTTAAGGATAAAAGAATGGAGGAACAGAGAGATTGAGTAACTTGCTTGAGGTCACACAGCTAGGAAGGGGTGAAACAACATCGGTAGCAGGCACTCTGGGTCCAGAGTACAGTTCTTAATGGCTGCCTTAGGTCTCATGGTACATCATGTATGTTTGGGGCTGGCTTGCACCCCCACTCCCCTTGTGCGTGTGGAGGGAGGGGGGCATTTGGCACTCACTCCCCAGGGCCACAGCTAATTATCCAGGGGAGAATACCTGACAGGACAGGCCTGAAACCTGCAGTCTGGTGACCTGGTGGGAAAAGCGAATTGCGCTGACCTAGTTTCTCTCCTGGGAATTTGAAACAAGGAATGGGGCATTGATTTTGGAAGCTGAGGGGGCCTTCCTCCTTGCCCCTCCCAAGACTGTCCCTCAGCCCCCATGGTCTGGGGCCTGTCCTTAATCTCCCTTTCCTGAGGTAACTTAGACTCTGTCCTTGGTATCCAAATGATTCAGCTCAGTAATTTACTTTCTTTTAAGAATGTATCCAGATCCGTTGAAAAGTGAATAAACTACCTCGGTAATGCTAGGTGAGCATCGGCCTTATAGTTTCCCCCCTTTTCAGTTAAAAAATATACAGAGCGGCTTCCCTGGTGGTCCAGTTGCTAAGAATCTGCCTTGCAATGCAGGGGACACCGGCTCGATCCCTGGTCCTGGAAGATCCCACATGCCACAGAGCAAATAAGCCCGTGGACCACAACTACCGAGCCTGTGCATCACAACAAAGAATAGCTCCCACTTGCTGCAACTAGAGAAAGCCTGCTCTCAGCAAGAGACCAGCACAGCCAAAAATAAATAAAAAAAATTTTTAATGCAAAAATATGTGGGGGGATGTACAATGGCAACATTCACAGGTGAAAGTTCAGGAGTCAGACCTCAGCCAACACTAGCAGGAGGGGGAATCACTGAGAGGGTCCTTAAGCTGCAGGGTCCTTCTCACGGCCGCAACAGGGTGGGGGCGCAGATGTGGGCACGAGGTCTTCCACGAAGGAGAGAGATGGCTAACTCAGCATGAGACGTGACTTCCTAGGCAGCAGGCATTTTTCAGAATGTTCTAGAAGACATACGTCCTCAACTTTTGTGCCACGAAGAGTGGAGACAACTAGAGCCAGAGAGGGGAGCTGGGTGGAAGGTTGATGTGGTCTCAGCGTCCATCTCTCCGTTGACGGCCAGGGTTCTGCTGATGGGTGTGGGCACGCTTTCTGTGTCCCCACAGTGTTACAACAGAAATGGAAAACGGGTTTTTTTTCTGCTAACATGCAAGTGAAACAAAAGAAAGAGAAAATGGCTATAACCCGCCCCTCACCCCAAGAATAGGTCTGTAAGAGTGAAGCAATCCTGGTTTTACTTTAGCTATTTCTCATCTATGGTACACATAACTAGACTTGTCCTTCACAAAGTTAATTTGTTAATCACTCTCTGATTCTGTGTGAATTCCATCCTGCACCTGGCATTCTTCCCCTCTGCCCCACTCCCTCGTAGCATTCTTCATTTCAGAAAGAAGGCCACAGGCAGATAACTTTGGAAAAGACCAGCCCCAGTTACCAAGTTGCCTGATCCCAGCTGTGGCCATTTTGAAATTTTGCAGAATAAAGAAAAATGCAAGCCATCCCTACTCTGAGCCTCATCACCTACCCCAGAACTATGAGCCCTGACTATAAGACCTGTCCCTATTCTCCGGGCATGGGGGAACAGTTCTTGAGGCACTAACCTGCTGTGCTCCCTCTTTGCCTGGCAAAGAATAAAACTACTCTTTCTCTTTACTCCCAAACTCAGTTTCTGTATTTCTTTTCAGCATCAGTGCACAGAAAGTCAAGATTTTGGTGACAACAACACATGCTTCCCTCCTCACACAGCCTGCCTGATGGAGCGGATGGACCTTCCTAGACAGAGGAAGACATTTCTCTATCAAGGGTGCATACGTGTCTGTGCTCCCTGCCAGAACCTTTAAGTTCAGTCTATGATGCCTGCGATAGAGGATGAGGTGGTTGGATGGCATCACCGACTCAATGAACAGGAGTTTCAGTAAACTTCGGGAGTTGTTGATGGACAGGGAGGCCTGGCGTGCTGCAGTCCTTGGGAGCACACAAAGAGTCAGACACGACTGAGTGACTGAGCTGAACAGAACTGATGATGCCTTCCCAAAAGAGCATGGGTCAAGAAAGTTTCCACAGTATTAGACACGACCAATCTTCCCTGGTGGCTCAGTGGTAAAGAATCCACCTGCCAATGCTGGAGACACAGGTTCAATCCCTGGGTCAGGTAGATGTCCCAGAGAAGGAAATGACAACCTACTCCAGTATTCTTGCCTGGAGAATCCCATGGACAGAGGAGCCTAGAGAGCTACAGTCCATGAGGTTGCAAAGAGTCGGATGTGATTGAGCATGTGTGCAATCTGAATTCCAGTAGCCTGCCTGTCAAGGATAATTTATAGACACTCAGTACTTCAAATCTGAGCTTTAAGCAATTGCCTAGAGAGAGAAAATCTGTCTGTAGTGAGCCGAAGCTACCTTGTACATGGGTCTTCCCAGATGGCTCAACGGTAAAGAATCTGCCTGCAATGCTAGAGACACAGGAGACTCAGGTTTGATCCCTGGGTCAGGAAGATGCCCTGGAGGAGGGCATGGCAACCCACTCCAGTATTCTTGCTGGAAAATCCCATGGACAGAGGAGCCTGGAGGGTTACAGTCCATGGGGTTGCAAAGAGTTGGACATGACTGAAGTGACTGAGCACACATGCATGCTCTTTGTACTCACTGTTCATTTAGTATGAAAAATCCTTTGCCTCTGTGAACCTCTGGAAAACCTTGACTCAGTCTTCAACTTAACTCAACATCGTATCCTCCAGGAAGCCTTCCCTGACCTTCCCTGTGTCCCCTTGCCTGGGCTCTCACTCAGCCCTTTTAGGACAACCGTGTGTTCCTAGGCCTCCCCGAATCAGCTACTGCATTGCATTTATCTTTGTGTCCAGTACTGGGCACAGGGTGGTTACTTCAAGTATTTTGGCCAAATAAATGAAAATTGTAGAAAGACATCCCATCCAAGTGCACTGGTCTACATGACGTAAGAATGAAGAAGACACTATAGTCAAGGGAATTTGAACACTGAGGGTGAAGGCCAATAAAGCCTTGATGACAACAAAAGGAATATATCAATTGAAAAGCCAGCTGCCTCTGGACCCCAACAGCAGAAAATAAGATGGGAAAGGATTTGGAGAGACAAAGGCCCTGAGATTCCGTAACTGAACACAGGGACTCGACCCTGCTCTGAAGATTCAGCTACTATTTCATAGTATCAAGGTAACTAACCCCTGTTAGGTGGGGCACAGGGTTGGAGATGACATGGACACAGGAAGCATGAAGAATCTTGAGAATTGAGTCTTGAGCAAGAACTAGACCACAGTTCTGCTATGTTTTCTGAGGAAATTATGTATTCAAAGACACTAAGACCCTCACCTGAAAAGAGCCTTATTCTTCGAAAACAACCCTTGGCTGGCCAGGAGTGAAAAAGCAGTCACTGCTGCAAGCTCTGAAGGAGGCGCACGCCCCTCTGCCCTCTGCAGGTGGAGAACAAGGGGCAAGGTAGCTCCTCCCAGCTGGCAGGCCCGAGGCTCCCCAGGCAGCTTCCTCCTCCACCACGGCAGGTGTCTTGTCCCCTGCAGGTCATCATGGCTGTGAATCTGTAACTGGTAGGTGTCTGTCATCCTGCCCATTTCCAAATGGGAGCTTTTATGGTGGCTGACATGACCCTGCTCTATCACCATATGCTGAGTGTGTCTTTGGGGTGATGAAGGTGGGATTATTTAATTTTAGTTCATGCCTCCCCCATCCCCATATCACGAGGAGCCCCACCCAAATCTGAGGGAGAAAACTGCATCAGCGCAAGGCTCCGGAGTGTGTGCTTATGCAGGAGCCAGACGGCACTTTCCATGGAGGGGTGCGGGAGGGTATGTTCTATGGTGTAGGAAGGAGGCTGCCAATGAGCATTTGGTGCCAAGAGGAGCAGGTGGCAAAGACCAATAGTGCTCACCAAATCCTGTTCTCCTCCCTCTAAAGGACAGTCCACCTGCAGCTCCTAGCCTCCTTGGCAGCGAGGGGGAACACGTCATGACTTCTCTGGGGAGGACCCATGAGGGTCTCCCTGGAGAGCGTTTCCCTTCTGATGGCTGGATGTCAAGGTCATCTTGAGAGGTGACCAAAGACAGCTGCTCCCCATCAGCTGACCCCCAACAAGGAAGACACCTTTGAATCCCCAAGTGAATAAGAAATAAGCTTGTGTTGGGTTCAGCAGCTGAAATGTTGGGTTTATTACCACAGGTGCCAATCCTTGTCCAATGCACAGCTTTCCACTTAGCATTACCTGAGGCAGTGGTAGTTAAGATCCCCTACTTGAAGCTATTCTTGGTGTTCTTTGCATTATCGTGGGAGAGAAGACCCTGAAGAGGAGAAAAAAATTTCACCTGGGGAGATGTGCTTTCAGAAAAATATGATTAGACCATTGAGAGAGATTCGCCTTACTCTTGGACCTGAGGCTGCTGACATAGGATACAGCTCAGTTACCTTCAGGCTTGCAGGTAAGATCACAGTGCTCAGGATGGTTGGGTCTGGAGATGCTGCCTAGAGAAGATTCGTGCCTGTTTGAGTGATGTTTGCATCATAAAATGAAACATTTTGTGTTATTTCTCCATCTTTATTGACCAGTTATTTTAATATTTGAAGAGAGTACTTAATAACATAAGAAACCTTTCAAAACAAATTAGGTGGAAAAGACTACTAATAAAATAGTAGGCTCGGCATAACCCAGATTTTAAAAAGCAAGCCTCAAGTCTATGAGTATATTTATATAGGCATTGACCTCGGAAGATGACACCAAAATGCTGACTGGTCACTCATGGGTAGTTAGTTGTGCTGTAATTTTTTTTATTTGCCCTCATTCTCTTTGATAGTTTTCAAACTCTTCTCAACGGACATGCATCATCTCCAGATTAAGAACAACAATGAAGACAATAGAAGTTATTTTTAAGGAAAAGAAAAAAATGTTGTCTTGCAATAAAGAAAAATCTAGTCTCTTCACTCCTCATTACTGTGAGTTCTTGGTTAAGGTTACATCCCAGCAGAAAACTGGGGATCCTTGAACTCATCAACAAAACCAAAGCTGCAAACAACAGTCTGGTATGTGTGGTTGAATGAAGTCGTGTATAACCCAGATCTTGAAAAGCAAGGCGATTGTACTGTGAGTTGGTATTTTAAAGAGCTCTGCTTGCTTTCCGTTAAGCATGTCTGTACACTCCGGGTATACCTAGTTTTTTCTTGGACTTCAGGGCTGATCTCCAGCAAATCTAGCCATGTGAGTGTCACAGTGTCACCAGCCTCAAAACCCTGCTTTCCTCCTGCTTACACGATCACACCCTGGTTGAGAATGTGTTGGTGGGTCTTCTTTTCCTGAGAAAAAGTTCCACCAGCAGGTTGAAAGTCTTTCACATTCCAAGGAAGTGGAAGATTGACCGAAGCAAGTGTTTCTGGAAGGTTAGCTACCACGCTCACCTTCCAGAGGAAGGCTGAGCTGTTGGTGACCTGCCCCCTCCTCTTCAGCCACCATAGCACCTCCACTCTTCCGCTAACATCCTTGTGTTAGAATTCATCCTGTGACACAAATGCTCTTTTACTGGACAGGACAGACCCCTGTTCTTTGTATTGGAAAGTCCTCCAGTTCAGAAAACTTTTCAGGTTTCTGTTTGGATGGAAGCTGGGGAAAACGGAGTGCAGTTGGATTAACGTTCACAGGATTTCACGACTCTGTAAATGCTAAGCATTTGCTACGGGTTGAGCTGACAGCCAGTGATATAAACACAAGAAGTATAAATACGTATTTGAGTGAAGTATGGATTATTGTAAGGGTGTCAACTTTGGAGGAGGTCAGCACCCCCAGGCCCAAACCCCAGCTGGGTCACTAACAAGTTGCATGACCTGAGGCTAGCTTTCAGCCTTTCTGAATGTATTCTTTCACTGGGAGAGGGGGTGTCCTACAACTTAGCTTTTTTTAAATTATTATTATATTTATTTATTTGGCTATGCTGGGTCATAGTTGCAGCATGTGGGATCTAGTTCCTTAACCAGGAATCAAACCCGGGCCCCCTGAATTGAGATCGTGGAGTCTTAGCCACCAGACCTCCAGGGAAGTCCCCTAGGGCCTGTCTTCAAGTGTGGTTAGAACTCAGTGACAAACATGTGACAAGCACCTCGCTCTGTACCTGGCACACAGCACAGGCCCAGTAATGTTGGTTTCTCGGCCCCACCTCTATGGCTTGTTATGAGATTTGATTTGGGGAGAGGCTGAGGCAAAATAAAATCAGATTGGAGGAACATGTCAACTGAAAGCCAGGATGAGGATGAAAGGCAGAAGGTGAGTATATAGAAAGAGAAACACTTTTATGGGTCCCATGTAAGCAGAAATAAGAGCTATCTTGAGGGCTGCCCACCAGGAGAGCCAACCAGACCTTCCCCTGAGAATGATCTCTTTCATGGGCCAAGGATGGATCACAACTGGTTAGCTTACAAAACCCACCATGCTTAGCAAAGAGAATCTTTCTTCTTTTTTTCCATTGGAACAACAGACTGGTTCCAAATAGAAAAAGGAGTACGTAAAGGCTGTGTATTGTCACCCTGCTTATTTAACTTATATGCAGAGTACATCATGAGAAACGCTGGGCTGAACGAAGCACAAGCTGGAATCAAGATTGCTGGGAGAAATATCAATAACCTCAGATATGCAGATGACACCACCCTCATGGCAGAAAGTGAAGAAGAACGAAAGAGCCTCTTGAGGAAAGTGAAAGAGGAGAGTGAAAAGGTTGGCTTAAAACTCAACATTCAGAAAACTAAGATCATGGCATCTGGTCCCATCACTTCATGGCAAATAGATGGGGAAACAGTGGAAACAGTGGCTGACTTTATTTTTCTGGGCTCTAAAATCACTGCAGATGGTGATTGCAGCCATGAAATTAAAAGATGCTTACTCCTTGGAAGGAAAGTTATGGCCAATCTAGACAGCATATTAAAAAGCAGAGACGTTACTTTGTCAACAAAGGTCCGTCTAGTCAAGGCTATGGTTTTTCCAGTGGTCAGGTATGGATGTGAGAGTTGGACTATAAAGAAAGCTGAGCGCCAAAGAATTGATGCTTTTGAACTGTGGTGTTGGAGAAGACTCTTGAGAGTCCTTCAAAGAGTCAAATCAGTCCATCCTAAAGGAGATCAGTCTTGGGTGTTCATTGGGAGGACTAATTTTGAAGCTGAAACTCCACTACTTTGGCCACCTGGTGCAAAGAGCTGACTCATTTGAAAAGACCCTGATGCTGGGAAAGATTGAGGACAGGAGGAGAAGGGGACAACAGAGGATGAGATGGTTGGATGGTACCACTGACTCAATGGACATGGGTTTGGGCGCACTCCGGGAGTTGGTGATGGACAGGGAGGCCTCGCAAAGAGTCGGACATGACTGAGCGACTAAACTGAACTGAAATAATCTTTTCCCATCAATTTTTAAAAGTTGAAGTATAGTTGATTTACAATGTTGTGTTAGTTACTGCTGTACACCAAAGTGACCCAGTTTTACACATATATACATTTTTCTTTTTTAAATATTCTTTTCCATTATGATTTATCATAGGATATTGAATATAGTTCCTGTGTCATACAGTAGGACCTTGTTGTTTATCCACTCTCTATGTCTGTGAGTCTGTTTTTGTTTTGTAGATAAGTTCATTTGCATCATATTCACATTATATATATAAGTGATATCATATGGTATTTGTTTTTCAAAGAGAATTTTTCAAATGGCAGTTGTCATCATCGCAATGGCCACATTAATTATGAATGCATAGTATTTCTTTCACTTTTATATTAATTAAGAAATCCCAATGCTACTTAGAAATCAAACTTCATGGGTTGCATAGTTTAGTCAATTAGGTTAAGATTATACTGCTTGCATTTTTCAGCAATTACATGTGGATTCAGCCTTCTCAGCTATCTGGTTTAGAATCAGCATCTGATATAAAATTAGTTGAGTCCAGGGATTGTCAGGTCAATCAGTTAATTTATATTGCTGGTTCAAATCCAGGTCTGAAGAGTCACTAAAAAATTTCAGTTGATCCACTGCAGTTCCATGGCTTTGCTTTTTTTGATCTTTCAGACCTAACCTTCTATGTGACTTCTTTATGGCTCCCTCACGACAGAGCTGGCTTAGATGTCCCAGGTGGAAGAGCTAGATAAGTAAGCTTTTGCTTCGGTATTTAAAAATCTCTATAGCAGGAATTTGTGTTTGTATACATAAAAAGCACACACCTGCATGTGGCAAAAGGCGAACCTGCTTATCTTTCACTTTTATCCTTCAGTCCCCTCCCCAGAGGAAACCATGTCTAACAACGTAACGCGTTCTATCAATAGATTGTCACATAGTTTCTATGTGATTATACTATTCATACATATTCAACGGCTGACTTTTAAAAATCTTAACTGTGTTATATATTTTTTTTCACATCAGTAAATACACATTTTCCTTATTATTCTTCCAACAGCAGAGCAAGAAGAGCAGTAGACTGCAGGGAATAAGAACATGAACTAATGCAAAGTGTGTTGTAATAAAATGTTTCAGTGAGGATTAAAGGAAACATGAAGAACCACACAGCACATGCCCCATATCCGTCACCTCCTCCATGGATTCATTAATGAAGCCATAAGCTCTTTCTACAGTGTGGCTGGTACGAGGAGTGCTGTGATCAACGTTCTTATACATATATTTTTGAACACTTACTAGTGTTTTTACAGAAGTGAGAATGAAGGGTTATGTAGGCTGTTCACACAGAGGGAGGTTTGCCTAACTGCTTTCCAAAAGTTGTACCAATTTATACTCCAGCCAACAGTGCGTACATGGTGATCTATTTCCCCACGCTTTTGCCCAAACTGGGTTTTATTTATTTATTTACTTATTTTTTAAACTATATTTTTAGCATCTAGCAATTCTTAGACATGTGTTTGATCCCTGGGTTGGGAAGATTCCCTGGAGAAGGAAAAGATTCCCTGGAGAAGGCAACCCACTCCAATAAATCTTGCCTGGGAAATCCCACGGACAGAAGAGCCTGGCAGGCTACAATCCATGGGGTCACAAAGGATCAAGTTAGGCTGGACTTAGTGATAGTGCATGCACACTCACATTTATTGGCTTAGTTTTGGCTGCGCTGGGTTGTCGCTGAGCGGGGTTTCTCTAGCTGGGGCAAGTGGAGGTTACTCTCCATTGCTTTGCTCAGCTTTCTCACTGTGGGGGCCTCATCTGTTGTGAAGAATGGGCTCTAAGGGCAAGAACTTCAGTAGCTGTGGCACTTGGAGTTGGTTCCTCCACCACATGTGGGATCTTCCTGGACAGGGGATCAAACCTGTGATCCCTGCATTGGCAACTGGATTCTTAACCACTAGACCACAAGGGAAGTCCCCAAACTGGATTTTGTAATAAAATTTCTCATCTAGTGGGTGACTATAACTGATCTTTGACACATTAAATTACAGTATAACAAATACTTCACCCAAAAGACCTACAAGGCAACCAAACAGAGTAGAGACCATACATGATATATTCAAATTTTTAATAGACTGTTCTCTCCTTTATCTAGCATCAAGATTTATGAAATCTTGTCTTTTCTTCCCATAATGCTTCTGTATGACTTCAGTTGGAAACTTAGGGTATGTGAGAATCAGTTCTTTTCCCTTCAAACCTTGTGATTACTTAAGCATTTGGGGAGGTTAGGTTCTAGTTGCTACAAGCCTGCAAAGTCCTATCATTAGAATAAAAATATGTTGGTTTTTCTCCACGTGGCACACCTTCCCCAAAGTTGTCTCTAGGAGACTGTGATTTGAGTGGGTCCCGGCTGCAAGGATTTCGTTTTTATCACAGATTAAGATCTTCTAGAACCAACTTGAAAATGCCAAGGTTAAGTCAATTACTGTTCAACACAGTATTCGCTCTTTTCTCACTCCCTGAGTTAGGGATCATGTTTGCAAGTCAGTTCTGCGTGAACTTGAAGAAAAGCCCCTCCTCAGCCTTCGCCAAGCCTCTGGTTTTATTTGTCATCTTGTTCGCCCTCTGCTGGTCATTCAGTAAAAGAACATGAATGATTAGAATTGTTCTCTCCGACCCTGGGAGGCTTCTCTTAACTGGTTTCTGTTTTGGGAAATCAAAATTCCAGTTGCACTTCCTAATTCTAAAAACATTCAACTCATGCATTTTAGTGGATTAGATTAATCTGAATTACTGAGGGTGTTTGGAGGTGGGCTTGAGGTGGAAGAAAACTAGTTTGATCTCTTTTTATATAGGTCTTACTGTTTAGCTCTTCGAGTGTGGATTTTCTCATGTGTATAATTGTAGTTACATCACAGTTCAGAGAGTAGAATGGACATTAATGTATTCTGCCAATCTGGGGGACTCAGCTGAAAGTATCCTAAGAGACTGAAAAAGAACTCAGAAGTAGACAGCTTCCACTTATTACCTGACCCATTCATTCAACAAAACCTCATAGAGTGTTTTCAAAGGCTCCTAAAGGCTCCATCTGACTTGTAAGCACTACACAACACCATTCCAGGAAATCTTCAAAGCTCATCAGCATTATGATGACACCATATAGTCATATAGGAGTCAAGTCCACCTGGTGTTCTGGTCCCTCTGGGACACGTACACAGGGCCGAAAAGCACTAAGGCGGAGGTCTAGACTACACGCCCCAACTCTCCACGGGGTCATCTTCATCTTCTTCTGATAACAGCACCACCATCCTTTTGGGAAATGGCTGTTTCTCCTCCACGTGTCTCCAGGGATTCTAATCACATTCCTTGGATCCCTGGCCATAGGGTTAGACACAGAAGCAAGGCCTGAAAAACCACAACATCACACCTCCCTGGTCAAAATGATCGGTAAATGACCCAAACCTGGCCCTTTCTCTGGGGTTTCATAGGTTAATGCTGGGAGAGAGAAGCTTTCTGTCTCCTCTAGGGCCACAAACCTGAGATTAAGAACTTAATCCTGTCCACGGTTCTCCTCTCTCACCTGTATCACGGTGGACACCCAGGATAGCAGATACAGAGGAAGGAGATCTCGGAGCTGAAGTACATCTGGACATAGAATTTCTGAAGGATTGATCTGGAGGCAAGAGATGAGCAGGAGGAGAGTCAAGGATGACTTCTAGATTTCTCACTCTGGTTCCTGGATGAATGTATTACCCTTTGTTGTTATGGGGGAGAGCCAGGAGTGGGATTGGAGAAGAACCCTGGAGCTGTGAGGTGACAATCAGGGGTCCTGTTTTGGATGCATGGACCTGGAGGTATGTGTGACGACACCAGGTGGTAGGTGCTACATGTGTAGTTGGATGTGTGACTTTGAGGCTGGGGAGAGACCTGTAACTGAAGATACGAATTTAGAAATTGTGACGTGTATAATGTAAGTGAATTTGCAATGAATAAAAATATTTAGGTATTGAAGAGAAGAAGACCCAGAACCAAGTTTTGAGGAGGATCAACTTTTAATGATTGAGTCGAGAACTTATGGACTTCCCTATAGCTCAGATGGTAAAGAATCTGCCTGCAATGCAGGAGACCCGGCTTCAACCCCAAGGTCAGCAAGATCCCCTGGAGAAGGAAATGGCAACCCACTCCAGTATTCTTGCCTGGAGAATTCCATGGACAGAGGAGCCTGGAGGGCTACAGACCATGGGGTTGCAAAGAATCGGATAGGACTAATTGACTAACACACACACACACACACACACACACACACACACACGAGAGAGAGAGAGAGAAGAACTTAGCAAATGAGACCTAAAAGGAAATAAAACGTAGAGTGAGACAAGTGTGAGGCTGCGCCATGACAGGCAGCCTAGATTAGGAGTAGGCCTGGTTTTCCAGGGTAACATGATTATCAGGCCACCTGGAGCCAGCCAATCAACATGCACCTAGTAAGAAAAAGGGAACCTATCAGGGAAAGCTGAAAAAGCCTGCAGATGCCCAAGTTTGAAAAAAAAGCCCGCAAAGGTTTGGGCCAATAAGATTACTTTGCAAACAGGTAACCAATCTGCTTAAGCCAGCCACCAACTGCCTATGTGCACCCTATAAATTTGGGTTACCATTTGGGCCCAGGGCTCTTGGACCCTGCATCACTGTGTTGGTTGCGGCAAGAGCCCTGACTTGAGTCAGCAATAAACTTCCCTTTCTTTGCGTGTTGCATTGTCTTGGAAGCCTTCTCTCTTCCCGCTCGGGAATTTGGACATCGGGCATAACATTTGGGGGCTCGTCCGGGATCCCTTGACCGGAGAAAGAGAACACTTTCAGGACAGAGGGGAAGGATAGATATAGCACCGGTGCTCAGGCAGGACAGGAAAGTCCGGTGTAAATCCGAGGCTCTGCTGAGAAGCAGGAAGGTATCTGGCGCAGGAGAAAGCTTTCTATAAGGGGGGAACGGATTGGAAGTTCCAGCCAGCGCAAGACCAAGGTCAGCAAGTGCACTGGAAGGCAGCCGGCTCTGCGGGAAGGAGAATTCCTCTCCTGATCCCGAGTCTGGTGAGCAGTGGATGCCATTCAGTAAGGTAAACCTTGTATCGGGGGGCAAGAAAAATCAGGGGGCCCAAAAACCCAGCACTGTGTTGTCGGCCGACGTTTGTCTGTCCGTGTGTTTGTCTTCGGCTCTCCGTGTTTGTGTGTGTGCTGGCATTGTCTCTAGTCTCCCTTTTCTGGAAGCCCAGGGAAAAGTCCTGTAATGCCTGGGTGTCTGTAGGTGGCAGGAGACGTCTGTAAGTCCACCCCTTTTGCCCCCCTCTCCCGCCTCCTCCTCCTTCTTCTTTCAACCTGGCTTCCTTTCCTCCTTCTGAAATCTTTGAAGACATCTGAAGTTTTGTGTCTCTATAGAAGGTGTTCTGAGAGACTGCATTCTTGTATTCAAGGGAGTGTCTGATGAGGACTGCCAAGTTTACATGTGTTTTAACTCTGTTCTGTGTTGTGATTTGTGACAGCTATTTTACTTTGTCTGGCCACCATTTAGACCTGCCGCCATTTTGTTAGAACTTGATTTTCTTTCCCTGTGCCTTGAGACCAGGGCTCTCAGGAACACTCATCTAGACCATCTTTAACCCCTGAGACTGCGAAAAAGAAAAAAAAAAGAAAAAAAAGAAGCCTTAAAAATGTTATTTATTTAAATTTTATATTGTAATATCTAATTCATGACCAAACTTAGAAAATGAAGCTAGATCTTGCACTGTGTCTGTCTAAATATGTTTTGGTATGTCTTTGTCTCTGGAAATTATTTTTTAGGCTAATTTGTAAATGAGCTCTATTTAATTGGCTTTAAAAAAAAGGGGTAAGTGCTTACAAATCAAATAATTCTAAATTAAACAATAAATTCCAGGTTTAGGTGAACTGGAAAATATTCAGTATTAAATACCTGATATTAATGTTTGCTTGTTGACCTATCTAATATAGACATGTCTTAGAGTAATTAACATCAAGTGAAATATTTTCATTGTACCTAGGTTTAATATAAGTTAAATATTATACCTGTTATGGATTTGTCAACAAGGAAATTACCTTGAGTAAAAAAAAACTTCTAAAAAATGTAGATGAGGTATGAGTTTGTATATAAACTCTATTAAAAATAATTATTCTTTAAAAATACCTGTTTAAAATAGTCTCTCCAGATTGGTGTAACTTGAATTTCTAAGGGTTGTGCTAAGCTAAGTATTAGAAGTTTATTAAATAATTAGGTCATTTCCAAATGAAATAAGATTTTGAAACATTTACTACTAAACATTGATTTCCTTTTACAAAAAAACTAAAGAGATTTGGGACTATAAATAAATAATGTTTGATGCCATCCTAAAATGTTTTAAGAAAGCAAGGGTTTTAGAAATTATCCCTGGTGTTTATGCTCACCAATCTATAAAATGCTAATGTAAAAGTTAGCTCTTGGTTGCTAAAGGAAAGCAAGAAGTGTGCTTTCAGGTAAAAAAAAAAAGTGTAAAAAATTACTAAAAAGAGTTATGCATGATCAGGATTTTCTAAAATTAGATTACATTTAGTTAGATAAATAGATTTTGTTAAGAATGACACTGTCATAAGAAAACTGGTTAGAGCCAATTAGGTCCAAGATGGCAGAACTGACTTTCACTAGACCTTGAACCTTGGTATTTGCACCCATTGTGACATATCAACAAGCTAAATGATACACCCATCAACATTGACTAAATCTGACCAAATGTTCTAAAGCTTTTAATTGATCTTTTCGATAAAACTTCCTAAATCGAATTCTTTTGAAGTTCCTTTGACATCTAGCTAACTTTGGGGTGTTTCAGAGGGCCCCTGAAACATCCCAAAGAAAGATATTAAACTGTTTATTTGGTTGGTTAAATTACATGAAAAAGATTATCAAATGAGTAGTAAATCCGCTCATGTTATAATGTATAAAAATTACTAATACAGATATCCTAGAAATTATATGGAGTTCTTAACATTTTAATATGTCTTGGTATTCTGATGAAAAACCTGATGACTTCGCAAAAGTTAACGAAGGACTGAATGAACCGGTGAATATGCTTATAACTTTTATGGTTTCTATCTGAGAAATTACAGGTTTAAATCGTGTGTTTTCCGGGAGTAGGAAAAACTACACTACACCAAGATGAAAAGACAACAACATCAGAGGTAGACAACTTGCCCAAGATGCTGGATCTGCTTCGTATGGTCATTTATAATGTTTTCTTCTTAGACCTTTGCATATAAATCAAATGCTTTTCTATCATAGGCCTGATTCTATGCCAGTTTTAAAAATCAATCCAATTGTTGGGTTTGTGGCCAATTACCTGTATCTAGTTCTGGGTTTCCTTGGTAAATTTCTCTACTATAAGACTCTAACTGGTTGGCCCTGAGGAAATTTACTTAAAAAAAATTATAGTCATATTCAGGTCACTGTGATACTACCAGATGGGATCCCCTCACTGGGCCAATTAAAAATGCCTACTCGACTCTGGCCATAAATTTGAGCCTTTTTCTATTCCTCAAGCTCAATCAGAGCAAAAAGAAAAGTTTTAGCAAAAGAAAAAGAAATCTCCCCCAATTATGAGATAGATTTATATAGATAACACCAGGCTATGGTAATTTAGGTTTAAAGTCTCCTCTGTGTTAAAAACAATTAAATCATACCAAAGGTAATCAGTCTAGTAACACTAGAAAACTGGGTTATGTGCCTTATAGATGGTGGTGCCAATGTATAATTTCCCTGAAAGATAAAGATTCGTACAGAGTAGACTAAGTCAGATGACCTGGGATATACTGGGCTACATCTAATGGAAGCTCTTAGGTCTTACTTGTGACTTTACTAGTACTGCTGGCTATGTTCTTTATATTTCACCTGTTTTACAAAATTGCTATTTCTTACAGTGCCAAATGTGTGACTGAGGCCTCTGATAAAATAATATATAGTTCCCTGTGAGATCGATGATGATGGCAGTGTAACTCTAGATATGAGAAAAAGCAACAAGAGGGAATGTTTTCCTGGACCAAGAGGCTAGTAAGACAGGAGGTCCAGAGAATTTTGGATACTGTTTTATGGCCTAGTCCAGTAACAGCACATTGAGTGGCCTGTCAACAAAATCTTTGCCAAACCTGAGAATGTACATTCTCAGCACCGTGGGATAAAATGGTCATGAAATGCCCCCCTCAAAATCATGGTCAAGTTTATGAGCAAAAAGGGGCTCTGCCAACTGAAGATTGACACTTGCCATCTACATCTACAGAGATTAAATCATGGCCACTGCAACTGCTGACTTTCAATGGCCCTGAAAGGAGTTCAGGGTGAAGATCAAGAATGAGGCATTCCGTGTTCTGAGAAAAACTGACAGAACAGGCCTTCAGATAGTTAGATCTTTTCAGGAGATTTTATGAGTCCCAATTCTTGCATCTTCTCATACCTAGGAAAACAGTGACATCATTAATGGTGCCATCTGCTTTGGCTATTAAAGAAAAATTTTACAATTAAAAGTCAAAATAGAGTACTCAGCTATGGTTTAGACATCCTGAGAAATAACCAGGTGTTACTATGGGTGTAATTTCAGATTAGACATTGTATTGCTAAACACTTGAGTTTTCTGAGTCATGTCAGGCTTAGATGCCACCATTCTCAAAACAATGTCTGCTGGAAGCTAGTAACTTCTACCTTACTTTTTATAAAACTAGGTAACTGGCCACCTGGCTACAAGTCTCCCTGAAGTGCCAGGTCCAGACTGGGTTTCAAGCCTATTCTTCTAAAAGAAAGAGATTTATTTTGTCTATTAAAACTCCAGTTATCCCTCCTCTAGCTACTACTAACTGGGTATGTTACAACAAAATGGCAGACCAAGGGATTGAGATTTTAATCATACAAGGCTCAAATCTAGGACTTGGAACTCAGGAATACTTCCAATTCAGTGTCTCTTCTCCAAGCTGAGGCAGTCCTATGCCCCATTTTGACAAGAAATTATCACAGTCATAGTTGCCCTGTTCCCTAAATTAAAACTGAGCAGGACTCTGTGGGGTGGTGACTCTGGAGTACAGATCTGCTGTACTGTAGGATATAGGCTTTATTCAGCCTCCTTGACTTCCCTGAGTTCCAAAGGGTAGATTCAAACAATTGCTAATCAGGGAAGAGAAAAAATACAGAAGCAGAGGGAAAACAATCAAATGGTGGTACAGCCTTGAGACCGGTCCTGGTTCCTACTCAAAGAAATATGCATAACAGTGTCTTTTGAGTTCTACAGAACTGGAGCCCCCACCCAGGTGAAAGATGGTAACTTCAGACTAAACACAAGATTCTTAGAACACAGCTCTGTTGCTTGACCACCAGCCAATCACCCCAAATGTTGCCTCTTGTTTCTGGGGACCAGTGATGACCATCCTGTTAGGTCTCCTGTTTGGCCCCTCTCTATTTTATCTCTGAGAGGCGCCAACAGTTTCAAACTAAGTTGCTGTTATTACAAGAGTAAAAGCTGGTTTCAGATATAAAACACCCCAACTTAGGTCAGGTATAGAGAGACTTCTGCTCTGCTAGGCAGGCCTATGCCCAGGCACAGCAGGAAGAAGTTACAGAAGAAAGAGACCTCTGCCCCAATTCCCAAAAAGCATCTTGAGTATGAAGTCTTTCAAGGGAGAGTTGTTAGGGAAAACACACTGCCTGTCCGTCCACCTAATGTTACTCAGATCTCAATATTCGACTGTCCCCACAGATGATATAGAAGACCCATGATTGGGCCTTCCACAGAAACAACAAGACAGAGGGGAATGTGAGGCTGCGCCATGACAGACAGCCTAGATTAGGAGTAGGCCTGGTTTTCCAGGGTAACATGATTATCAGGCCACCTGGAGCCAGCCAATCAACGTGCGCCTAGCAAGAAAAAGGGAACCTATCAGGGAAAGCTGAAAAAGCCCGCAAACACCCAAGTTTGAAAAAAAAAGCCCGCGAAGGTTTGGGCCAATAAGATTACTTTGCAAACAGGTAACCAATCCGCTTAAGCCAGCCACCAACTGCCTATGTGCACCATATAAATTTGGGTCACCGTTTGGGCCCAGGACTCTTGGACCCTGCACCACTGCGTTGGTTGTGGCAAGATCCCTGACTTGAGTCAGCAATAAACTTCCCTTTCTTTGCGTGTTGCATTGTCTTGGAAGCCTTCTCTCTTCCCGTTCGGGGATTCGGACATCGGGCATAACACAAGATATCACAGAAACAAGAGAAGAGTTTCAAAATAGGATAGTGGTCAACTAAGTCAAAAGTTACTGAGAATCAGAGAACTTTGAAGCCAGAGAATCATTGGGTTTGGCAATAAGGAGGTCACTGGTGAAGTTGACAAGTATTTTCAGTGGAGTAACAGGCATGAAAACTGGTTCAGAGGAGGTTAGGAGGGCAACCACCTAACTACAGTGACCAGCAGTACAGATGACATTGTGAGTTTATGGGAGACTCCTTACCCTGACCCCCATACACACACACACACACACACACACACACACACACACACACACACACACTCACTCACCACAGTACAGACACATAGCAGTGACTGCTAAAGCTTTTTAAAATATTTGAAAGACTCTCATTGTATCCCCTGGCAGAAAAATTCATTCCTTGGGTATTTGACTCCGAAACCATCAGAACCTAGAACCATGAAGACTGTAGCAAAAATATTGGGGGAATTCTTAGGTATAAAAGCAAAGGTGCTGGACTTCCCTGGTGGCTCAGGGGTAAAGAATCCGCCTGCCAGTGAAGGAGACACAGGTTTGATCCCTGGACGAAGAAGACCCCACAAACAGAGGAGCAAGTAGGCCCACGTGCCACAACTACTGGGTCTGTGCTCTAGAGCCCAGAAACCGTGACTACTGAAGCCTTCTTGCTTCCAAGCCTGTGCTCCCCAAGAGAAGCCACTGCAATGAGAAGCCCACACATGGCAGCAAAGAGTAGCTCCCACACGCTGCCACTAGCAGCCCTCAGAGCAATGAAGACAAGGACAGCCAAAATAAATAAATAAAAGTATTTTTGAAAAAAACCTCAAGAGGAGGTGCTACTCTCCCCTCTCCCATCCATACAGGCTCCATTATTCATGGTACTTGTACTTTGGCCACCTGATGCAAAGAACTGACTCACTGGAAAAGACCCTGATACTGGCAAAGATTGAAGGTAGGAGGAGAAGGTGATGACAGAGAATGAGATGGTTGGATGGCATCACCGACTCAATGGACATGAGTTTGGGTAAACTCCAGGAGTTGGTGATGGACAGGGAGGCCTGGCATGCTGCAGTCCATGGGGTCGCAAAGAGTCAGGTACAACTGTGCGACTGAACTGAACTGAACTGAATGTTCTACAGGGTCACCACCAATGTTGAATCTGGTAATACTGAACTTCAGCTCCAAGGTGAAACAGAGGCTGACATTCCTGCGAGCTTCTGGCCTGTGTTGTCATCGACCAAAACACCACTCGTGTTCTGTATTTGCCAACATCCTTGTGAAACAAGCCCATCTCATCAGTCCTGAAGACCTGCTCACCCACATAACACTTAGCAGACATTTAAAAAAATTCTTCCCCTGCTTCCTGCCCTGCAGATCCTGTCATATCTGAAAGTTTCACGTTTTTCATGCTGTACTGGCTTTTGAAATGTGTGAGCCAGCACTGGCCAACAAGAGTTTAATGTTTTCCTGATGCTGGGGAACTTGATAGTAAATTTCTTTGGCTTTCATGGTCTCACAGCAATGAGGTCCACTATGTATTTCTTTTTTAATTAGTCCTTATTTCTGAATCTGTAATAGCTTGTACCACTTTCCACATAACAGGCCAGTAAGTCAAGGGACAAAACGTTGGGGCAAGAAATAGTGACTTTATTCAGAAAGCCAGCAAAGGAAGAAGATGGTGGACTAATGTTCTAAAGAACCGTTTTAGCTCAGAAGAGCATCCAGGGTTCTTTTATGCTAAGAGAAAAGGGGAAGTCAGAGGAGTCAAGACTGAAAGGATAAATATAGAGTGAAGACTTCTTGGGGACACCTGGCTTTCAAGGAAACATAACATGTCTCTGTTCTTCTGTTTGCTCATGTAGGCTGTGTCACAAATCTCCTGCAAAAATTTCAAGTTGTTAGCGGTTATTTTTGCTTTAGCATTCTTATCTCTTATCTCAGCAAGGCTTCTAGGCTGAAAGCAAGCTTATCTACAACTAGCAGCCATAACTAAGCCTGGCTAGTGTTACGGGATCTTTCTTCATGTACCTTAAAGAGCTAGTTGGGCACAAGCAACATTTCTCTAATACTCAACTCTTTAGGTGCAGAGCTAAAGTGATGGAATATGTAGGCTGAAGAATGATGCAGGCAGTTCCAACATGGTGTTAGTTCTGCTCTTTTCTGTTTCAAATCCGCAAGGTTAAACTCTTTTCCATCTCTCCCATAGGTTCATCACACACAATAGATGTTACCTTAGTACTTTCTGGAGTGGCCTGATGCACAGGCCAGCAAATTTCTTCTTCCTTTTTCTGGATGCCCCATATGATTGATTCGTTAACATTAAACCTATAGCACTGTAACTCATGCCTGAATAGAGTTTATTAAACACACATATTTTCTTCCAAAGGTTCATCACAACCTTCTTGTGCTCAGGAACATCAGACTGCACTGTGCTTGGGGGCTATTTCAAACAGAACAGTCACCAAGAAAAAGCACAGAAATGTGGAAGATGTGGCACTGAACAGACTGCAGAAAGGACCCTTGTTCAGTGGGAGTTGAAACAAGAAGGTGGTGTCTTCTTGTTCAGCCTTTGCTGGAAACCTGTGCAGGAGGAGACAGTATGTATCTTTAAATGATGGCTGAAGTGCCATCAGTATCATTACCATGGTTACAAATACATTTTAGCAAGTAGGCAAACTTGCAAAACAGATCTGCAAATGGTGATTACCCTTTGGAAGGATTGACTCTGGCTTTAGGCAGACCAGTGTTTTAGTCCTTCCAGGGTCTATATGATCCCCACCACCTGCCCAATGCTGCCTTCTCTTTTCACTCCTCTCTTTGGTTCATTCAGCTCCTTTCAGTCCATCAATCCCACTAAACCCCCTGCTGCTTTGCAGATTTCACACAAGCTGTTTCCTGTGCCTGAGGAGCTCTCCACTCAGTTGTTGTGTAGGAAATTTCTATTCATCCTTTGGAGCTTACTTTATTTATTCAGTTTTGGCTGTGCTGAGTCTGTGTTGTCGCATGGGCTGTTCTCTAGATGCAGTGTGCGGGCTTCTCATTGCAGTGGTTTCTCTTGTGGTTCCCGGGCTCTAGAGCATAGGCTCAATAATTGCAGCACATGGGCTTAGTTCCCAGACCAGGGATTGAACCTGTGTCTCCTGCACTAGCAGGGGGATTCTTTACCATTGAGCTACAGGGAAGCTCACTTTAGAAGTCCCTTTCTTAGGGAAAGCCACCACGACTCTCTCAGCCATGTTAGATCTCACTAACACATGGCCTCCTGGCACCAGTGAACATTTCCTTCATCACACTTGTCACAACTATAATGAACTGTTATGTTTATCACAACTTTCATTGTGAAAGTGGGCAATTTGAGAAAATTGGCGGCGAAGGGGTGAGATTGCCATTTTGGACATATTGCACTGGGTATGCCCATGTGGTATTGAAGTGGAGATTTCCAGAAGAATCAGATACAAAAAACTGTAGCTGGATCGAGATGTCTTGAATGCAAAAAATATGTTTGGTTTGTAACAATGTTTAAGAGGTTGTAGAAACCTGAGGTAAGGTGAAATCACCGAAAAAGACTGGGAAACAACAACAAAAGACAGAAACACAGACAGAACGTGGGGACCTCCCTGCTGGTCCAGTGGTTAAGACTTCACCTTCCAATGTAGGGGGCATGGGTTCAATCCCTGGTTGGGGAGCTAATATCACACATGCCGTGCAGTGCCTCCCCGCCCCATAAAAAGAAGCTAGAAGAATACAAACATTTAAGGGAAGTCAAAGGAGGCAAAGCCTAAAAGACTGATGAACAGGTGTTGAAGGCTTGGGAAGAGAATGGCTACACACTCCATTATTCTCTCCTGGAGAATTCCATGGACAGAGGAGCCTGGCAGGTCATGGGCTACAATCCATGGGGTTGCAAAGAGTCAGACACAATTGAGTGACTAATACCTTCACTTTTGTGTGTGTGGGGTGAGGAGAACCAGAAGAGCAGGTGCTGGACTTTATGAAAGAAGAGAATTTCAGAATGCATATAAGACTGCATGTAAGTCAAGATTAAAGATCAAGATTAAAAGTCAAGATTAAGATTTTATTAAAAATAAATCTTTAGATTTGACTCTGAAGATCACTGAAGACTTTAATGAAAGGAATTTCTGTAGGATGTTAGGGTCAGAAGTCAAATCATAAGAGGTTTACTGAGAAGTTAGGTAAATAAAAGCAATGAACATGGACTTCCTTTGTAATCCAACATTCACTTCTATTGAAGAAGTTTAGCAACATATACAACAGAAAGTCATAAATATTCATAACACTAATATATTAATGATATATCAATATAATTTTAATTAAAATAACAGTAATATATATTATTTAGTAAATAAAATAATTGTATTAATATCAAGTGATATTTTTGTAAAGATTAATACAGTTAATATTATTATACTATTATATATAATCATCATTAAATATTCCATACATTGTTATTAACACCATATACATTAGTTATACATTGTATCACTTTATTGCTTGGATTATATCATATGCATCAGTTCAGTTCAGTTCAGTCACTCATTCGTGTCCGACTCTTTGAGACCCCATGAATCACAGCACGGCAGTCCTCTCTGTCCATCACCAACTCCCTGAACTTCCTCAAACTCATGTCCATCGAGTCGGTGATGCCATCCAGCCATCTCATCCTCTGTCGTCCCCTTCTCCTCCTGCCCCCAATCCCTCCCAGCATCAGGGTCTTTTCCAATGAGCCAACTCTTCACATGAGGTGGCCAAAGTATCGGAGTTTCAGCTTCAGCATCAGTCCTTCCAATGAACATCCAGGACTGATCTCCTTTAGGATGGACTAGTTGGATCTCCTTGCAGTCCAAGGGACTCTCAAGAGTCATCTCCAACCCCACAGTTCAAAAGCATCAATTTTTCAGCACTCAGCTTTCTTCACAGTCCAACTCTCACATCCATACATGACTACTGGAAAAACCATAGCTTTGACTAGATGGACCTTTGTTGGCAAAGTAATGTCTCTGCTTTTTAATATGCTATCTAGGTTGGTCATAACTTTCCTTCTAAGGAGCAAGCGTCTTTTAATTTCATGGCTGCAGTCACCATCTGCAGTGATTTTGGAGCCCAGAAAAATAAAGTCAGCCACTGTTTCCACTGTTTCCCCATCTATTTGCCATGAAGTGATGGGACCAGATGCCATGATCTTAGTTTTCTGAATGTTGAGCTTTAAGCCAACTTTTTCACTCTCCTCTTTCACTTTCATCAAGAGGCTTTTTATCATATGCATATCAATATATTATTGATAAAAATCAATATACTAGCTAATATATGTTACTTATATTACTTTAATGGAAGTAAAAGTGCTGGTCGCTTTGAGACCCCATGGACTGTAGCCCTCCAGGCTAACTCATCCATGGGATTCTCCAGGCAAGAATACAGGAGTGGGTTGCCATTTCCTTCTCCAGAGATTCTTCCCAACCCACGGATTGAACCATGGTCTCGCACATTGCAAGCAGATTCTTTACCATCTGAGCCAACAGGAAAGCTCATTATTTTAATAATTACATTAACATTAGTGAAAGGAAAGTGAAGTCACTCAGTCGTGTCCGACTCTTTGTGACCCCTGGATTGTAGTGCCCGTCCATGGGATTTTCCAGGCAAGAATACTGGAGTGGGTTGCCATTTCCTTCTCCAGGAGATCTTCCCGACCCAGGAATTGAACCCGGGTCTCCCGCATTGTAGGCAGACGCTTTACCGTCTGAACCACCAGGGAAGTCCTACTAGATAAAAATGAATATTACTTACATGAGAATGGGCAAGGATGTGTTTATGCAGTTCACAGAAAAGGAAGTACAGGAGGGTAATAATCACATGAAAATATAATTAGCCATGTAGACAAAGCAGAAAGAGACACCATTTTTCTTCCATCAGACTGACAAAAACTTGAGTTTAATACTATCAAGTGTGATGAGATCCACAAAGAAAATATAGAGCGTGTGACCTATAGGGGGAGCGGTGGAGAGCGTCAGTGGATATTTATTACAGAAGTCTGATTTATTCCGCAGTGTCGTCTGCCTTCTCCCTGCTTACTGCTTGCACTTGTCCCCTAAGGTGTGAGGGGGTCTAATTCCAGTTATGGGTCTGGATGTTACAAGAGGCGGAAGGGTGGGCTTTGAGGATAACGTGGTATCTCCTTGTAAGAAAACTCTCTCTGACGAGGACCCTGCAGGGTCTTCAAGCAAGAGGTAGTTTCTCTTCAGACAGAGGAAGGGGCTGCTTCCTTGTCAAGGGGTGTCCAGTTCAGATTCTCTGTACTCACTAGCATCCCATTCTTTCTGGACCATTTCCCTAACATTAGCATAAAGAGGACCCAGAGAAGCTGTGAATTCAGCAGAGGTTGTAATTTGAGAATCTCTACTTGGAAAATCCCACAGATGGAGGAGCCTGGTAGGCTGCAGTCCATGGGGTCTCTAACAGTCGGACACGACTGAGCGACTTCACTTCCACTTTTCACTTTCATGCATTGGAGAAGGAAATGGCAACCCACTACAGTGTTCTTGCCTGGAGAATCCCAGGGAAGGGGGAGCCTGGTGGGCTGCCGTCTATGGGGTCGCACAGAGTCGGACACAACTGAAGCGACTTAGCAGCAGCAGCAGTCTCAGACATTGGGTCTGTTCTTCATCTGCCCACAGCTATGAGAGACCAGAGACCCCTGTCTCTGAAGCACTTGGGTCCTCTGACTAGATGTTAGTGGACAGTTCCAAGCACTGAGCATGTCATTGCCTTTCTCCTCCTCTGCGGGGCAATCCAAGTGCCCAGCCCATTCTCAGCGCTTTTAATCTTCACTTCTACCGTCATCATCATTCCACAGCAGCTGCTTAGCCCCTCAAAGACTCCCTTTCAGTATGCTCTTCACTCCAGACAACTCCAGGTGATCATTTGAAAATGTGCTTGTTACTCCAAGCCATGGACTATCAGGATTCCATCTTCCACAACTTTTTTTTTTTCTTCCACAACTTTCTCATCCACCAGATCAGATACCTATTCCTGGAGCCCTGTCCTCATGGATTTCTTTCCCAAGGCCATTTCTGAATGGTTACACATTACATCACATTATTACTTGAATTATATCATATGCATATCAACACATTATTGAAACAATCAATATAATATTCACCAGTTATATTCTTTTAATAATTAACATTAATATTACTAAATGAATAAGAAAAAGGAATACTACACCCTACCATCAAGGTTCAGTCAGGAAAACCCATCACTCAGGTGATTTAACTCAGGGATTCGGGGCTCACACAAACACATCATTCAGGTGATTTAACTCGGGGACTTGGAACTCAATGCAACTGCTGACAGGACTATAGGAGCAAAGGTCAGGAGAGGCAGCGCTAACACCTCGGGAATCAGGAAGTTGGGGAATCACAGGACAATGGTGGGGGCGAGCCCAGCTGCCTGGGCACCCAGGTGATTCCTGGGAGGAAGCTGACGTGTTTCTGGGCACCTGCCCAGAGTGGCCAAGTGGAGCGTCCGGCTTGGTGTTTCTGAGAATGACTGACCTCTCCCATGACACCATGATGGACAGCAGGCTTCTTCAACCTCAGTGTGATTAGCATCAGGGCTCAGATAACTCTTCGCTGGGGAACTTTCTGTGAGCTGTGCTGCTGTTTACCAGCATTCCTGGCCTCCACCGACTGGAGGCCAGTAACACCCCTGTGCTAAGTCGCTTCAGTCATGTCTGACTCTTTGCAGCCCTATGGACTGTAGCCCACTAGGTTCCTCTGTCCATGGGATTCCCCGGGCAAGAATACCGGAGTGGGTGGCCATGCCCTCCTCAAGGGGATCATCCCAACCCAGGGATGGAAACAGCGTCTCTTATGTCTTTTGCCTTTGCAGGCAGGTTCTTTACCACTGGGAAGCCGCTAATCTTCCCAGTTCAGTTCAGTTCAGTCACTCAGTTGTATCTGACTCTCTGTGACCCCATGGACTGCACATGCCACGCCTCCCTGTCCATCACCAACTCCAGAAGCCTACTCAAATTCATGTCCATCATGTCAGTGATGACAGGCAACCATCTCATCTCCTCTGTTGTCCCCTTTTCCTCCCACCTTCAATCTTTCCCATCATCAGGGTCTCTTCCAATGAGTTAGTTCTTCGCATTAGGTGGCCAAAGTATTGGCATGTCAGCTTCAGCATCAGTCCTTCCAATGAATATTCAGGACTGATTTCCTTTAGGATTGATGGGTTTGATCTCCTTGCAGTCCAAGGGACTCTAAAGAGTTTAAATTAAACCACAGTTTAAATGCACCAATTCTTTGGTGCTCAGCCTTCTTTATATAGTCCAACTCTCACATCCATACATGACTACTAGAAAAACCATAGCTTTGACTAGACAGACCTTTTTGGCAAAGTAATGTCTCTGCTTTTTAATATGCTGTCTAGGTTGGTCATAGCTTTTCTTCCAAAGAGCAAATGTCTTTTAATTTCATGGCTGCAGTCACCATCTGCAGTGATTTTGGAGTCCAAAAAAATAAAGTCTGTCACTGTTTCCATTGTTTCGCCATCTATTTGCCATGAAATGACAGGACTGAATGTCATGACCTTAGTTTTCTGAATGTTGAGTTTTAAGCCAACTTTTTCACTCTCCTATTTCACTTTCATCAAGAGGCTCTTTAGTTCTTCACTTTCTGCATTAAGGGCGGTGTCCTCTGCATAAACGAGGTTATTGATATTTCTCCAGTCAATCTTGATTCCATCTTGTGTTTCTTCCAGCCCGCCATTTTGCATGATGTACTCTGCATAGAAGTTAAATAAGCAGGGTTATATAGAACTTAAATAACTTCTATATAGAAGTTAAGTAACCATCCCAACCCACCAGTTATTCCAACCAAAAATAGCTCCAGACATTTTCAAATATCGCTTGGTGGATGGAGCAAAATCTTTTCTGGTTGAGAACTGCCAATGTGGAACTGGACTTGGTGCCCACAAGCCGGGTGTGTCTCAGGATGGTGCAAGCTGCTTTGCTCGCATGGACGCCCTGCCTGCTTCTGCGGAGGTGGGAAGGTACACGGGAAGCCACGCCCACTGCCCCATCCCTGCCCCTGCCGCAAGTGTCTGCACGAACCTTGTCCCCTTCAACGCCAGGTCACCCATCGGGCAATCCTGCCTGAAGTCACTTCTCACTGTCACCACCTTGAAGAAGAGAAAAAGAAATTTAAGTCAAAGGTATGTTTCATAATCGTCATCAAATCATTTCACAAAATATTCCCTTCCTCTTCTGGAATCTTCCTGGAACCCTCACCCACCCTCATTTATATCAAAGGTGTTAACTCCCACTGCTTTTCAGGCATTGTATCAGGGCTAGACTCTCAGATAAAGCAGGGTGCTCCCTGCCCTTGAGGGGATCCTATAAAATGAGTGTGATAAAGAGTCCGTTAAATTTTATTAGACGCACACACCTAGTGTTTCACAGCCCAGGGAGGATGCCTGCAGGGAGATGCAGTCAGGGAGGCTCCTCGGCGGTGGTGATGCTTTGGCTACATCCTGAAGGATGCCAGGACTCTGCTGCCAGCCTACAGAGGAAGAGCCTTCCCAGCAGGAGAATGGGTTGTGCAGACAATGAGGCTCCACCACACACTGTGTTTATAAATGTTTGAAAAGGTAGATGCAACTGAAGTATTGTGAGTAGGGAGGAAATCACCCAGGGGCCAAACTATGATGCCTGCAAGCTGAGTTAAGAAATGTGGGCTTCTCCTGTAAGCGCAGCCTTTTAGAACTGGGAGCCTTAGCTATGCTCTGACTTTTCTTTTTCTTTAATTTTATTGAAGTATAATTGATTTACAATGTTGCGTTAATTTCTGCTGCAAAGTGATTCAGTTATACATACATACATATATTCTTCTACATATTCTTTGCTATTATGGTTTATCGCAGGAGATTGAATGTAGTTCTCTGTGCTGTAGAGTAGAACCATGTTGTTCATGCATCCTGTATATAACAGTTTGTATCTGCTAATCCCACAGCTTCCCTCCCCCACCCCTTTACCCCTTGGGCCCTGCTCTGATCTTAACTTCTCTGGGTGGGTCACCCTTTCATCCTCTCTTTTAATCCAAGATCCAACCTTTTGGCTTCAGTTAAAAGTAACCCAGCCATTCACTTGAAATCCCACAGAGAAATTTCTCCATAATCTTTTTTGTTTTTTCTGTTTTTACCTCTGCAGAACAGATCCCATAATCTCCATGAATCCACCTCCTGGGGTCTTCACAACTCTGATATGGTCTACTTTCTGCATAGAAAATCCACAAGCCCTCCGCACAAATGCCTACTTTTTGCCCAGATTCATTTCCCTCTCCTCATCAGCATAACCAGGAAACCTTCCTTATTCCTACTAGGATATCATGTTCACAAGATGTTAAATATCCAAGCCCCAGTTTCTTGGCATGATCCTTTTAGCAAAGATTAATTTTCCTTGCACCAATCATGCTGGACATACTTTATACAGTGATTTTTTCCAGCTATTTTTCCCCTGCAGAAAGTGGCTGTCAAGGCGAGTGATGTTAGGACACAGAACAGTCTGCATGCTCAGTGTCTCTGACCAGTTGGCTCTCATATGTATTTTTAATTCTGAAAGTATCTCTAAAGAGAGAATACATGCTCGGGCTGATACCAGAGACATTCTCAGGAGTCGTTTCACAGCAGCTGTTCATTTCATAGAGCGAGATGCTGCGGGAAGGGGACAGGCTGAGAGGTGAGAAATGAGACAGATAGAGTGGGAGCTGTGAAGGCCAGCTTTCCCCACGTCACAAGCTGCTCCTACCGGCCCATCTCTCCCAAGAACACTGATGTAGGCTCAGGCGCAGACCTCACTCACCCTGAACCTTGACCTTGGTGCCCTCTTCCTAGTGTTCAGCATCACAAGACACACCCAGCTTGTCAGGAGGGCTGGGGCCTGGAGAGGGCAGGGGTGGGGATGCCACAGGAGGAAAATGGCTTATCTTCTTCTTTACTTTTTAAAAATAATTTTACTTATTTAGTGATCTTTGACTGTGTGGGGTCTTTGTTGCTGCACAGGCATTTCTCTAGTTGGGGGTGAGCAGGGGCGCTTAGTGCTGGACCCAGAGTAAATGTCCAATAAATGGTGGTAATATTAATTAATGATAATTTGTGGGGGGAAAAATGAGCTCATGATCTTTATATGAGAAAAAATTTCAGAGGTGATATGTAAAACATGAAAACATAAAACTTAAGCAAAAAGCATGGAATTGAGGTTGAAAGCATCATATGACATCCTGCAGTCCAAGAAAAGTGATACATTTGTTTACATAACATCTTTAATATGGAAAAACCCCACAAAGTTAAAAGATAATGAAATGGAAAAAAACATACCTGCAACAGTAGTAGGAGGGACTTCTGGTGGCCCAGTGGTTAAGAATCTGCCTGCTGTGCCGGAGACTCAGGTTCGATCCCTGGTTGGGGAACTAAGGTGCCACGTGCCACAAAGCAACTAAGCCAGTGAGCCAGAACTACCGAGCCCCCGAGTCACAAATAAAGAGTCTGTGCGCTGAAAAGAAAGACCCCACGTGCTGCGACTAGGACCCAATGCAGCCAAATAAGCAAATAAATATAGAATCACTTTAAAAAAGTAGTGAGAGCCCACTTTGTTTAAAAATAACACTGTGCACACATACACACAACACATAGTCACCATATTTGTGTGTATGTGTATATATTCATATATGTATGTATTCCTATGTATCTGTTGGTATGCATGCTTGTATATGAAGGGGAAAGAAGAATATTCACAAAAATATTGGCTTATACAATAAATGCTGGAGAGGGTGTGGAGAAAAGGGAACCCTCTTACACTGTTGGTGGGAATGCAAACTAGTACAGCTGCTGTGGAGAACAGTGTGGAGATTTCTTAAAAAACTGGAAATAGAACTGCCATATGACGCAGCAATCCCACTGCTGGGCATACACACCAAGGAAACCAGATCTGAAAGAGACACATGCATCCCAATGTTCATCGCAGCACTGTTTATAATAGCCAGGACATGGAAGCAACCTAGATGCCCATCAGCAGACAAATGGATAAGGAAGCTGTGGTACATATACACCATGGAATATTACTCAGCCGTTAAAAAAAATTCATTTGAATCAGTTCTAATGAGATGGATAAAACTGGAGCCCATTATACAGAGTGAAGTAAGCCAGAAAGATAAAGACCAATACAGTATACTAACACATATATATGGAATTTAGAAAGATGGTAATGATAGCCCTATATGCAAAACAGAAAAAGAGACACAGATGTACAGAACAGACTTTTGGACTCTGTGGGAGAAGGCGAGGGTGGGATGTTTTGAGAGAACAGCATCGAAACATGTATATTATCTATGGTGAAACAGATCACCAGCCCAGGTTGGGGGCATGAGACAAGTGCTCAGGCCTGGTGCACTGGGAAGACCCAGAGGAATCGGGTGGAGAGGGAGGGGGGAGGGGGGATCGGGATGGGGAATGCATGTAAACCCGTGACTAATTCATGTCAATGTATGACAAAAACCACTACAATATTGTAAAGTAATTAGCCTCCAACTAATAAAAATAAATGAAAAAAAAGAAAGAAAAAAAATATTGGCTTATAGAGTTTCATGTGATTTTAATTTTCTTTATGTTTTATATATTATATTTCTTTAAAAATGTATTTAATTTTAAAAAGAAGTTATTTAAAAAAATTTTTAATAAAAGGCTTGAAACATTTACTAGATAAGATCAGCTTTTGGAGAACTGGTGCATCCTCCAGAGAGTTGAGCTAATTCGAGTTGGGATTCCCAGTGGGCGACTGGGGGGGAGTCGTCCCAGTAAGCACAAAGCCTCAGCTCAATCAATTGTATTAGTAGTAAGTCAATGGGAAATTGGCTAAAGTATAAAATGATTCAATTGCTTTTTACTTTGTCTGGAAAAAATAGCATAGCCATAAAATGGAAATTGCTGGCACAGTCTTCAGAGAGGAACCCCCAAAAGTAAGTGCTTGTTGTAGCTTATTGGATAGTTTCTCTATGAGTCAAGAGAGGTTAAGTGTTATAACAAATAGCCTTGAAACGGTATCTGAGCACAATAAAGGTGAATTTTCTGTCCTGCTGGGAGTCCACTGGGACTAGTATGGGTCCCCACGTGGTTACTGAGAGAATTAGACTTCCCCAAAGTGGTTCCAGCCCAGGGTCTCTACAGAGTCTTCCTTGAGGAAGGTTAGCTGGTTTAGGGAACCCACTGCACCATTTCTGCCAAGTGTCCAGGGAAGGGAGTTCCCAAGTCTGCTAGACACCTGGCTTCTACTCTCTGCATAGTTTGAGGGTGGATGTTAGTTTCACTGTGTCCTGAAGGATAAACTATCCCTTAGGAAAATCCATCTCCTGTTGCTCAAAATAACTTTCTAATAAATAATTTAGTGTCCCGCATACCTTGATATCCAAAAGGAGCCAGACGCTGCCAGCACTCCCATCTCAAGAAAGAAACTGGTTACTTCCCTTGCTCACCCCTACTGTTTAAATAAATTTCTCTTTCTGGTTTATGCATCTGTATATTTTGAGATGGAGTTTCCTTTCTATTTCCAGAAAGAATTTCTGGACCTGGAAAGCAGTAAGACCTGAGACACAGTGATTGGTGCCTGCTCTGCTGTCCCATGGGTCTCTGTCTGACTCCTCAGTGTCACTTGATTTAAAACAGAAAGTGAAGCTTACAGTGTGGGGTGACCCCAAACTCTTCAGAAGGCAAAGGATTAAGTCCAGATAACAAGTGAAGGCAGGATCAGAGCTAAAACCAGGATACCACGATCTGGTAGCTGGAAAAAAGCAGCCAACATGATTTTACCATCTAGGTAAAGCAAAGATGGGCTTCCCTGGTGGCTGAGATGGTAAAAATCTGCTTGCAGTACAGGAGACCACCTGCAATGCACGAGACTGCGGGTTTGATCCCTGGGTGGGGGAGATCCCCTGGAGGAGGAGCTGACAACCCACTCCAGTTTTCTTGCCTGGAAAATACCATGGACAGAGGAGCCTGGTGGACTGCAGTCCATGGGATCACAAGGAGTCGGACATGACCTGAATGACTAACACTTTCACACTTTCAAAGAGAAGATCTTTGGGCAGGTGTCTTTTAGAGCAGGGGCTTCTCCCATGCTGGGGCTTGTTCTGAGCCCAGGGGAGCCTGACTTTGCAAGGGAAAGTGAGTTGGCTCCACCATCCAGAGGGTAGGGGGTTTGGGGAGTAGAGGGGGTAGGAAGGAGGGTGGAGGAGGCAGAGACGGGGTGGGGGAGGGGCAGTACCCTTTCCACTAATTCTGGAGCATTCCAGAGCACGCCAAAATTAATCCTCTGAATGTTCATTTCTGCTCTACTGTCACTGAGGATCGTCACAAGTTCTTCCTCAGTCAAGAGGAATTAACACGCTCCATGGGTTGTCTCTTCTGTTCACCAAATTTACTCACATGAAAACCTCTCTCATTTAACTCTCTCTCTCAAATTTAACTCCCAGAGCCTCTGAACTGAGGCTGGTGGAGAAGAGCAAGCCCACATCAGGGCCTTTTTCATTCACTGAGCTTCGCTTCAAGAGCCTTTTTTGTTTGGGGGCGGGGGGCAGGGCTTTCTCCAGGGGCAGGTACTGTTGGGGTGAAAGTGGGTAATTGGGAATGAGAAGGTAGGATTGTGCTCCTGGGAAAGACTGTGAACCCAAGGAAACTTGTTCAGATCTTTCGCTGCTCTAGCACTGAGTTTTTAACCAGGAAGAAGAACTGGCTAAATAATTTGTGGGGCCCAGTGCACAATAAAAATACAGTGCCTTTTGTTTAAAAGTGATTAAGACTTTCAAGATGGCTACAGCCAGACATTAAACCAGGGGAGAGGCTCCTCTACATGTGGAACTCTGAGTGACAGCACAGGTCCAAGCCCCTGAAACTGGTCCTGCCCACAGATTATCTTCAAATCATACACAAACTAAATACCAATTTTTTTCTTCCTTGAATGTATTTTTTTCTCTGTGTACTTACTTATATTTAATGTGCCACTGTGTACCTGGGCAAAAAAAAAAATCTGGATCATCGCAGATTTCTCTTTCCCTCATCCCCACCTTCCCGTTAGTGACTGTTTTTATTGATTGGGAGAACTTTCTTTCTCAGTACATCTTCTCATCCTAATCCCTGTTGTGTTTCAGACTCATGATCTCTGACTGTATGTTTGCCTGAATGATCTCTCTAAATGGCTAATCTGACCACATCATTGCCCTACTGAAAAGCCTTCATAGACTCCTTAGAACAGGGGTCCCCAAACTCTGGGATCTAATCCCTGATGATCTGAGGTGGAGCTGATGTAATAATAATAGAAATAAAGTGCACAATAAATATAATGTGCTTGAGTCATCCTGAAACCAACTCCCACCCTCCTGTGGGAAAATTGTCTTCCACAAAACAGGTGCCTGGTGCCAAAAAGGTTGGCGACCACTGCCTAGAACCTACAAAATAAAACCCATGTGACTTTGCCTGACATGTGTCATCCTCTCCTAGCCAGTCCCTCCCTCCTGGCTCACATCTTATGCTCCAATAACACTAAACTACGAATGGTTCCCACAGCCCCTCACAGGGCCAGGCTGCATGCCCTCTGAGGTCGTTCCTTCTGCTGGAATACTTATTCCAGCTTCCTGAGAAAGAAGACTTTCCTTCCTTCAGGGCTGCATGATGCCCCGCCCCCCCCCCCCCCCCCGGCCCCCACCAAAGACACCAGGTTCTAAGATTTCGCAGGTGTGATTAAGTAAGTCATGGGTCTTGAGATGGAGACATTATCCTGGATTATCTGGGTGGTCATTAAGTGCAGCTGGTAAGAAATGACGTATAGAAGACTTTACTACACAAAAGGGGAGGGGAGGTGAAGATGGAGCAGACAGACTTGTGGATGCTACGATGCCGTCCTTGGAGATGGAGAAAAGACTACAAAGGGCCAAAGACTGCAGCCCTAGGAGCTGGCGAGGGCAAGGACAGAGTTCTCCCCTAGGGCAGCCTGCTCACGCCTGGATTTCAGCCTAGTGAACCCCCCTCAGGCTTCTGATCTTGGAACTATAAGAGAATAAATGTGTGTCACTTTAAGCTACCCAGCCTGTGGGTATTTGTTACAGCAACCACAGAGAACCAACACACCTCTCTCTGGAGAACTGCCCCCTTCCCTGCCCACCTCCCCAGGCTGGGCATCCTTCTCTGCACCCACCACTGCTGTGCTTAGCTGCCCAGTCGTGTCCAACTCTTTGCAACCCCATAGACTGTAACCCACCAGACTCCTCTCTCCATGGGGATTCTCCAGGCAAGAATACCAGAGTGGGTTGCCATGCCCTCTTCCAGGGGATTTTCCCAACCCAGGAATCGAACCCAGGTCTCCCGCATTGCAGCTGGATTCTTTACCGTCTGAGCCACCAGGGAAGCCCAAGAATACTGGAGTGGGTTGCCTATCCCTTCTCCAGGGGATTTTCCTGACACAGATTTCTAATTTCCCCAGCAGGTCATGTGCTCTAGGAAGGCAGAGACTGTGTCCTGTCCCTCTTTATACCCCTGGCATCTAGGCCAGTGTTGGCAACATAGCAGCCACCTCATAAATACTCACTGAGTTGAACTCCCCCACAGGGTGAAAAGGGGGTGGGGTGGGGACAATCTACTTTCAGCTGGAGAAGTTACTCTTCTGTGCTCACAGTTTTCATTGCTCTCCTGAAATTGAGCGTAATCAGTCCTTAGATCCATCACACGTGCAAGCTGTCTTCACTGATGAAGTGCCTTTAATTTCACTACAGAATACTTGCATGAACTCCAAGTGCCACGTAGCCTAAATAGACTTTTGTCCCAGTTGTTTCTCAGGGACTTGGAGTCAGCTGTGTCCAGTTCAGCTGCAGCCCATTAAGGCTGGTTAGGACCACTGACCCTCCAACTGGACATAGCTAGTGTTTGCTCAGTGACATTTGACATCAGAAGGCCCCAGACTCCATTCTCAAACTGTGCTGTTGTGCGTCGCTCAGTCGTGTCCGACTCTTTGCGACCTGTGGACTGTAGCCTACCAGGCTTATCTGTCCATGGGATGTCCCAGGCAGGAATATTGGAGTGGTCTGCCATGTCCTTCTCCAGGAGATCTTCCTGACTTAAGGATCAACCTCGCATCTCTTGCGTCTCCTGCATTGGCAGGCGGATTCCTTACCACTGCACTGCCTATGCCAACAGCACTATTTTCTGAGCTGTGTCGTGTGAGGAAGCCCACAGCTTAGATGCATCTGTACAGATAGCGATGACCTCACCTTTTTCTAATTTCCCATTGTGTTCCCCACACTCTCCACGCCTCAGTGTCGCCCGGTAAATACCCCAACCTCTGCCCTCAGGGGAGGCGGGTTTGAGATTTGTTCTCTGGCTTCCTTGCTTGGCTGCCTCGAGGATAAACCCGTTCACTGGTGCACCCTTTGGCCAGCAGCCCGAGGATGGTGGAGCCCAACAAAGCTGCAGAGTTTGTACGGAAAAGAGAAGACAGGTCATACCAGTTGAGGGGAGGACCTCTCTGATGGAAGGAGAAACTCTACCAGAGGAAGACGATCACCTGAACAATTCCGGAGGATCACTTTCTAGAAAGCAGAAACTTTAGGTCAGTATTGGACCATCGCCGATTAAAGTCTATGTCAATTGCAATTTTTGAGAAATTGTACAGGCAGAGGCTGATGCTTTTGTGCCAGTAGTAGTAAGGACCAGGTAGTAACATCCTACACAGATTCACTCAAGAACATGCAGACAAACATTAGCAGAATTTGGGGAAAAAAGCAGACAAAGGATTTCAGTCTAGAGGAGAGACTATTCTCTTAGCCACACTGACTGGGTTTCCAGAGGATTCCTGGGGAGGTGAGGCAGGAAATTCATGTCTATTCTCCCTGTCTGCTAGATCTAGTTAGATACGTGAACTTCTCATTTCTTTCCGTTCTTTCCTTTTTTAAAATTTTGATTGCACCGGGTCTTCATTGTGGCACTTGGGCTCTTTTTTCTAGCTCAATGGTTTCTCTAGATGTGGAGCATGGGCTCTCTGGTTATGGCGACTGGGCTTAGTTGCCCCAAAGCAGGTGGGATCTTAGTTCCCTGACCAGTGATGGAGCCTGGGTCCCTTGCTTTGGAAGGTGTATTCTTAACCACTGTACCACCAGGGAAGTCCCAACTCATTTCTCGCATAGTAAAAATGATATCTATTGTATGACATAATGTAAGTGAAGTGAAAGCCGCTCAGTCATGTCTGACTCTTCGCAACCCCATGGACTGTAGCCTGCCAAGCTCCTCTGTCCATGGCATTCTCCAGGCCAGAATTCTGGAGTGAGTAGCTGCTCCTTCTCCAGGAGATCTTCCCAACCCAGGGATCGAACCCAGGATCGAACTCATTGCAGGTGGGTTTTTTGTGGTCTGAGCCACCAGGGAAGTCTGACATAATATAACATGATCATCAATTGTGATCAACCTATCTTTTGTTGCCTTTGTAAACCCTGGAGTAATGAACACCCTGAGATACTATAATTGAAACTTATCTGGCCTGGACAGATCCTGATGACTGTTTGTTGTCAGGAATCTGGTGGCCACAGTGAGTGAAATAAGCAACCCCCTTACAGAAGACAGCTTCGACAGGCTACTCTGCCTGGTGGGCTGTGTGCTGCCCAGGGTAGAACTCAGGAGTGCTCGAGAGTTCTCATGTGTGATATGACCCGAATTCTAATTCACTGTGTTGAAAGACAAACGTGGAAATAACGGGAAAATTCCAAACCTCATAAAATCGCCCAGACTCAGTGAGAAAACTCTAGTCTTGGAAAAAGTGAAGAAGAAGTCAACGCGTATAAATGAAGCTCTGATCACTCTGCCACAGCAGTAAACGGCCGGCAAACTTGGTGTCTGTAGAATTGGTGTTGGCTGTTCCTACGGCCCTGGGGGCCTCTCGCCAGCCAGCACTTACTCCAGTAAAAACCAAATCAGAGTTCACCCTCTCCAAGAAGTTTACTCCAGTTAAGTGGATCAGAGCCATAAAGATCTGTTGCAGACACAGGGCTGTCAGGGACACCCATTATTGCACAGACATAAACAATTATTCAAAATAGATGTGGAAAAGCAGGAAGAGAAGTGCACTGATCATTTCATGAAGAGTCCGGGTTTCCAAATAGGAAGCCCTTCCTGAAGACGTGGTGAGCTTTCTAGGGTATCCGATGTGCTGTAGGCACTCAACAAAAATTAAATTAACATATCAAGACATCCAAGGGAAAATGCATTTTTTCAGACATAAGAGAACACAGCTGTGTTTGGGGTCTGTTGACGATCTTGAGTTATTTTGAAAGTGTTTTGTTTTGGTAACCCATCTGGCAAGTTCTCTTCCCCTTCGTATTTATACCCGTGTGTATTTACAGGAGAATTTAATCCATATGTTCCTGATTCAATTACACTTGACTCATCCCAGTATTGCTTTGTAAAAGCGATTTGAATGCCAAGAATCTTGCAAGTTTTCCTAACAAACTCTGAAGCTTTTGTTTTTTTTTCCCCCCAAGGACTAAGAAATTTACTTTTTTTTAATCCAAAATTCTGAGGGTTTTTTTTTTTTTTTTTTTTTTTTAAGAAAACACATGGACTTTCACTTATCACTGTGTTAGTATTTAGTTACAATTTGGGATGGTGAGTGGCAAAATGATGACCTGAATAAAATTGCACTGAAAGTTGGTTATTGGTATTCCTATTACATAACTGTCCAAAAAGATATTTATCCCCAAATTAGATCATTGCAGGAATTACTAAACTCTTGAAAGCTCTCTTCTTGGTCCAATTCAATAAAAAAAATAATATATTGAGCAGTAAGGAAATCAGGTCACTCTGCTCTTATAGCAGACAACTTCTGGAATGTCTGTCTCTTTCCCAAATTATCCCTGCCCACCGCCCCCACTGCTCCCCTCGCAATTCCCCAGGGGAGCTTCTGGCATCATGGAAGTCACTGGACTGAGTGGGTCCTTCCTTAACTCAAATGGGGTTGCCAGGGGTCTCTTTTGTTTACAGTTTAGATTGGTGGGTTGGGGATAGAGCTGTTAAGTCACTTCAGTTGTATCTGACTCTTTGTGACCCCATGGACTGTAGCCCACCAGGCTTTTCTGTCCAAGGGGTTCTCTAGGCAAGAATACTGGAGAGGGTTGCCATGCCCTCCTTCTCGGGATCTTCCCCACCCAGGGATTGAACCCATGTCTCTTATGCCTCCTGCATTGGCAGGGATATTCTTGACCCCTAGCGCCACCTGAGAAGCCCTTGAGGATAGAGAGGAAGAAGGAGAGGAAGGAGGAAGAGAAAAAGGAGAGAGAGCTCAGGTTAGTCTTGTTGTGACTTGTATCTGTATCATATAAACTCAGGACCTGAGAGCGAGCATTTTCTATCACAGGACCTGTGGTACAGAGTCCATAAGCCAGCACACAAAGACGGGATGAACCAGAAAATCAACATACACATTTAACGTGTTATTTTCCTCTAAAATCTGTTACTATCAATGCACTTTAGGATCTAAGCAATTCAGCATGCTTGATTATACTCTAATTGAGTAAATCAACAGAAAAATACTAGTGTTAAGGGAATGAAGGCAAAGTAGAGTCTGCATTATTTTCAATGTATAGAATAAAATTTGTATAAAGCAATGTTGAGAATATATTTAAAGATGAGTTTAAGGGGACAAGATGTATTGCAAAAATTACAACCCATGCAATTCGAGTGTAGAGTGGCACATTTCTAGAAGCTAAAATGATAAAAGCACTAAAGACCAAACTGAGACCACTAAATCCATTTGCTGCAAAATAAGTTCATTATTCAAAAGACAAAAAGTTATATATATATATTTTAAAGTTATATTTTTAAATTCCTATTGCTAGAAATAGCAAAAGGAAGAAGAGGGTAGAGCTCTAGAGGAAACAAACCCAGCAGGTAACCTGATACAATTTACTATTTATATTAAATGTTATGTTGAATATTTCTCATTAATTCCTCACCATTGCTGTCATTGTCACTGTGATATGTTTTAAGCCATCTCCTAAGCAAAGCAACAAAAAGTTTTAGGAACATGACGTAACAGTACGATGCAGAAAATGGCATGCTGCTGCTGCTGAGTCGCTCAGTCGTGTCTGACTCTATGCCACCCTGTGGGTTGCAGCCCACCAGGCTCCTCTGTCCACGCGATTCTCCAGGCAAGAATACGGGAGTGGGTTGTCATGCCCTCCTCCAGGGGATCTTCCTGACCTAGGGATTCAACCCAGGTCTCCTGCATTGCAGGCAGATTCTTTTATCACTGAACCACCAGGGAAGCCCCATAAAATGGCATTCTCCCACCTAAATATAAATATGAGCAGGCAAGGAAACTATGGAAGAAATATATTGAATATATTTTGTCTCATGTCATTATCCCGGAGAAGGCAAATAGATTCATTGATAGAAATGGAAGCCCAGGCAGATGACTTTCCAAGTCAGGAAACCACCCATGAAGAAAGTTTTAATAAATAACACCTCAGAGTCCTAAAAGAATTCACTGCAGTGTTGCCAAACAGGTGATGATGATCTCTGGATAATCATGTTTGAGAAGTACCTGATGGCGGCAAATACTCTAGTTGTTTTTTTTTTTTTAAGAGGAGAAAGATTCCAGAAATTTAAAGCCAGTGAGCTTGTCCTCAAACCCTGGAAAAATGATAGAACAGGTTGTTGAACAGTCCATTTGCGGAACTAAGAAAAGGAAGGCGTGGTCACAAAGTGTAGACAATGCAGAGTGAGGAAGAGTTTTCACCGTGTTCTCTAATAGAATCACATTCCAAAAGAAGAGTGGATTACAAAGTCTAATAGTGAAAACGAGTAGAGACAGATATATAGTGTTGCATAAAATTTCAAAAACAATGGCAAAGCCTGGGACCAGGGAAAGTGCTCAGGACGAGTTCATGGTGAGAAATGGTGCCAATGACCAGCCGTGGCAGCGTCCTGCAGCACGAAGCACCCCTGTCTGGGGTCCCGCGTCCCCCTCTAGGGGCTGCCCCCTCACAGCCCTGACACATTCACAGACATCCCATAGAGACAGCAGGAGGGAAAACTTGCAAATGCTAGAGGCTCTCACATGGGAGAGGGATTGAATTTCTCTCCTAGAGATCCAGGAGGCAGACAAACATCACCTGCTCCCAGAGTCAATCAGAGAGGTGTGATTAAAAAAAAAGCCAACATTTATTGGGAGCTTATTGTGTGTTGGACACAGCTCTAATTATTGTCTTATGAAATGCTCCCCAAACTGATAAGGTATCTGTTATTACCCCCATTTTACAGACGAGGAAACTGAGCGATGTAGAAGTTAGCTCGCCCGGGTCAAGTGGTGACCTCCGAGATATATTTGAACAAAGAGACTGAGTCCAAAGTCTCCCTGCCAGTGGGAGAGGAGCCACAGATAATGGACCTGCAACCTCAGGCCGCATTCAGCCAGAAGCTGCTGAGGGTGTCCCCTCCAGGATGCTTCGGACACTGATTTCCTTCACGGAGACTAACAGGCTTTCTCCCTAAGCGGTGTTTTCCCAGATCTGAGAATTATGAATCTGGAAGTCTGAAAAAACAAACTTTCCAACAAACATCCCCAAACGTTACTGGTATTTAACTCTGATTGTTAGGACTAGAGGCTATTTTCACTTTTTGTTTAAACTTCTCTATACTTGGTGATTTTTTTTTTTTTTTAAACAGTGAGCATCTATTATTGTTATAATTAGAAAGAAATACTTGAGCTGTTTCCCACTAAGCAGGGAAGAGGATCCAGGAATGCATGTACAAAACTGTGAGCAGATAGTTTCTGCATGGTTCAAAGGGTACTAAATAGCTTTATATTCTTATAGAAATGTTTGCGTTTCCCAGAATACGATTTTTTTTTTTTCTGAAAAAATGATCTTATATAATTTTTCCTTTACACGGAATATGTTTTAAAAAATCATTATACGGAAGAGGCAGGACTCGGGATGTGAAATGAAAATAATTGTAGTCTGCGTTCCCCTCCCTGATACCACCTGCTGGTGTCCCTTCTGTGGGGTTATTTTTTGAAAAGTAGCTGATGGAGGCAAATACTCTTTTTTTTTTTTTTTAAGAGGAGAAAGATTCCAGAAATTTAAAGCCAGTGTTTGTCCTCAAAGCCTGGGATAATGGTAGAACGGGTTGTTGAACAGTCCATTTGCGAAACTAAGAAAAGGAAGGCGTGGGGGTCCTCTAGTGCCCTCTCCATGCCACTGGACATCTCATCAGCTGTTCACTTAGATTTAAGGAAAACTCCCTCCCGAGTTTCCGATTCCCCGGGAACAGCTCCACCCTCTCCCCTTCTGGCGAGATCTCCTGAGATCTCCAAGCCCCTCCAGCCACACCTGGCCCATCGGACACGCACCGCACCCCTTCGATCGGCCACCAGAGGGCGCTCGGACATTTTCCTAAAACGCAGCTCCCTGCAAGCTATTTTTTCACGCGCACAGCAGACACCTCTGAGGGAAAGTGATTACCACGCTTTCCTTTGGCAGAGAAACGTTCCAGCACATCAATCATATTATATTCTCCAGGGAAATCTTGTCTGATCTGCAGCTGCAAATATCGTATACCCTCAAGATGGGATCTGGATTAGGAATAAAGAACTGGGCTTGAATATCTGAATTGTGAGTGTGGCCAGGTGGCTCAGCCTCACTTTGGGCAGCGCAGGGGTGGGGGGCGATGGTCAGCACCTGTGGGCTGGGGTCTCCATGGAAACAAAGAAGTAACAGGAGCTGCGCCGTGTAGACTGACACACACGGAATCTTACCAGTGTTTTGTCGTTAAATTTGGGAAAGAGGATGGAGAAACGTGGAAAACAGAAAGGACTTTGCTTTCCTGGGCATCTGTTCTGAGCTGCTGCGTGTGCCGGGCCCTTTGAGGTATACATGTTTGGGGTGTTAACTATCCTAGAGTTTACAACGGAGGCTCGTGGGGGTGAAGAACTCTGCCCAGGATCACATACCTCGGAAGTGGGGGCACCTCTGTGCAGCCAACTGTAGATGCCACACTTTCACTGTTGTGATTGTGCTTCTTTCACGACTAAGTCGTGATCAATTACTCATAGACGTGGGAAGTCATGACCTATATTTTTAAAATAAAAGACCAGAATATTATTTTAAATTTTGAAAGGTGGGCAGGGGGTAGGCAGGGGTGTTCTCCTTTTAAAAAGGAAAAGCTGGGTAAACTGATTCTTGTCTCTCCTGTTGCCAGAGCCTGCATCTAGGCTTTTGCTCTAAGGTAGAGTTCTTCAAAGACCATCTATGAAAGAATCACTCGGAACGTGTTACAAATGCAGATTCCTGGGCTAACCCTTGTAGAGGTTTTCCTTGACTTATGACTGGGTGATTGAGGAGTCCCATGTGGCGCTAGTGGTAACGAATCTACCTGCCAATGCAGGAGACTTAAGAGATGCAGATTCAACCCCTGAGTTGGGAAGACCCACTGAAGGAGGCATGGCAACCAACCCCTCCGGTATTTTTGCCTGGAGAATCCCGTGGACAGAGGAGCCTGGTGGGCTGCCGTCCGTGGGGTTGCACAGAGTCAGACACGACTGAAGTGACTCAGTTTATTAGATAGCATTCCAATTGGATAGCATTCCAATAAAGTTTATTGGATAGCATTCCAATAAATTCATTGTAATTTGACAACTATTATTTTTTTGGGTCCAAAATCACTGCAGATGGTGATTGCAGCCATGAAATTAAAAGACCCTTACTCCTTGGAAGGAAAGTTATGACCAACCTAGACAGCATATTAAAAAGCAGAGACATTACTTTGCCAACAAAGGTCCGTCTAGTCAAGGCTATGGTTTTTTCAGTGGCCATGTATGGATGTGAGAGTTGAATTGTGAAGAAAACTGAGCGCCGAAAAATTGATGTTTTTGAACTGTGGTGTTGGAGGAGACTCTTGAGAGTCCCTTGGACTGCAAGGAGATCCAACCAGTCCATTCTGAAGGAGATCAGTCCTGGGTGTTCATTGGAAAGATTGATGCTGAAGCTGAAACTCCAATACTTTGGCCACCTCATGTGAAGAGTTGACTCCTTGGAAAAGACTCTGATGCTGGGAGGGATTGGGGGCAGGAGGAGAAGGGGATGACAGAGGATGAGATGGCTGGATGGCATCACTGACTTGATAGACATGAGTTTGAGTAAACTCTGGGAGTTGGTGATGGACAGGGAGGCCTGGCGTGCTACGATTCATGGGGTCGCAAAGAGTCAGACACAACTGAGTGACTGAACTGAACTGAATTTGAAAATATCATTAAGTCGAGAATGCATTTAAATACCTAACCTACATCATGGATTAGCCTAGCCTACCCTTAATGTGCTGAGAATGTTATATGAGCCTATAATTGGGCAAAATCATCTAAGCCAAAGCCTGCTTTATAGTAGTGTCAAATAGCTCATGTCATTTACTGACTGTTGTACTGAGAGTGGAAAGCAGACTGGCTGTAGGTGTAGGGCTTGTTTCCTCTTCTAATCACGTGGCTGATGGGGAGCTCTCTCTCTCTGTTGCTGCCCAGTCCTCCAGGGCATATCACTCTGCATATCGCTAGCCTGGGAGGAGAACAAATTCACAATTGGAAGTAGTACAGTTTCTAGGTAATGTGTATCACTTGCGCACCATCGTAAGTTGGGAACTGTCTGTATGAGTTTCCTGTTGCTACTATAACACATGACTACAAACCTCCAGACTTTAAGCAACACAAATGTATCATCTTTTGGGTCTGAAGATCAGGAGTCAAGGGTGGGTCAGGAAGGTGTGTGACTTCTGGACAGTCTAGGGGAGATGCTATTTCCTGGCCTTTTCCAGCTTCTAGAGTCCACAGCGTCCCTTGGTTCCATCCTCTGCTTTTGTTGTCACGTCTTCTCTGCCTCCTTCTTTCACTTATAAAGACCTTGAAAGTTTGTTGGGTTCCTTAGACAATGGAGGATAGTCGTTTCATCTCAAGATCATTAGTCTAATGACATCTGCAAAGTCCGCTTTGCCATGTAAGGAAACATTCACAAGTTTTGGGGGATTCGGATATGGACACCTGTGGGATGCTATCATTCTGCCTACAAAGATGTCTTGGGAATTCCTGTTCAGACGTTTGATGTGGGGCCTCAGTGTCTTCATCTCTGACAGGCGCCCCACCGCCCCCCACCCCCGCCCCCGCCACTGCTGATTTTGGTTACACTATAGTTGGAGAATCATTATTATAAATGAATCACATCCCTTTTTAAAAAGCAAACACTCTGAGGGGGATCTAATTATCTTCCTCAACAAGCTATTTTAAATCTAAGTTTGTTCTATCAAAGTGGACAAATAAAAGAACTTAATGTATAGACCTTTGCTTTACTCCAGTACTCTTGCCTGGAAAATGCCATGGACGGAGGAGCCTGGTGGGCTGCAGTCCATGGGGTTGCTGAGAGTCGGACACAACTGAGCGACTTCACATCACTTTGCTTTAACCAATGTTCTAATGTCAGACTGAAAGTGAACGTGAAATTTTCTCAGTGGTGTCGGACTCTTTGCAACCTCAAGGACTGTAGCCGCCAGGCTCCTCTGTCCATGTGATTCTCCAGGCAAGAATACTGGGGTGCGTTGCCATGCCCTCCTCCATCCAACCGAGGTCTCCCACATTGCAGGCAGATTCTTAACCATCTGAGTCACCAGGAAAGCCCCAATGTCAGATTATCTGACAATATTTTTAAATCTCTTATTTTGTTTCAACACCTTAAGCAGTCTCTCTTTTCTTCTTATATGGGCTTTTTATTTTCTCTTACCAGCATTTTAATAGTAAGGAATATCAAGATGAAAGGTTGCTGCTGCAAGTTGTGTGTTATGCCAGGATTCATGACCTCCAGAGGAGAGGATTTCCATCCAGGGTCAGAGACCAGACAAAAAGAGTACCCACTTGCTAGTTTTTAGCAAGGCATTTTATGTCTGTTAGTGAGCTTCTAATCAGATAAAAGAAGTACCTCAAGGCTGAGGGAGTTTGACCAGGCCCCTCTCCCACAATATGCATTTTTGAGATAGGATGGCACAAGATGTGTCATCCCCGGCCACAAAACAGTTGACATGAGTACTGGTTTGTTGAGTCATTATCAGTCCAAGGTTTGCAAAAATTAAAAAAAGGTTAGTCTTAGGCAGAACTGGTTTCGTCAATAGAGAAGGCGGGGGGTGAGGGGGGGTGCAGAAAAAGTCTGCCACTTGCAGTTTATTTCCTCCTGCTGCCTGGGGACCTCTGGCCTTCCTCCCTGTTACCCTCTCAAAGACAAGCCAGATTTAAGCATGGAACTCAGGACCCCCTCCTAAGATTTCACAATGGACTTTAATTATTTACAATATTGTGGTTCAGAGCATCAATTTTAGAAGTCAACCAGCCTTGGTTTGATTTCCAGATCAGTCACTTATAAACTGTATAAACTGTATACCCTTGGGTAAATTATATAACCTCTCTGTGTCTGGATTTTCTCCCCTATAAATGAGAAGGACGATAGTCTGTCTCTTAAGACCATTGTGAGGATTACAAGGGTTAATACATGAACAGCACTCAGACCAGCACTTGCGGATCGTGTGCATGTGTGCTCAGTTCTGTCCGACTCTTTGCACCCCCACGGACTGTAGCCCACCAGGCTCCTTTGTCTGTGGGACTGTCCCAGGCAAGAATACTGGAGTGGGTTGCCATGCCCTTCTCCAGGGGATCTTCCCGACCCCGTGATTGAACCTGCATCTCCTGCGTCTCCTGCACTGGCAGGTGCATTCTTTACCACTGAGCCTCCAGTTGTCAGCATTATCCTTGAACGGTAGTGTGTTCACCATATTTGCATCTCTTTGTGTGATATTGCCGTGCGTTTAGGGGCTAATGTACACACACTCCGAGTTTGGTCTTCGCTGAGAGTGAAGGAGGGTGAACAGCACGTTAGGCTGTGGTTGCTGGTGGGCTGTTTAGTTTCTGTGTGGCCTTGCTGCTCAGTGGGGGTGACTTCAGGGTCTCCCAGCCCTGGGAGAGCAGGGTGTGGTCCTGTCGGGAAGGACTGTCCTGCTGAAAGGAGGAAGGGGTGGGGCGAGACGGTCACTCTCTCAAAGGTCAGAGCTCAGTCATTACATCCTGGCATCCTGGCATAAAGAGACAAGGGGATAAGCAGCTGGTCCTGAGACATAAACCAGCAGAGGGGCATGACTGTCCTTCAGCCTCAGGGGCGTCAGGAGGGAACACAAACCAGGTGGGCCAGGTGGAAAGGGGTGGGCAGGGTAGTGGGTCTGCCCTGGACCCCTCTCCTTTCCTGTGTGGTCCTCGCTGGCCAAACCCAGCTGGAAGCCAGAGGACCCCTGGGTGGTGCCTGCAGGATGACCCCCCGGGGCTCAGGGCAGGGCTTGAGATGGACAAGTGGAATATCTCCAGGGAAGGAACTATTTCCAGTCCATGAGAAAGAGGTCACCGCCATCCACCCTGTGAACCAGCACGGTAAGGAGGTGGTGGAGGAGTGATGATCGTGGAGGGATGACCAGGGGGAGCACGGGACCATGAGACCCAGGCAGCACATTGATGCCCAAGTGCAGGAAGGGCCAAGTCAGCCCCCGTGGGACAGGTGACGGGGGTTGGACGAGCCCATCCACCCCAGGGAGGGCCCCCCGAGGGCAGAACCTGTGCCAGAGGCAGGGGGTGTCCTCCAAAGCTTCTGTCAGAATCACAGGCCTTGTTTCCTCACCGCTGTGAAAAGATCTTTGCCGACAAGCTCCAGTGCTTGGCAGTAAGAAGCCCTGAAGTGCTGCAGGGAGAGTCTCCAAGCTGATGCTGGGCCTGCCCCAGGCTCACCTGGGACCAGGGCTGCATTCCCCGTTACATCACACCCAGATGTTTCATGGGCCCCAGGAAAGAAACAGTATTCTTTTAGGAGTCTAAAGATTCTAGATGTACACATGGAAAACAAATAAAAACAGCAAGAAAGCAAATGTAAAGGTTTGAACCTGGGACAAAGGTGGAGCGATTCGGGAATTTGGTGGAACATAATTGTTACCAGTGCAAACCTAGGGAAGAGGGATGTAGGGAGAAAAAGGATGCCCCAGGTCAGGAGACACACCCTGTCCTGCCTCGTCTGTCTAGTTTCTGCCACTAGTTTTTTTTTTTTATTAAACTTTTTCTCTTGTATTGGGGTATAACCTGAAACTTCAGGTGGACAGCAAAGGGACTCAGCCACACATATCATCCCCCAAAGCCCCCTCCTGTCCAGGCTGCTGAATAACGCTGAGTGGAGTTCATTGTTCTGGACAGTAGGTCCTTGTTGGTCATCCATTTTAAATATAGCACCGTGTACATGTCCAGCCCAAACTCCCTAACTCTCTTCCCTACATCCTTCCCACCCCTGCTGCCATCACAAGTTCATTTTCTATGTCTGTGAGTCTCTGTTTCGTAAGTAAGTTCATTTGCATCATTTCTTTTTAGACTCCACATATAAGGGATATCATACAGTATTTCTCCTTATCTGTCTTACTTCACTGTGACCGTCTCTAGTTTCACTTGTATTGCTACAGATGGCATGGTTTCATTCTTTTTAATGGCTGAGTAATATTCCACTGTATGTATGTACCACACCTTCTTTATCAATTTCTCTGTCCTTGGACATTTAGATTGCTTCCATGTCTTGGCTATTGTAAACAATACTGTAATGAACATTGGGGTGTACATATCCTTTCAGGCCACGTTTTTCTCTGGATACATGCCCAGGAGAGGAATTATAGGGTCATATATTAGCTCTTTTTAGTTTTTTGAAGGAACCTCCACGCTGTTCTCCATAGTGGCTGCACCAATTTACATTCCTGCCTACTCTGTAGAAGGGGTCCCTTCTCTCCACTTCCTCTCTAGCATTTATTGCTTGTTCCACCACTATTTTAAAGAGTACTCTTTAGAAAATGCAAATCTGAGTGTGTCCCTCATATACTTAGAAACTCTCAGTAGCTTCCCACAGAACTTTGAACAAAACCCAGCCTCCTCACTCTCTCTGAAACTCCTGGGTGAGCTCTCCCATACCTGCAGCTTCTACCTTAGCTCCTGCATGCTGGCCTTTGTTCACTGTGCCATCAGTATTCCTAAAACTGGACATTCTTGATGACGCTTGGACTTCTTCTGCCTGGATGCTACACCGTTTCCTCCACCAGCCCCCACAGAGCAGGGGCCTTCCTTGACCGGGTTGCCCTCTGTCTCTGCTTCCTCCACGGGACTCGTCTCAATTTGTAGTTTTTACTTGCTTATTTCCTTGTTTATGATCTGCCTTTCCCATAAGAAACTCTATGAAGTTGGGGTTGAGTTCTGTTTTGTTTATTGTTGAATCTCTATTCTCCTCCATGCCTGGCATGTGTCGGTAGATGGATGGATGAATGGATGAGTGGATAAATGACTGGATGAAGATGGGTAGATGGGTGGATGGATGGATAAGTCTTACAAAATCTAATCTTTGCTTGCCCTTTAAAACTATGTTATTTAACAAAAGACTTGTTTGGATTTTGCTCTGTTAGACACTGCTAAAAAGTTCTTGGCAATTCACAACCAGAAAAAATCAAGACAATTAGAGGCAGTGCAGGAAGTATTTGGACATGTGGAAGAGGTTACATTTATCCAACCCTAAACAATTACTCCAGAAATAATAGCTCTTACTTAGTTCAGAAATTTCAGATTTGCTTTACAAAAACAAAAAAATCAAAGCCTTATTTCCATGTAGGAGAAATTATAAATGACTTCAGCAGGTGTGTGTGTGTGTGTGCGTAGCCTTCATGTACACAAATAACAGAAGGATTTGGGGCTTACAGAAATTCTGCCTAGTGCTTTTTCATAAACAGAATTTTCTTTCTTTGCAAAAAGCTAAAAAATATTCCAGGCAAATCTGGAAAATCTCTTTGCATCTCAAAGCCCTTGCAGCATTTTCTCAAGGATTTATAATGTCTGAGAAATTTTATACCACAAGACATGGAAAGCCAAGATGGTCAAAAATTTGGAGTCGTTGGAAAGAATTTACCTTTATATCCCATTCCACCTCTAAGTTTGTTATTTAATATGGTCTAGGAAAATACGTTAAGGAGGGAAACCTCTTTTTACCTGACTATAGAATTTACAGTAAGGTGGATGGATGGAGAAGGAAAAAGCCACTGGACAGGTCAGGGAATGTGAGCAAGGAATCGACTTCCTCAGAGGCAAGATCCAGGAGAGCCCAGCTGCAGGGTCTGTACCTTCTGGGTAGAGCCTGGATTCAGCTTCTTAATCATCCAGCCTGAAGTCCAGGGATAGTCACACCAACTACGTAGCCTTGTTCCTCACTGTCTCTGAGTTTCCTAACCTGTAAACCTGGAATGGTAATAATACATCTTTCTAATACTATTATGATGGAGAAGAAAATGACAACCCACTCCAGTATTCTTGCCTGGAGAATCCCATGGTCAGAGAAGCCTGGCAGGCTACAAGTCCATGGAGTCACAGGACTCAGACACGACTTAGTGACTAAACCACCACCAATACTATTATGAAGATTAGATGAAAAACCAACATCTATAAAACCCTTCATAGTTACACATGTGAGGTAACCCTGGGACACAATAAGCTTTCCAAAAAACATTGGCCATAATTATTGGTCAAGCTCAGCGCAGTCCAGTGGAAAAATAACATGAGCCATGTGTGTAATTTAAATTTTTGTAGAACCCACATTGAAAAAAAAATTCATTTTAATATTTAATTCAATATACCCAAAATGCTATTACTTTAATATAATCAGTATAGATAACTAGCAAGACATTTTATATCCATATCTTTTTTTATCCATCATAAGTCTCTGAAATTCAGTGAGTACTTTATACTTAAAAGTAGCAGCAAAACTGGCCGCATTTCAAGAGCATGGTCTCCATCCGTGGCTGGTAGCTACTACGTTGCCCAGGGCAAGGCCAGTTTCTGGGCCTGCATCCCAGAGAATGACCAAGATGGAATAGCACACATTCCAGATTTCAGCCGGAAAAATCTCTCCACGTCCTGCTGCCAATCCCATTTCACAGGAAAGCAACAGATGAAACACTGTTGAATTTAAGGCTGAAGTACTTTTCTCTGGTTTGACTCCCACATCCCATGCTTCGCAGCCCCCTCCCTGGAAGCTCTGTCAGGATTGTGAAGCCAAAATAGGATTTGTTTGTTTTCTGAATTCTCTAGGCCTTAGAGGACTTGGTTACCACTCAATAGTATTAGAGGCTTGCCTGGGAGCTAAGATGATACAGAATCTGCCTGCAATGCAGGAGACCCGGGTTCGATTCCCAGGTCAGGAAGATCTCCTGGAGAAGGGAATGGCTTACCCACTCCAGTATCCCTGCCTGGAGAATCCCATGCGCAGAGGAGCCTGGTGGGCTACAGTCCATGGGGTCGCAAAGGATCGGACACCACTGAGTGACTAACACTTACACACTTTCAGTAGAATTGCAGAGTCCTGTTTATTTACTCAAGAGTGTTTCCAGAATTCAGAGGCTGAAATCCACAGCTGGGGACCAAGACAAAAGCACTCTGCACTTCCTTCTTCAGGTTTACTGTGGTCTCTTCTGGAGGATGATTCCCCCTCAAAGAGAAGAAGGTTAAAAGAAAAAAAGAGAAGAGGTCCTCTATGAAGTTCACCCTTTTACCCAGCCGTATAGGTGGAGAGCCAGCAGATGGCAGCCTAGTACCTTCTACAGTGACCCAGGGAAGAGGCGCAGGAAACATCAGTTCCCTGTGTTTGTGGAGACAGGTGGTGGCCCAAGTTTGGTCTTTGCCTGGAGTTTCTGAGATAATTACAGGGTTGCGATGTTACAGTTAAGGCAGAGGTGGACATCCTGACATAATTTTCTCTTCCCTGTCTTCCCTTACTTTTTTCTTAAAATCTTTTTAACCACTCTTCTTGCAAGGAAAAGCCTGTTCTGACTCCCCATTGGAACTGATTCTTTGACTTGTTTTTCCTTGCTTTTGTTAATTATAATCATGCATAACGGCCAGCCTCAGAGAAAACCTGCCCCTCTGCCTGACTGTTAGGTACCTTTGTTCAGAACCCTGTCCACCTATGGATGTCAGGAAGGAAGAAATGAACACATCCCCTGCCTGGGGCTTGCCATTCCAGGAGATATTTGCAAGATTGATGGCCTTCTTACTTTATTTCCTCACCTTCTCCCCACCTCCACCCCCATGTCTCTGTTCTACAAAAGAATCTGGCATCCTGACACCAATAAGACGGTTATCTTGAGACCTTGGTCTGTCTTCTTCTCTGTTGACTGACTTTCTTAATAAAATATGCCTTACTTCAACTTACTGGCCTGTCGTGTGACAAGCAGAGTAAGTTTGGGGTCGGTAACACTTTTGGGAATCTTTTTCACGTTTACTTTTTCATCTCAAAAGATGATTTACATAATTTGAATCCTGGATGGCTCAGTGGTAAAGAATCTGCCTGCCAAAGCAGGAGATGTAAGTTTGATCCCTGGATCATAAAGATCCTCTGGAGGAGGAAATGGCAACCCACTCCAGTATTTTTGCCTGGGAATTCCCATGGACAGAGGAGCCTTGCAGGCTGTGGTCCATGGATTTTCAAAGAGTCGGACACAACTGAGCAACTGATATATACACATATATATATACATATATGTGTGTGTGTGTGTGTGTATACATATATATATATATATATGTTCAAATGCTGCACAGCGAATGGTGTCTATTTCCAGTTATTAAGGGTCACTAGTTTTTTCTCCTTTTCCCACACCATTCACTTGCTGATAAACTCGTAAAAATTGTTTAATGTGTGGTTGGGTGTTTCTGAGAATACTTGTTTTGTGAAACCTGAAACTTTGTAGATCAACATTCACAGTAGACGAGGTTTTAAATTCCATACAGGAAACCCATGGCTGCTTCTTTCTCCATAATTAAATAACTTTTCCGAGAGTGTGACTTCTCAGAAGGCTGCCTGAGAATTAAAACCACCCCTTATCAAAGATCAGGCATCTGATCACACAGTCAAGTAAAACTTGGGAAATAGATACTCACAGGGGTCGGTTTTTTCTCCTGGGAAAATTAGTTGGCTTATTTCAACTTAAGAGAGCATTTAGATAATAGATAACTAGATAATTACAATGGATAGTTATTTTTGGCAAGATGATATACAGATAATATTTGTGTGCTTCCTTGAAGAGTTTTCTTTAAATAATAAAACTGTGAAAATGAGTAAGTAAACACTGGTTGTTTTCACTAGAAAGGTAGAAAAAATGGAGGATTCTTAGTTGTGTTTATTATGTGTGTGCGTGCTAAGTCATTTCAGTTGTGTCTGATTCTTTGCGACCCTATGGACTATAGCCTGCTAATCCCCTCTGTCCATGGGATTCTCCAGGCAACAATACTGGGTTGCCATGCCCTCCTCCAGGGGATCTTCCCAACTCGGGGATCGAACCCTCATCTCCTGTGTCTCCTGCATTGGTATTCATGATCTTTATCACTTGTGCCACCTGGGAAGCCTGTGTTTATTTATTCACTCACTGACTTCTCAGTGGTATTTTCTAATATATTTTCTGGGTGTCTAAGTATTTTCTGGGTGTCTATTAGGGGAAAAGCATTGTGCCAGGTGTCATGGGGAAAGGAAGGTGATCCTTTCTCAGATTCTTCCTGTAAAGAGGGGTCCACTGGAAGATGTGGCATTTAGAGTGGATATGCATAGAAAGGAGTTTTCCTCATGGCTCAGCTGGTAAAGAATCTGCCTGCCATGCAGGAGATCTGGGTTCAATCCCTGGGTTGAGAATCTCCAGGTTTAGCCCCTGGAGAAGGGAACAGCTATCCACTCCAGTATTCTGACCTGGAGAATTCCATGGACTGCATAGTCCATGGGATTCTCAAAGGGTCAGACACGACTGAGTGACTTTCACTTCACTTTACTTTATAGAAAACAAACTACGGTCACCCGAGGGGAAAGAGATTGGGGAAGGGACACATTAGGGGTATGGGATTAACAACTACAAGCTATTTTATATAAAATAGGTAAGCGGCAAGGATATAACAGGCTTCCCAGGTGGAACTCTAGTGGTAAAGATCCCACCTACTAATGCAGGAGACGTAAGAGATGCGGGTTCAATCCCTGGGGTGGGAAGATCCCCTGGAGAAGGGCATGGCAACCCATTCCAGTATTCTTGCCTGGAGAATCCCATGAACAGAGGAGCCTGGTGGCCTACAGTCCAAGGAGTAGCAAAAGAGCTGGGCACAACTGAAATGACGTAGCAAGCACAAGGATATAACAAGTACAGAGAATTATACCCATTATCTTATATAACTTATAATGGAATATAATCTGCAAAAATACTGAATCACTATTCTGAACACCTGAAACTAACACAATATTGTAAATCAATTATACCTCTGAAATAACAATTTTTAAAATGGATCTTAAAAGATAGGTAAATCCATTAACAGATAAATGGTTAAACAAAATATGGTAGGTCCATTTAAAGGAATGTTATTCAGCCATAAAAAGGAAGGAGAGTCTGCTATGACATGGATTAACCTTGAGAATATTATGCTAAGTGAAAGAAGCAAGACACAAAAGGACAAATATTATATGATTCTGAAACCACACTCTTGCTCAAATGAGATTCAAACCTACTATCTTTTAATTGAAACTGCTTACCTAGTCTCAGGACTTACTGAAGCTCACGTTCTCTCGTCTCAGTGTAGAAAGAATTCAGTGTGAAGCAAAGTAATAGGTAGAGAGTGAGTTTATTAGCATAGGATGCTCATGAGAAATGCAAGAGGGCAGGCAAGGGCGTGCAGCCCTGAGAACAGCAAGGGCTACGTTTTTACAACCAAAGAAAACGCAGGGAGGGGAGAAGAACTTCTTCCTCATTCCTGGGCACACACAAAGCCTACATCATTAGTTCCTCCTTTGACCCTCTATGGTTTAACTGAAACTGTCACGGCACTATTTAAATCATATGTATTTTAGCAGAAGGGTGATGTTTAGTTGCTCAATCATGCGCTACTCTTTTGAGACCCCATGGTTTGTAGTCCACTTGACTCCTCTGTCCATGGGATTTACCAGGCAAGAATACTGGCATGGGTTGCCTTTCCGTCTCCAGGGAACCTTCCTGACTCAAGGATCGAACCTGTGTCTCCTGAATTGGCAGATGGTTTCTTGACCACTGAACCACCGGGGAAACCAGAAGGATGATAACACATATTAAAATATGGCAATTCATCTCAGTTTTTGATACAGTGCCCCATTTCACCTAGTTTCTTTCCCCTTTCACCTATATTCCTATCTTGGCTACATGAAGAAATGCTACTTTTTAAGGACTATTAACTCTCTGAATTCATGTAACAAGATTCAGACCTCCTATCTATTGTCTTCTGTTTTAGCTGTCAGGGTTTGTACTTGACTGTGCCTGGCACCTGGATGTACCTGTTCTTCCTTCAAGGTAGAGTAGGTTGTTGCTAGGTTACTGCATTCTTTTCTTGTAGGTCATTAGCCTACAAGAGTCTGCTAAACTCCCTTAAAATTCCCTTTCTATCTTTAACCGATAGTGGAATTTCTAAACTAACTATTCCTACTCTGTGCCTATCAATTCCACTTGTATGAGGAGCCTAGAAAAGGCAAATTCATAGACAGAAAGTAGACCGTTCATTGTCAGGGTTGGAAGAAGGAGGAACGTGGAGGTAGTGTTTCATGGGGCCAGTTTGGGGTGACGAAAACCCCTGGAGATGGATGAAGTGATGGTTGTCCTACACTGTAAATGTACCAAATGTCACTGAATTGAACACTTTATAGGTTAAAATGCTAAAAATGTGTGTAATATATATTTTGAATGGGAATTCTCCAGGCAAGAATACTGGAGTGGGTTGCCATGCCCTCCTCCAGGGGATCTTCCTAACCCAGGGATCAAACCCAGGTCTCCTGCTGTTCAGGCAGATTTCTTACCATCTGAGCCACTGGGGAAGCCTGACCACAATTAAAAAAAGAAAGTTTGTGTTCACTGGATGTTCTGGGCAAAAGGAATAATATAACCAAAGACTCAAGGGACAGAAAAGATTGAGGGTTTTTTTTATTTTTTTGGAGCAGAAACTGTCAAATCTCAAAAACTCTTAGGTACCTTGGGTGACGCTTTGGCCATGCAAGGCTGACAGGTGATGGCAGAGCAGGTATGGAAGAGAGGGTGAGGCAGCAGAGTCTGGGGTCAGTGTGAACAGCTCAGGAATTGGTCACCTCCAGCACCCAGGGTCCTGGGGTTGGGGGTGTCAGGTGATACAGAGAGGTCTGATTCAGTGAGCAGAAGACTGTGCTGGGAAATTAGCTGTTTGTCCAATAAGAAGTAAGGAGGGCTGGGTGGGGCTCAGCTTAAATCCTGCCGGAGTTGTGCGGAGCACTGGGTCATCAGACGGCAGAGTGGAATGCAGGGCAGAAGAGCCCACCCCATAGGCCGAGAGCTCATCTGGAAGGAGGGCTGGTGATGCTGAGACCCCCGGGGCCCCCTGGCTTCCAGCACTGCAGGATCCTGGGCAGGGCAGGGCAATGCTCAGCAGCCAGGGATATCTGACCAGGCCAGCAGACATCAGTCATGGGAGGCAGGTTGTTGCTGTTCAGTTGCTCTGTTGTGTCCGACTCTTTTTGACCCCAAGGACTGTGACATGCCAGTCTTCCCTATCCTTCACCATCTCCTGGAGCTTGCCCAAACTCATGTCCATTGAGTTGGTGATGCCATCCAACCATCTCATCTTCTGTCTCCCCCATTCTCCTGTCAATCTTTCCCAGCATCAGAGTCTTTTCCAATGAACTGGCTCTTTCAGTGGCCAAAGTATAGGAACTTCGGAATCAGTTCTTCCAATGAATATTCAGGGTCGATTTCCTTTAGGATTGACTGGTTTGATCTCTTTGCAGTCCCAGGGACTCAAGAGGCAGGAGCTAATTGCAAACCACTCCAGAAGCTGGGTTCAGTCTGCTGGTCCACTCTGTCAAGATTACTTTGCAGCTGCCTAGAGGGAGGAAAGAGCCAGGCAGAGGGTTGACATGGGGCTGAATCAGTCCTAGAAAGCATACAGGGAAAAACGTGGAAGAAAAGCCTCCAAGGATGGTTAGGGCCAGATCGTAGACAAATTGAAGGCCAGGCTAAAAAAAATCCAGTTCTATTCCTGGATCAGGAAGGTCTGCTGGAGAAGGGATAGGTACCACTCCAGTGTTCCTGGGCTTCCCTTGTGGTTCAGCTGGTAAAGAATGGCCTGCAATGCAGGAGACCTGGGTTCGGTCCCTGGGTTGGGAAGATCTTCTGGAGAAGGGAAAGGCTACCCACTCCAGTATTCTTGCCTGGAGAATCCCATGGACTATATAGTCCATAGAGTCGCAAAGAGTCGGACATGACTGAGCGACTTTCACTTTACTAAAAAGTTTGGATGAATTTCATGAGTAACAGGAAGACAGAAACCTCTTGAATAGGGAAGTGATATAAAGAAAATATTGTCCTAAGAAGATTAATCTGGTATGTAGGATGTTATACCAACAAGAGTTAATATGTAGATGAAAGATAGTGATAACCAGGGCCACAGTGGGGAAATGGAAGGGAGGAGTTAGCTGTGTAATTTATTTTTCTGTTGGGGAGAATTTTATTTTCCATGTTACAATGTATTGCAGTCATTTAAAAATGAAATGTGTCATGTATTAGTTTTCATTATAAACATTGTAAGAGGAAATGTAGCAAATCAAAACAGTAGAGGATAGAAAATAAAATTGCTCAGTCCTGCAATTCTGAGGACCCAGGATTCTGCACCCAGGATAGTCACTAGTGATATCTGGGTGTGTTTCCTTCCAGTTTTTTTTCTCTACCTAGTTACTTAGGCTGTTTGTTTGCTTGTTTGATATAGTTGTGATTGTGTAATGCATACAGCTTCATATCAGTTTTTTACTGATTGTCTAGTGAGGAGTGATTTGGTATGGTAGTTAAGAGTACAGACTCTAGACCTGGCTGCCTGGGTTCAAACCCCAACATCTGTTGTTTACTAACAGTGTGATCTTGACCTCTGTGCCTCAGTTTCCAAAACTATAAAATGTAGTGATAATAGTAGCTATTTCATAGAGTTGCTGCGAGGTTTAAATGAGTTAGCACACGGACAGCCCTTACTGCCTGTCACACCGTCACCATTCCACATGTCAGGTCCTCAGGTCCTAGACCAAGTTACTGCACACATATGCAAGAGGTTTTGTAACTTTTCCCTCAAAATGGAAACTAGGGAAATTCACAAAGAATGGTGATGTCATTAACATTTATAGGAAAGCAGAAAGAATGACCATAAGGAATATTTGTAATTTTAATTGTATTGAGTTGGCGTTACAGACAAGACCAGGTAGAAATGAGAGCGTTTGGAGATAAAACACAGAAATCCAAAAGCAAAGTTTTGACCAGGTATATGGATTTGGGAGAAACCTCCTTGGAGTTGACTGCTAATACCTTAAGAAAAGAGTGAGACCACTAGAAGAAGGAGAAAATGCTGAGGGTGAAACTTTGGAGAACAGACACTGAAAGAAGGAAGGAGGAAAGTGAACTGGGACAGGTGAAAGAAAAGGTAAAATGTTACAAGAGGCAATCAGACAGGCAGGAGGACTTGGTGGTGTGGGATGGTGTTTGTCGTGGACAAGGATGCCCCGTGGGTGGGTGAGGATGCTGTGGGTGAGGCCCACGGTGGGGTGATATGATGGACAGTCTCCTGGGTCCCGGATGGGCAGTTGGCAGGAGTCAATTCTCTGCCCTCTTCCCAGATGGAGCCTGGAAAGAGAGTGACAGAACCCAGGTCTCCCAGCTCAATTTTTTCTCACAGTCCCCGTAATCTTTTCTCCTCTGACTCTGCTTGTCTGGAGCCCTGCTAAGCCTTCTCTGACTGGGATTCCCCCATACAACAGGAAGACCTGACCCTGTGGAGCCCTGTAGGTTAAATGCAGTGAGAGGGTAGGCAGGAGTCAAGGCAGAATCCTGTTTTGTCATGCCTCCCCTTTAGGAACTTGCTGCCATCCCTTTGATAGCAATCCTAATCTCCTTCCTGGTTCACAGATGCCTCCAGACAACGCAGTGAAGCTCTGCGTCCTGAGTAGGAAAGCATGCTCACTCACACTCGTGCTCCGTTTATTTCACAAAGATCACAGAGGGGTGTGCTGTGGGGGTGTGAAGCTGCAGAGATGAGGCTTGGCAAGAGGAGTGATGAATTTTGAGCAAATATAGAGAAGACTGAAAATACACAGAAATTTTGAAGAGACGGGGAGGATCGTGGAAACGGTTCTTGTGAGATGATTGGTCTGGAGTGTAGACAGACCTGCCGTGATAAAGTGCACAAGGTCCAGAGACAGACAGTCTTATTAAAATACCAGCTCAGCCCCTTTGGAGCTGGGAGACAGTTCCTGGATCTTAGTTTCTGCGTCTGTTGGAAAAAAAAAAAGTGTGATAACAACATTGTGATATTACCTGATAGACTTGCTCTGAGGATTAAGTGCGTGGCTATGCCTATAGCTATTTTTAGTTTAGATAATTAGACCAAAGTGTGTCAGATAATCTTGGGAAAATCCGGTGATGGACAGAAGCAGAAGAAAATCCACCTCGCAGTTTATGATAGTGATTCAGGCAGACTTTTTGTACGATGAGGCCCAGGGTCTGCTTCACTTTTCTTTATTCCGCTTATCACCCCTGGGGGTGTTCCAACAAGGAACCTTCCTCCACTGAAAATGTAAGTTCTCAGAGAACAGCGATTCTGGTCTATTTTGTTCACAACACGGTAATTGCATAAGTAAGTGGCTAATTAAAAATACATGAACTTGCAGGGGAGCTTGTGCAGAATTGAGCCTGTGTCCCATAGGCACAAGAGTGGCTGGAGAGGGGCGGATGGAATGGGGTGGTGATGCAGGAAGGGGTCTGGGTGGGGGGAGCAGGGCGGATAAAAGGAAGGAGGAAGCAGAGGGTAGGAGTTCAGAGTGCAGAGATGCAAACAGCATTCTGAACATTCCTGGGAAGATTTAACAGGATCCAGGCCAGGGAAGTCCTTTCCTATTTGGTCTGTTCCCACTTTGCATCTCTTCTAATGTCAGTTTTTGGGAAAGAACATTTGTTTAAATTAAACTATATGTTTAAGTGTTTATAGCAATCTCATTTATTCCATTTGTTCCATGGCTTTTTTTATTCTTTCTTTTTCTTTCCTTTCATTTGTGCTTTTCTCAAAGAATGTTTCAGGATTCGTCTCTTTTGGTGGGCAGTTTTCTTATGAAAGGAACCTCACTGGAATGGAATTATTAATCTAAATGATATCTTGGTTTTTAACTTGTTCATTCATGAATCACCTTACTTTTTCCCTTCTCATGTTGTTAGGATTTTATGATTTTCTTTTCTTCTTTTCTAAAGTCTTGAGGTGAATGTTGACTAATTTAAGAACAAGGTGCCTGCCTGCCAAGTAGCTTCAGTCGTGTTTGACTCTCTGCGACCTTGTAGACTGTAGCCCACCAGGCCCCTCTGTCCATGGGATTCTCCAGGCAAGAATACTGGAGTGGGTGGCTGTGCCCTCCTGCAGGGGATCTTCCCAACCCAGGGATCGAACCCGGAAAAGAAGGTAGCTTTGTGGTTTTTGAACCAGCTTTGTTTGCATCTCCCCAAGTTGGAGGCTGGGCAGGGAGGCCCAGGAAGAAGGGTTGGCCTTTGCTGGTTTGCATCCCAGTTGCCTGAATTTTAAAGTGGCTCCTAATGTCAAGCCTGAAACCGTGATCATTTTCTTCCTAGATCTCACTTGCCTTGAAATGACTGCCTTCCGTAAATTTCAAGGCAACCTGGCTTTATTTTCTCTGCCTCCTTTCTACAGCCTCATGCTGATACCAGTCCCATGCCTGACCCTGGGCTGGTTTGCAGTTTTCCCACTGATGTTCTACAGGCAGAATAGACTGTAGTGATGAAGGGCAGAGACCCTGGACTTAGCGACCAGAGTTCAATTCCCAGCCATGCTTCAGCTTCACTGTGTCAACCTGGGTCAGGATGTTTGACCCAAGCCTCAGTCTCCTCATCTGTTAACTAGGGATAATCAAATCAATCCCTTCATAGAGCAGTTGTGAGCTTTAAAGGAGGTGATGAATGTCAAAGATTAATCACTGGAGGAACATTAGCCTACTTAGTTTGTTTCACTTGTCAAAGGTTTTAAATGTCATCCACCCGCTACTTCCGTATCATGAGGAAAATGAGACACAAACAAAGGCAATTTCTGTGGTTTATAGCTAATTAAGGACTAGAATTTCAGATTGCCAGTCACGTGCTGTTTCTAAACAGTAAATTAGCTCTTAGCAAAAACTGGGAAGTTTTGTTGTTTTTTTTTTAATTTAGTTTTGGCTGCACTGGGTCTTTGTTGTGGCCCACCAGCTCTTTGTTGCTATGCACAGGCTTTCTCTAGTTGAGGTGCTCGGGCCTCTCATTGCAGTGGCTTCTCTTATTGCAGATCACAGGCGCTAGCACACAGGCTCAGTAGTTCCAGCACAGGAGCTTAGTTGCCCCACGGCATATGGGATCTTAGATCACAAACCAGGGATTAAACCCGTGTCGCCTGGTGGATTCTTTTTTTTGTTTGTTTTTAATGCATTTATTTATTTTAATTGGAGGCTAATTACTTTACAGTATTGTGGTGGTTTTTGCCGTATATTCACATGAATCAGCCACGGGTATACATGTGTTCCCCATCCTGAAGCCCCTCCCACCTCCCTCCCCATCCCATCCCTCTGGGCTGTCCCAGTGCACCGGTTTTGAGTCCCCTGTTTCATGCATTGAACTTGGACTGGTCTTCTATTTTACATATGGTAATATATATGTTTCAATGTTATTGTCTCTAATCATCCCACCCTCGCCTTCTCCCAGAGTCCAAAAGTCTGTTCTTTACATCTGTGTCTCTTTTGATGTCTTGCGTATAGGGTCGTCATTACCATCTTTCTAAATTCTATATATGTGCATTGATAATATGTATTCGTGTTTTTCTTTCTGACTTACTTCACTCTGTATAATAGGCTCCAGTTTCATCTACCTTATTAGAATTGATTCAAATGCATTCTTTTTAATAGCTGAGTAATATTCCATTGTGTATATGTACCACAACTTTCTTATCCATTTATCTGCTGGTGGACATCTAGGTTGCTTCCATGTCCTAGCTATTGTAGACAGTGTCAGGTGGATTCTGCTTATACTGCACAAACACCCCTAATTATTTCCCAGGGTCTTTATTCTCCCACTAAAATTTCTTCAGATAAGGTATCTCCCACAGGGCCTTTAAATTGTTATCAGTACTGCTTGAAACATCAGAAAGTCTTCAAGGGGTAAACAATGAGTCTCTGGAAGAACATGAAAGGCCAGGAGCAGTGCTAATTAAGAGACTTTTCCATGAGTGCACATTCTTATCACAGATAGTGGTAGATGGAATTATTGTTGTTTAGTTGCTAAGTCATGTTCAACTCTTTGGGACCCCCTGGACTGTAGATCCCAAGGCTCCTCTGTCCATGGAATTTTACAGGCAAAAATACTGGAGTGGATTGCCATTTCCTTCTCCAGCGGATCTTCCTGACCCAGGGATCAAACCTGTGTCTCCTGCCTTGGCAGGTGGGTTCTTTACTGCTGAGCCATCAGGGAAGCCGGATAGATGGTGATGCTCCCAAACAAATCCATGTCTGTAGCCCCGGAATCTGCCATGTCACTTAACTTACAAAAGGAGTTCTGCCAATGTGATTAAATTTAGGATCTTGAGATGCAGAGATTATGCTGGATCATCCAGGCAGACTCAGTGCAATCGAGAGGGCCTTTACAAGAGGGAGACAGGAGGGTCGGAGTCAGGGTAGAAGTGGTGACAACAGAGGGAGAAGTAAGGGGACAGAGAGAGAGACTTGCAGATCCCATCCTACTGCCTTTGAGGGGAGGAGGGAGCCACAAGCTGAGGAGTGCAGGCGGCCCCCAAAAGCTGGAGAAGACAGGAAGTGGGTTCTGCCCTGGAGCTTCCAGAAGGGGGAAGATGCTGCTGACAACTCGAGTTTAGGACTCTGGCCTCCAGAATTGTGTGGCAGTGAATCTACACTGTTTTGAGCCACCAAATTTGCAGTAGTTTGTTACAGCAGCAACAAGAAACCCATACCCATCTCACACTCCGTCTGTGGCCAAGCTTCCTTGCCAGCCCACCAGTCCACCATCTCCAACACAGACTCTGGGGTTCCAAAGAGCCTCGTGCTGCACAACTGCTGCAGAATGAGCTGTGTGATCAGAAGGAACTCAAGTTCAGACACGGAACCCATGACTTGGTACCTGTAGGGTCATTGGTAGGGGAGGTAGGGTGGGACAGGGAAGAGTGTTAACACCAGGCCGACACGTATCCTCGCGCACAGGGGGCCCAGTTATGCGGCACCCGAGGAGGCACGGGAGAGCTGAAACTCTGGCCAGGCCCCACCTGCTGGGAAACTTACCCTTTGCCCAGGCGGCATTGCCAAAAAGAAAAGACACCTTTTCCTAATTTGTCCAAAGGTCCCAGAAGGACCAGCAGCACACCTAGAACGCAAATCCTGACTCTGCCAGAAATCAATGAGGTGATCTCAGGTAAGTCACTTCCTTCTCCAGGTTTGTTACCTTTTGGATAAAAGTGACAATTAGGGACTTCTCTGATGGTCCAGCAGCTAAGACTCCACACTCCTAATACAGGGGGCCCGGGTTTGATCCCTCATCACAAAACTAGATCCCATATGCCATAACTAAGACCTGTTGCAGCCAAATCAGCTGATTTTTTTTTTTTTTAAAGTGACGATTAATTACGGAAGTAATCTTTGCCATTCAATTCCTTCACCACGAGGGGGGACTTCAGAGGAAGAAATTCACCCTCACCAGCTCCTCTCCAGCCCTGCCTGGAGCATTCTGCATCCTGTGTACTTCTCCCCACGTGTCTACCAGCCACCTCAGGGCCTTTGCACACATGGTTTCCTTCATCCAGCGCAAGATCCCCTTCTCCCTTCCTACAGATCTCTGCTGAAAAGGCAGTTATTCAGGGAGGGCTCTGTTCACTGACCATTCCATGTAAGAGCATTACCCTTACACGTTCACCCCCACTCTGCTTAGTTTTATTCCTGTTGCTTCTCACTAACACTGTATTGTTTGTTTGTATACACTCTGTCTCCCTGACTAGAACAAAGGCCCCGAAGTACATGAACATTGTGTTGTTAGCTGCTGCGTCCTCAGTACCCAGTGGCTAGAGCATATAGTAGGTGTTTGAGAAATATTTGTCAAATGAATGAACTTTTCTCCTCATATGAAATCTGCCTTCCACACTAAGGTGCTTAGGTGTTTTGTTTTATTTTGTTTTTCTTTTGTAATTTTACTCCCTGGCCCTGCATGGAGGTGAAGGTCAAAGTGACTAGTGATTACTTCACAATTTGTCCTCATTCCCTTCTCCCTGGTGTCATCATCTTTTAGGATGTGATAAGGGTATAAAGAGGCATATAACAAAATCAAGCCGTTTGTTGAAAATGCAGGAAACATGGGTTCGATCCCTGGGTCAGGAAGATCCTTTGGAGGAGGAAATGGCAACCCACTCCAGTATTGTTGCCTGGAGAATCCCATGGACAGAGTCTGGCGGGCTACAGTCCATAGGGTTGCAAAGAGTTGGACATGACTGAATGGCTGGGCACACACACACATGCTGAAAATTCATCAGTGTAAAAATGTCTACTTTCTGCCTTGTTCGTCTTCACCTGCAAAGCAACAAATTTTTCAGATTAAAATTCATGCTTAGTGATTAAAAATGCTGACATTTTACATGCATTCGGTCATCTGAAAATTATTCTTTGAGTTTTGTTCCAAGAGCCCAAGTCAATAGGTAGGAAAGAGTCACTCTCGCCCCTAAGCTTGACCTGCCATGAGTTTTCCTCCACTGGGCCTGTTCGCATCTCTCTGAGCCCTCTACTACAAACCCCTGCCCTTTGGCCCAGGTGTGGAGAGCCCTGTAGGTGGTAGGCAGGATACAGACACTCACCATCTCCCTTCTTTCCTCAGGAAGCTAGAGCTGTTCTAATTGCTATGACTTGGGTACTTTCATTAAATGTGAGCCTGAGTGGACAAATAGCCACATTTGCTTTCTTTTTTTTGTTATTAATTAATTAATTAATCTTTGGTTGTGCTGGGTCTTCGTTGCTATGTGCTGACTTTCTCTAGTTGTGGCAAATGGGGGCTACTCTTCACTGGGGTGCGTGGGCTTCTTGTGGTGACATCTCTTGTGGCCGAGCATCAGCTCCAGGGCCACGGGCTTCAGTATTTGCAGCTCTCAGGCTCTAGAGCATGGGCTCAATAGTTGTGGTGCATAGCGCATGTGGAATTGCTCCAGACCAGGGATCGAACCCGTACTTTGGGCATTGGCAGGCAGATTCTTATCCAGTGTCACCAGGAAAGTCCTAGCCACATTTTCCGATTCTTCTAACTGAAGGTAATTTCTAGTTTGTGCCCAGGAATGGCTTCTAGCTCTGCCTTTTAATTCTGCCGGCTTTAAGGGCATCCAGATGGTGGGAGGTGTAGAGAAGAATTTATGCCAAGGAGACACTCGCTGTATATTTTTTCTGTCAGTTGCTCCTCGTGAGAAGGCGTGAGTCTCTGGTGACCCCCGGGGCTGCGGGCTCCTTGATGCCGACTCACAGGGAGGTGGGCGTTTCCTGCAAGATGAGCCTTCTGGATGGTACAGGACGGTGACATATACCTGGTCCAGATTCACCACTCTTTCCTCTACTGTCCTCAGTCTGTATTCTAAAACACTGGCCACCCCGGAAGACACTTCAACTGTACATCCACATGTGAAATGTCCTGACTGAACATGAACCTTTTCACTGGAAATCCCCCTGTTAGCAGTGGGCAGATAAACTTGGAGAGAAACTCGAGTCTAACTTCAGTCTCCATCGAACAGTGGCCTTCCTTCTTTTTAGCTGTGGGAAGGACTCTGTCCCTAAATGGCTGAGATCCACAAGCAAAAGTCCAGCTTCGTTATCTGAGCAGAGCCACTTGGCCTCCCTGCGGGAAGCTCATTAATTCCAAATGGAAAATAATCAGCTGAGAAAAGGATGGGTGGGATTCTGTCTTCCTCTTTTTCCTGTAAATTAGAGGAACAGGAGTTCTGGCTGAAAGATGGCTTGGCAAGAGAGTTTGACTCTGCAAAGGAAACCCTTGTCAGGAGCAGAAAGGTGACGACCGCCCAGAAATTGAGCCCGGAAGAGGCCACGTCGTCTCACGCTTTGGAAGCTGGCAGGGGTCTCAGCTGCGTCTGCCGTGAGAGGGTTTCCATCAGGCTCACCTTTTCCAGCAAGCGTTCTCTGTAATGACCACAGGCCATACGTGACAAGACGCCCTTCCGCTTCTTTCTCTCCTTCCCCTTTTTCTCTGTGAATGTTGTGGGTGGGTGAGGAGAGGCTGAGAAGGAAGTTAAAGAACATTATAAGGATTTCTAGCTTTTTAAAAAGCAGTAATAATAAAAGCAAAACCTAAAAGCCACCGGGTCACGTGCCCCAGTCTGTAAAGATAGAAGCAAATTATATGTAACACTCTATCTGCATAAGCAGCTCATTTTTCAGTTTCCTTTTATTAACACTTTTTTTTTTCATTACTCTCTCCTTTATCTATTTTTTCCCTTCTGTTTTTCTCAACCTGTTTTGTTTTGTTGTCCTCCAACTCCTTCTCTGTATACTTGGTTCTCCTAGTTCTCATTTCTAATTTTCTCCTTTAACCTCCCTTCTAAAATTCCACCCTCCACACTAACTCCTGCCTGTAGACCATAGGAGGAAGTTCTGGATTTCAAGTCATACAACCTGATGTTGGAAGGACATATGAAACCACTGGCTCATGTGGTAGTAATAACTGAGTCTTTCTAAACATTTATAGGGACCCAAGAAAATGCTTAGGATGAAACCTCTGTTAATGTCTCCATATGGTCCTCTGGCATTAGAATGTTTTTTAAAAAATTATACTGTCGTAATATGCCGGGAGCCAGCACACGAGATCCCACCCATGACAAGGTCATGAGGAGAAGGCCTGGCAAGCAAGGCAGATCAGGACTTCAGGAATTTCGAAAAGCTGCCCCGGCGCTCACCTTAAAGATGATCTCTGTCTTTCTGATGCTTGCTATATTAGACTACTACACAGGTAGAAAGAAGACCTTCCCTGATCTCTCTCCAAACAGAATCAACCTAGAACTTTAATCAATATGTCCCCCGGATGGTGGTATCCTATAAGATTATCCAGGATGAAAGGAGTGTTTCAATTTAGACCCCTTTGCTGGCATTCTAGCCTGCTTGGCAAATGCGTATTAATGTACATGACTGCTCACAACACCTTAATCATGAACAGCATAAAGAACCTAATCACACAAAAGGCCTTAATAGGCACAGAGCCCTTTGGGGGGTGAGGAAGCCCTATTAGAGAACACAAAAATATTACTCTAAAAGTGGTTAAAGATTTAGAAAAATAAGAGTTTAGAATTGTTCATCTTAACCAGGAATGCTAAACAGGGGCTGCCTCACCAGAGCTGCAGAGTCTTTGTGTGGTAAACCTTTTAGATAAATCTAACTGATAACTTCTACAAAAGGACTGACCTTTGTGTTCATTGAAGAATAGGTTACGGAAAACAGCTTTGCTTTCACCTAGGTCACAAAATGTCAATAGGCCCCAAGGCCAGAAGATAATGTATAAGACTCTCACAAAAAAAAAAAAAAAAAAAAAAAGACTCTCACAAAGAAGTTGCAGAAAACACCCTGGTTTCATGAAGGATAAGCTGATGTAATATTAAACTATCTTCCCCTTAAAAATGTACTAACTTAGAATATAAAGCTACAGTAAAAAATAAAGATTTGCCAGACCCTGCAAACACCCCCGTCTGGTCATTCTCTTCTCTCTCTCTCTCTCTCTCTCTCTCTCTCTCTTTCTTTCTCTCTCCCTCGCAGGCTTGGCCCTATCAAGCCTGGTCTCACGTGTCTTCTCTCTCCTTTTCTCTCCGACGCCGTTCATTCTGAGGGTACACCTGGATCCTGCCAAGGCTGGACCCCGGCAGTAATAGTTATTAAAAGTAATTTAAGAATTTTTGACTTATAAATATTTCAATATTATTTTAAAAACAAGGCTAAGATTATAAGTATGAATGGTTGCTTCATAATTGTGGGTAGATTGAGGTTTTTTACCTGCTTCTCTGGTGGTCAAGGGAAGAATCTGCCTGCAATGCAGGAGACCCGGGTTCAATCCCTGCATTGGAAAGACCCCTGGAGAAGGAAATGGCAACCCCTTGCCTGGAGAATTCCATGAACAGAGGAGTCAGACAGCCTACAGTCCATGGGATCACAAAGAGCTGGACATGACTGTGTGATTAACTTTCACTTTCACTTTTTACCTTTAAAATTTTTTCAGTAGTATTTTTTTAATTGAAATATAATTGGTTTACAATATCATGTCAGTTTCATATTACAGCAAAGTGATTCAGTTATACACACACATACACATTCTTTTCCAGATTCTCTTCCCTTACAGGTTATCATTAGATTTTTAAAAGATTTTTTCAAAATAATTGGTATAATGGATCATCACAGCAGCCTCTGTTTTAGAAAAAGTTTCTTGATTCTAGTCATTAAGTTGACTCTGTTTGTGTGCACAGTTGCTTAGTCATGTGCGACTCTTTGCAACCCCATGGACTGTAACCCGCTAGGCTCCTCTGTCCATGGGATTTTCCAGGCAAGAATACAGGAGTGGGTTGCCATTTCCTCCTCCAGGGGATCTTCCCAACCCAGGGATCAAACCTGCATCTCCTGCATTGGCAGGCAGATTCTTTACCACTGAGCCACCTGAGAAGCCTTAAGTTGACTTGTTGTTCAGTGGCTCAGTTGTGTCCAACTCATTGCAACCCCATGGATTCCACCACACCAGGCTTCACTGCTTCACTATTTCCCAGAGTTTGCTCAAACTCATGTACATTCGATGATGCCATCCGACCATCTCATTCTCTGTCGCCCCCATTCTTCTCCTGCCCTCAATCTTTCCCAGCATTTAGTTAGTCACAATTAAATTATCTGATGGAAATTTCCCTGGTGGTCCAGTGATTAAGAATCCTCCTGCCAATGCAGGGGACTTGGGTTCCATCCCTGGTCTGGGAAGATCCCACATGCTGTGAAGCAGCTAAACCCATGCACCACAACTATTGAACCCTTGCACCCTAGAACCTGTGCTCTGCAACAAGAGAAGCCACCGCAAAGAGAAACCTGTGCACTGCAAGCAAGAGCAGCCCTTGCTCACCACAACTAGAGAAAATCCAGCAACTATGACCCAGGGCAGCATCAATAAATCAATAAAAACAGGAGATGAAAAAAATTACTCGATAATGTTACTAGTTGAATGACAACACATTTTATTCTATTATTCTTTTTCTAATATGCTATTACTCTTGTTGCAGTGTCCCCTTACACAAATTCTAGGACATCCCCTCCTTCACCTGCAGGAAATACTGATCCTAAGAACAATGTCCCCCATATTTTTACCAAAAAAAGCCTCTGAGTACCCCTTTGCCCATGTCTCACTTACAATCCTTTGTACTCCTGCCATGGATGCTATATGGTTCATTTCACATGTCAGTGTGACTGGGTTAAGGGATGCCCAGGGAGCTAATAAAGCACAACTTCGGGTGTGTCTGTGATGGTGTTTCCAGAAGAGATCAGCCTTTGAATTGGTGAGTAAAGCAGGTGGCCCCTCCCAGCATGGGTGGGCATCAATCAGTCCCTACAGGGACTATACAGAACACAGAAGTAGAGGAAGGGCAAACTTGCTGTCTGATGGACTTGGGACATCATCTTCTTCTGCCCTTGGACATGGGTGCTCTTGGTTTTCAGGCCTTTGGACTCAGACTGAATTATGCACTAGCTTTCCCGGTTCTCTGGTTTTCAGATAGCAGATGGTGAGACTTCTTGACCTCCATAAGTACAGGAGCCAATTCCTATAATAAATCTCTTTATACACATATATGATATGTAATATCATAACATATTATACCCTATCTGGTCTACATCTAAATCTGTATCTGTATCAATATCTCTACCTGTTGGTTCTCTGGAGAACCCTGACGAATACAGGCAGTGGCCACCACTGTTCGTCACTCACTCATGGGGCTGTCTACACAGGACCCCAGCAGTGTGGGATCTAGTGAGACCACAGGCGCTTTGTGCATCCCAGAGCCCATTGGCAATCTGTTAGTCCAGATAAACCTTCCTAATTCCTTCTTCATAATTGTCCTTTTGCCTGCAGTGGATAGTTTAAGACAGTCCTCATCTTCACAGGAATGTCTCTAGACTGGGAAAAGTATAAAAATGAAATAATATATGGTATCACCTTCCAGGAAAATACCTAAATAAAACAGTTTGAAATTAGCAGATAATTGCACAACACAATGCTGGCAATAAATCCTTAGAATCATCATTGGATTCACTAATCTTTGTATTCTCAGGCCTTGCCAGAAGCCAGCACATAACAAGCTCTTCATAAATTTTGAATGAATATATGAAACAAAGATTTACTTTATTCAAGAATACAAGAGAAAGAGAGAGCTTCAAAGGTACAGGGGAAACAGTAATGTTTCAGTATCAATTAATTATTTATATTGATTAAAGACATCACTCACTACACGTGAACAAAAATAAAGTCAAATAAATCATGAATATACAAACTTTCACTAAAGACTATTAAATAAATGCAAATTACAGTTCAAGGGCACATACTTTCCTCAGATGAATTAAACAGCATGATATTAAAAAGCACTCCATTTTGCCAATGACATGATTCAAATGTCTTTCACGTATTTGTTTCCCATTTGTATCTTTGATAATGTGTCTGTTCAACTCTTTGGCCCATTTGAAAAATTTGTTTATTTTCTTATTGAGTTTTAAGAGTTCTTTTTGTTTTCTGAATCTAAAACCTTTATCAGACTTGTTATTTGCAAGTGTTTTCTCCCATTTTGAGGTTTTTTTTTTTTTTTTTTTGTCATTTTTGTAATGATGTCTTACAAAAAGCAGAAGGTCCTAATTTTAATCAAGTCCACCTTTCTCTCTTGTGGATCATATCTAAGAAATGTTGCCACAAGTCACAAGTAATTTTTCATGGGTTTGATAGAAAAGACATCTGGATGTGAACTTTCATGTATGATACAGAAAATGTACTGTTTTAAAGAACTTTCTATAACAAAATAAATGCTACAGAGTCAATTGAAAAAAATCCTTTAGAAATGTTATGGTTTTATTATTTACATTTAGGCCAGTGATTTGTTTAGAAATTTTACGGTGTGGTGGTTTAGTCACTAAGTCATGTCTGAGACCCCACAGACTACAGCCTGCCAGGCTCCTCTGTCCATGGGATTTCCCAGGCAAGAATACTAGAGTGGGTTGCCATTTCCTTCTCCAGGGAATCTTCCTGATCCAGAGATCCAAAGTTGGTCTCTTGCATTGCAGGCGGTCTCTTGCATTGCAGGCAGATTCTATACAAGCTGAGCCACCAGGGAGAAATTTTATAGTTTAGAAATTTTAGTTCTTCTAGAAATTTTATAGTTTTATGATTTACATTTAGGTCAATGATCTGTTTAAGAGAATTTTTTTTATATGGCATGAGGTGTGAATCAAAGTTTGGTTTTTTTTTTTTTTTTTTTGCATATGGTTATCCAATTATTCCTGCACCTTTTGTTGAAAAAAATCATTTTTGCACTAATTTACCCTTGTGATTTGTTGAGTATCACTTGACCCTGTATATGTGGCTTACTTTCAGGACTTCCTGTTCAGTTCTACTGATCTATTTGTCAGACTGTGCTCTTTTTTTATTTTGGAACTTAATGGGTTTAAAAAAAAATATTTATTTATTTATTTGACTGCACTGGATCTTAGTTGCAACATATGGGATCTTGTTCCCTGACCAGGGATAGAACCCAGGACCCCTGCATTGGGAGCTCTGAGTCTTAGGCTCTGGACCACCATGCAAATCCTGGAACCTATTGATTTTTTTGTTTGTTTGTTTTGTTTAGTTCAACAAAAAAAATAGAAGACTTTAAAAAAGAGATCAGCACTCAAACTATTGTACAAATCATTCTTGGAGATCAATTGATCATTACTGGAGAAATTTTTGTTAATACAGATTGGTGTTTGCTTTTATTGGGGGTTGCTTTAAAGTAATATAACCAATATTTGATCATTTATCTACAAAATGTTTCCAAATGACTAGTGGAGCTTTCTTCAAGGGGGAGGGTAAAGCAACCTTTGCAATTCTGATAAGAGAAATGTTTTATAAAACAAAAAATTATGAATAGTGACTGTTGTTTTTAACTAGAGGAAATGGTTTTCTTCTGTTGGCTCACTGCAACATAAATGATTGAGTTTGTCAGTAAAGCAGGTTTTAGTCTGGGCTTCAATGATTTATTAAAATTTCCTTAATTTACCTTACGAAAAATTTCAATTTTTGTTCAGAGAAGCACACCATTCCACAAATTGGCAAATAAATGCTCAAATATATCATATTAGTGGATAGTAATATTTCAATAAGTATTAGACTATTAATACTTGCAGTGGCACAAACATGGCTATTCAGAATAAAAGAATTGATCTGGGTCCTGGCAACCTGGTGGCAGGAAACATGGGTTCAATCCCTGGTCCAAGAAAATCCCCTGGAGAAGGAAACAGCAACCCACTCCAGTGTTCTTGCCTGGGAAATCCCATGGACAGAGGAGCCTGGTGGGCTACAGTCCATGGGGTCGCAAAAGAGTTGGACATAACTTAGCAACTAAACAGGAACAATAGCAACCAATAATCATAGGATATACAGCAAAATCACCCTTGTATTTGGTTAGTACTTTCTATCACTTAATTTGCACATACATAGTAATTAATATTTTATCCAGCTGGTGAGAGTTTAAAAGGTAACACTGTGACACTTATGCTATACTGAAAGAAGTTGATTTGAACAAATTAGATCACATGCATTTTCCATGTATAATTTTGCTACAGCTCCATGTTCAAAATAGGAAGTTTATCAAACAGGAAGGACTAGAAATAGGAAGTCTTTTTCCAGTTATAATATTCGTCTGACTTTTGATCGTGGATAATCATTGCTTGTTTTCTCAGGTATAAAGTGGGAATGATTCCATCGGTAATACAGAGGTACTGTGAGACTCCCAAGGTCTGTCATGTGACAGGTGGGGGAAATTATAGAGTCATGTATCACATGTCTGTGGAGCTTGGCTGTAGGGTTTCCACAATCATTTGACAGTTTGAATCTCCTCATTAGCAGCGAGATAGGCAGGTGGGAATCAAGAACTCTATTTCATGACTTCTGGAGGTGATTGAAATATTAGAATAATGCAAGCTGACAACTGAAAAAAAAAGTGTCCAGTATAATTTATTACAATAAGGGAAGGCATATGTCTCTGTATTTTCCCCTGTTGATTCTGTAGACTTATGAATAATAGCAGAAAATGATTTAGACTGTTTGTGTCAAAGGTAACGTGATATCATGTTACAAACATCATGACCATAACTTTATATTCTATTTCTCTAAAAGTAAAAGGCGTTGCCTATTTGAGGAAGAAAGGAGTGGTCTGAAAGAGCCCACATCTGCTCTGAGAGGACTGAAGGTGACGTAGGAGTTGGGGGTAAGGCTGGGGAGAAAGATCTGAAGCTTGGGGAGGGCAGTGGGGATGAAGTGTGGGAAGCAGGCACAGACTCCTGAGCTGAGGGAAGGTGCCAAGAATGAGGCCATCGTGGAGGAAATGATGCACAGGTGACTGGGGAAGAAAAGGGAGCAGGAAAGGTTAGAGGAAGAGGTGTGGTCTGGCGTCTGCTGCTTGCATTACGATTTCAAGTGGATAAAAGGAATTTAATGGATGTTGACAAGAAGGAGAGGAGGAGGAGGAGAAAGGTGGGCAAAGGAGCAGGAAGGAGGAAAAGCAGACACTTTGAGGGACCACTCAAAGGACAATTCATCATCTCTGATGGGCTCCCTAGAGGTTGCTTGTAGGACCTTAATCACAAGATCTATGGGATGATTCCACGAGCAGTTTCACTAGGCCTGCAATGCTAAGTAGGAAAGAGGAAGAATTTAAGGAGTTGGTCAATTCACAATCTATTACTCAAGGAATTTCTAAGGGAAAAGAGGAAGACTGTTGGCGAAATTCTGTCGCCACGCCAGGGGGCCGGCCAGGGACAAAGTCCCTCTCTTCCTATTACTGAGATGTGACAATGTTTCCTGGAGATTTCATAGTTAAGTATCTAAAATGATATTGCAGAATTTGCTCAGCTGAGTGAGAGAAGGAACAGAAACAGGGTAAAGAAAGGGAAGGTATTTTTGTAGAAGAAGCGTGATGAGTAGAAGTGGGATTCTTCTGGGATGCATTACCTGGGGTAGAGAGATGGTGTGCAGATGAAAAATAACATGTCTCCATTAGTATCCATCCTGAGAGCATCAAGTGTCAAGTGGCTTCACATGAAACTGCTGGTTTGAGGACAAAAGTTGGGTTTGGAAACGAAGTTGCTCAGGGTTTGCTGACCACCCCATAGGACAAGGGTTGTCGGAGCTACTCGCTGAAAATGCTCGTGTGTCTGAGAATCCTCACGTGTAGCAAAACCCACTAGCTTAGATCAGCAACACTCTATGTTAGAAGAAATCAGGTTGGTCAGCCTCCTTCATATCTGTCCTTTCTTCTACTTCCCTAGTGTCCTCAGGGTTTCATCTGTGATATAAGATAATAATAGTGCCCCCTCATACACACACATGGGCTTCCCTGATAGCTCAGTTGGTAAAGAGTCCGCCTGCAATTCAGGAGACCCTGGTTCGATTCCTGGGTTGGGAAGATCCGCTGGAAAAGGGATAGGCTACCCGCTCCAGTATTCTTGGGCTTCCCTGGTGGCTCAGATGGTAAAGAACCTGCCTGTGATATGGGAGACCTGAGTTTGATCCCTGGGTTGGGAAGATCCCCTGGAGAAGGGAATGGCTACCCACTCCAGTATTTTGGCCTGGAGAATTCCATGGACTGTATAGCCCATGGGGTCACAAAGAGTCAGACATGACTGAACCACTCTCACTTACACACATACACACACACACACACACACACACACAGAGTAATACAGTATTTTTGAAGAGCAGATGAGATCATGAACATAAAGCTTTTGCCACATGGAAGGCCCTTAACAAGGGTTAGTTAGATTGTAAGCCCACAAGGACTGTTTTCGTTTTTTACCATTGAATCTCCAGTGCCTAGCACAGTGCCTGGCGAGTAGTGAATGTTCAATATATGTGTGGGAAATAAAGGAACAACTCCTCACACCCACCATCACAGCTCAGATTCTTAATCTTTGTTTTGGTATGTAACTGCAGCCTCTCTGTAAGTCTCCTTGGCTCCAATCTTGCCTCTCTCTAATTTAGTTGCCAAAACACCACTGGAACTTTCTAGAATGCAAATCTGGTAACATTTTTTTTGCCTATTTTTTTAATATTCAAGAATTTTACTGGATTCACAAAACAAAATTTGGGGTATAAAATTTCTTGATGTTTCTTAATCTGTTGAGACACTGCTCCATAAAGAGGTCAATTCTTTCAGGTTGGTTAGTGCCAAGTTTCTTTAGAAAGTTATATGAACATTAATCCACCAATATTGAGGAAAACAAAACAATTTATTCTGATTAAATTTGTATTGACTCTTAGGGAGAAAATAAAGAAAGTTGATCTCTCAGATCAGTCCTCTCTTGGAACAAAATGGGGATAAACAGTCTGATTAGGAATCAATTTTTCTTGCTTAATTTTTAAGAGGCTTCCCATGACACCATAGATAAAAGCCACTCTCCTTAGGACGCCTTTAAAGGACCTTCATCCTTTGCCCACATTTACTTCTCTTTTCAGAAAATCCCATAAGAGTATGGGGCTGCTTAACACAAGATAATTCTTCCTCAGGGTACATTGATGAGGAATTGATTTTGCTGCCTGTAATGCAAACCTAATTACACTGGCTTAAGTGTAAGCCACATAATAAGAAACCTGGAAGCTGGCAGAGCCTGTGGGCTGTCACGTTGTAATGGAGTCAGGTTCCTTCTAGACCCCACTTCCCATTCAGAACTGCATCCACCTGCTTCAGCAGTACATCGAGGGGCTTCCCTGGTGACACAGACAGCAGAGAATTTCCCTGCAATGTGGGAGGCCTGGCTGTGATCCCTGGGTCAGGAAGATCCTCTGGAGGTGAGCATGGCAACCCACTCCAGTATTCTTGCCTGAAGAATCCCCATGGACGGAGGAGCCTGGCAGGCTACAGACCATGGGGTCGTAAAAGAGTTGGACACAACTGGGTGATTTACTAGACACAAGCTTAATGGAAAAAAGAAAAATTCTGTTCTTAACAGTACAGTGAGTAGGGCTCAGAACTTAGGCTATCCATGTCAACTGCCAGGTTAAAAAAAAAATGAGAATTTGAGAACAAAGACTAGATGTGGAAATGCTCAACCAAGCATGGCTGCGTTGTTGATTCTAGAAAACTTTGCACAAGGAAATAACTAACCAATATGTTACATCGCTGTTGCTTCAGGGAATTTCTGCCCATCTTTGCATCTGAGGCCACAGTCTGCTCACCTGGGCAAATGGATTACTCTCAACAGCACTTTCCTTATCAAGACTCCCTGCCAAGACTGTCCAGGGGGCATGCTCCCTTCCTGCAATGAGTTCTAATCAATTGAATGTTGCTTTATTAACAGGGTGTCTGGTGATATTTAGAGGATTTCAATACCTTCCTTAGCTGTGGTTTCTGTCCTCTCTTCAGAGATGACATATTTTTATTCTAGGCTCAAAGAAATGGGGAAGGGTAAAGGGTAAAAACATAGGCTAACAAATTCTTACCTATCATTAACAGCTTGGGTTGTTGAAAAATGAGGACCACACTGCTGTTAGGAAAACCAAATTGGTTTCCTTTTCTGCTCCATAAAATGATCCTCTGAGTGGGATGAGTCCTCCCAAACCAGATTCCTATCTTCTTATCTTGATATTCTCTCAGTGCCTAATATGAGGACTTGCCCTCCAGTGTTATGTTCAGAAAAAAGATGGTTGGATACACAGAAAATTTGCATGGAGTGAAATACCTTCAATGTTGAGCTGTTTGGGTTGGAACTGTCCAAAGTTAACTACTGGCCCGTAGATACTTGCAACAACTATAAAAATGTATATCCTAAGCTAACCCTCCCTGGAATGGCCTCTGAGTTTTTGTAAGGACGACAGTAGTTCAGAGAACCAGCTCCATGGAATCTGAATCTTGAGAACTTTGAATTCTCAGTGGTGGTTACGGAGCCTCCAGTGTTTAAAAAGAAACCTTTTGTCAATTTCAAATCTAACTTGTGCTTAGTGCAGAAAGTTACATATTGTAGAAGGAGAGGTCTCCCTCCCCACCCCCACCAGAGGGCACGTTGTTAATACTTACATTCATATCCTTTATGATAGTTTTCAGTGCACTTAGAAACATGTGTATATGTGCAAACCAACCTAAAAAATGACTTGTGTTATGTAAATCTTATCACATAATAATGTCCACAAGTTCGTTTCTTTCTGTTGTCATTTTTTAAGAGAAATGTTCCATGCCAGTACTTAGAGTTCACATAATTCCTTTTGGTCACTACGGTGTCTACTGCAGAAAGCCATCTAACATGCCTAGCTCAGTTCGCTCCAGGAGCAGTTATTTTCCCTTCCTTCCTATTTTCCCCTTTCCTTCTTTTCCTTTTGCTGTTACTTTTTTTTTTTTTTTTTTTGGCTGTGCTGGGTCTTCCTCGTGGGGTGTGAGCTTCTCTAGTTGCAGCAAGGATGGCGATGATCGGGCTTAGTTTCCCCTGGGCATGTGGGATCTTTAGTTCTCTGACCAGGGATTGAATCCAAGTGCTCTGTGTTGGAAGGTGGACTCTTAAACGCTGGATCACCAGGGAAGTCCCACAAACGGTTCTATCATAAACTTCTTTGTACCCAAGTTTCTTTTCTAACAATTTTCCTTTTTTCAAGGATTGTCAGTGTGATGGGTAAAACTTGCAATCTCCTTGTTTCTCTCCCTTGCATTTCACATGAATTAAGTGAAGCATTATTTTAGTCTGTTGGTCATTTACACTTCTTTTGTGAACTGTTCAGATCTGTGCCATCCTACACGACAGCCAGGAGCCACATGTGGCTATTGAACACTTGGGATGTGCCAGTCTGAACAGAGACGTGCAATCTGCATAAAATACACTAGAGATTTCAAAGAGCATATCATATACTGCATGAATGTTTTTCTGTTGACTGCATGTTCAAATCATAATATTATGCACATGCTGCTTTAGACAATTTTAATGTGGTTACTGAAAAATTTTAAATTACCTGTATAGCTCATGTGATATTCCTGTTGGACAGAGATGTTGGGATTTTGGTTTAGGTGTGCTGTTATCTTTTTCTTATTGATTTATAGAGGCTCTTGACATATTGCTAGCTCCTATCCATTGACCACCATGAAAGTGAAAGTGGTAGCCACTCAGTTGTGTCCAACTCTTTGCAGACCCCATGGATAGTCTCCCGCCAGGCTCCTCTGCCCAAGGAATTCTCCAGCCAAGTATACTGGAGTGGGTTGCCGTGCCCTCCTCCAGGGGATCTTCCCAACCCAGGGATCCAACTGGAGTCTCTTAAATCTCCTGCACTGGCAGGCATGTTCTTTACCACTAGCATCACCTGGGAAGCCCATTGACCACTATATTTGTAGCAAATATTTCTTCTCAGTCTGTAACTTACTTTTTATTGAATTCCAGAGTTTCTTGAAATGCAAAGATTGTTCTTAGGAACCTGTCCCTTGTGCTGCATTTCCTTTATCACGTTCAGGTTTCTGGTTTTGTGTCTTGCTAAGGAAATCTTTTACTATGTCTAAATTACAAAAAATAATCCAAGGCCTGGTGAATCTTCTGGTCCTCTGGTCACCCAGCATCACTACTTCTACATGAGGAAGGCATCGGCTTATCCTTCTGGGTTCTCTGGGGCAGCTGGGCATCCTGCTTGGGGCCACCCCTGGGCTGGAAGTCCCTCCCTCTTCCCCTCACCTAGCCTCTGCACAACTTCCTCTAAGCTCCCCAGCCCCTACCCCAGGCTTTGGCCAGCCCTTCTCAATGTGCTCTCTCCAACAGCAAGGGAGCAACTTCAGGGGCTACCCACCCTAGCAGCAGCTCCACTACAGCACCCACTGCCTCCTTTTAGGGGTCTCCAGCAGCAGGAGAAGACCTAGTCCCTTCTTGGAGCTTTGCTGGGCAGCCACAGGGACTCTGGGGAGATGGATGCCTGACCTTGGACCTCAGAGCTCTGTGGTTGCAGGTTGTCTGCTCCTAGTACCTCTCAACTGTAAGGAAACCTTAGCATCATGTCCCTTGTGGTCCTCTTTGGGAGGTGGGCAGAGCCAGACATGTTGGCCTTCATCATCTCAGTGAAGACTCCATGTCCAAGTTTTCTTCTGGAGGGCCCGATGGGCCCAGGTCCTCAGGACCCCGAGCACAAGAGAAAGCTGGAGTCCAAGTCTCTGGGGTGAGCTCGGGCAGGCGCTTTAGGACAAAGGCTGGAAGGGGCGCTGCCTCCAGCCCTCCAGCCCGTGCTCCCCCATCTTCTGCTCTGTTGGGCACCACCAGGCACTTATCCCATGCGATACAGCTCTCACCTACCCCTTACCTATGCTCTGAAAGTTATTTTTTTAATGTCTTAAAATTAGAATTTTATTTTATATTGGAGTGTGGCTGATTTACAATGTTGTATTACCTTCAGGTGTACAGAAAAGTGATTCAGTTATTCATATATCCACTCCCTTTTAAATTATTTTCCCGTATAGGTGATTACAGAGCACTGAGTATAGCCTACTGTTCTGTACACTTTGGTTATCTATTTTATACATCAGTTCAGTCGCTCAGTCGTGTCTGACTCTTTGAGACTCCGTGGACTGCAGCACGCCAGGCTTCCCTGTCCATCACCAACTCCCAGAGCTTGCTCAGACATGTCCATCGAGTCTGTGACGCCATCCAACCATCTTACTTCCTTCTCCTTCTCCTCCTGCCTTAAATCTTTCCACCATCAGGGTTTTTCAAATGAGTCAGTTCTTCACATCAGGTGGCCAAAGTATTGGAGCTTCAGCTTCAGCATCAGTCCTTCCAATGAATATTGGGGACTGATTTCCTTTAGGATGGACTGGTTTAACCTCTTTACAGACTAAGGGACTCTCAAGAGTCTTCTCCAACACCACAATTCAAAGGCATCAGTTCTTCAGTGCTCAGCCTTCTTTATGTTCCAACTGTCACATCCATACATGACCACTAGAAAAACCATAGCTTTGACTAGATGGACCTTTGTTGCCAAAGTAATGTCTCTGCTTTTTAATATGCTGTCTAGGTTGGTCATAGCATTTCTTCCAAGGAGAAAGTATCTTTTAATTGCATGGCTCCAGTCACCATCTGCAATGATTTTGGAGCCCAAGAAAATTAAGTCTGTCACTGTTTCCATTGTTTCCCCATCTATTTGCCATGAAGTGATGAGACCGGGTGCCATGATCTTAGTTTTCTGAATGTTGAGCTTTAAGCCAACTTTTTCATTCTTCTCTTTCACTTTCATCAAGAGGCTCTTTAGTTCTTCTTCACTTTCTTTTTGTATATAGTAGTGTGTATATGTTAATCCCAGCCTCCTAATTTTTTCTGGTATTTCTGTACAGTGGAAACTCTTTGTAAGTGTGTAGTTACAGGGGATCGCTCCCAACTTCATGTTCAGTGGGTTTAATTAGTAGCTTGAAAGCAATGATGATGAGAGACTGACAGCACAAAAATCAGCAAATGTTACAAAACAGGTCTTCAGGAATCATTTTTTTAATTCTCCAGACTTTTCTGGGCAACAAGCATGGAGAAAATGTTAATAATGGAGATTAAATTTTAAAATATGTCATATCTGTTGTCATTACATTGTAAATCATACCAAAAAATTGAGGAACTACTCTTGCAGTATTTAAAAACTATTTTTCAATTTAATCAATAAAAAGTTCACATAGTAGACCAACAAAGTATAGTTAAGGCCAATTTTCTTACTCTTTAATGGAAATGAAAACATCTGGGAATGACACTCAAGAGAATCCATTTCACAGGTATCACCACACTTCTGATTTTAAAGCACGTAAATAATGAAAGTCTCTCTTCTTTTCAAAAATTACATCTCGCTCATTTTTTTTTTCTTTTGCACCTAGTAACTGCATGGGTTAGGACTCCAGAACAATATGAAACAACGGTAGTGTTATTTGGCATTCTTGATTTGATCCTTATATTAATATTTCTATTTTATTGAGAATGCTGTTTACTCTGGTTTTGGTAGATACTAGTTAGAAGTCTGGAATTTAATTTGAATACTTTCCTGCTCACTAATAGGAAACTTTCTACAGCCTGTTCTTAGTAAAATTTCCTATTTGAAAAAAAAATTCTTCCATTTTCTACAAATCTCTATTTTCTTTCCAAAATTTTATGACCATATGGATTCCAGAGTCCTTGCAGCATTTGGCACAGTCCCACCGTTAAACACAACACCTCTTTATGGCTCCTTGAAAGCCTCACCTAGAACTCGTGTTTCTGCCTCGACTGCCACGTCTGTCTTGCCCGCTGCACACGTGCCTCTATCCTCACCCCAAACCCGGCATCACTGCAGCCACTCCTGCCAAAGTCACAGAGGCTCCGTTTTGCCAGATCTAAGGGTCCTCACCTCAGCAGCATTATTATTGTGCCCTTGACCTTCTCTCCTTGAATCCCTTTCTCTTCTTGGCATCTGGACGCTGTGCTCTTCTGGACTTTTCTTTCGTTTTTTAACTATTTATTTATTTGATCGTGTCGGGTCTTAGTTGTGGCACTCCGGATCTTTGGCGAGCTTCCCTCTAGTTGTGACACGTGGTTTCCAGGGTGTGAGGGCTCAGTTGTTGCCCTGCAGCATGTGGGATCTTGGTTCTTCCAACACGGATGATCCCTGAATCCCTGCATCCCTTGCATCAGAAGGCGAATTCTTAACCTCTGGACCCCACCAGGGAAGTCTGTGTTCTTGGCTTATCCTCACTTCATTATCCTCTACTTTTCAGTTTTCTTTACTTGTTCCTCTTCCTCAGCTTGGCCTCTAAATGCAGAAGGTCCTGCTATGCTGAGGGCTCAGTCCTTGGCCCTCTTTTCCATCTATTTCCTTGACTTTGAGAGCACGATATTTGCTGATGATTCCCATGTTTAGATTTTCAGTGGACTCCTGTCTAGAGTATTCAAATACTTAACTCCTATATCCATGTGTATGTTTCATCAGCATTTCAACCTTCACCAAGCCCAAACCATACACTCAGTCCTCAGCCCCTTCCCCACATCCGCTTTGGAATCATTCTTTTCTGTTAGTGGTGCTACAAGTTGTTTATACCACAACCTAAGACCTCACAACACAACCTGTCAGTAAGTACTCTGTTCTACTCTTTTTAAAATACACCCTAAATCTAGCTGGGCTTCTCTCATAGCTCAGCTGGTAAAGAATCTGCCTGCAATGCAGGAGACCCTTGTTCAGTTCCTGGGTTGGGAAGATCCCCTGGAGGGGGAAAGGCTACCCACTCCAGTATTCTGGCCTGGAGAATCACATGGACTGTATAGTCCATGGGGTCGCAAAGAGTCAGACAGGACTGAGCGACTTTCCCTTCACTTCACTAAATCCAGCCACTGCTCTCTATCAATATCACTTCCCATTTGGTCAAGACCCCACTCCTGCCTCTTGTCTGGGGGCCACAGGAGTCTCTGAATCATCTCTGCTTTCATTCTTCCTTCATCCATAGCAACTACAGAATCAATATGTATCTAAGGTATAATTGACATAGAACATTCCATTAGTTAATGATTTGCTATTTATGTATATTTCAAAATGATCAGCACACTGCATCTAATTAATATCCATCACCACAGGTAGTTAAATTTTTTCCTGCTTGTGATGAGAACTTATAAGATCTATTCTCTTAGCAACTTAATATACAAATAATTCATGTTGTTCTTTGTGCAAAAAGAACAAAAAGGAGACAATATTTTGTGGCATTCTGTTATACTTAGGAAAAAGAAATTCCAAACTCTTCAGAGCCTCCCATCTGGCCCTCCACTCTCGCTCTGCCTTGCCCATCCCGTGTTCTCTGCACTAGTCCTCCAGCTCCTAAAACACACTAAGCTTTTCATGCCTCCAGGCTTCGCACGTGCTGGCTTCTCTGCCTGCAGTACTCTTCCTACAGAGTTTCCATGGGTCTGCTTCCTTCTCATCACTCTGGCCTCTCCTCAGAGAGCTTTCTTCTAACCAGCTAGATCCAAATGACTACTCTTCCTGACTCCTGGCTTATGTCCTCACCCCACTGATCAGTATCCGAAATTACAGTATTTATTTATTTGGCTGCGCCAGGTCTTAGTTGAGACCTGCGGACCTTTGATCTTTGCTGTGGCATGCAAGATGCAGCCGCACATGGGGTCTAGTTCCCTGAGCAGGGATTGAACCCAGTATTGGCAGAACAGAGTCATAGCCACTGGACCACCAGGGAAGCCATTGCACTATTTATTTGTTCATTTAATATGTTTAATGCCTGACTTTCTCCTTTGGAATATAAGCGCCGTAAAAGTAGGGAACTCATTTGCCTCATGCCATGTTATATTCCCAGACCCTAGAACAGCACTTTATACACAGGAGAGCACAATCCGTATTTGTTCAGTGAAGGAAGGAATAAAGAAATAAATGACTCATTTGGTTATAAATGATAGATAACCCAACTGAAATAGGCTTAAATAAATAAAAGACTATATAGGTTCAAGAACTTGAAAAGTCCAAAGGTAAATGTAGTTTCAGGCTCACCTGGATCCAGGAGTTTATTAAACATTGTCACTAAGTCCCCTTCTTTCCACCTCTTGGACATGTATTCCTTAGTATTAGATAGTGGTGCCTTCACAGCAGCAAGACACCAGCAGCATCTTTAAGCTTCCCTCTTCTAGTTGACAATCACAGGAGAAAATGGTGATTTTTCTCTTTCCAATAGAGTCACAAGGTGCTAGAATTGAGTCTCAATGGATCTGACTGCACCATGTACACTTCCCTGGACCAAACCCCAAGAAAAGTGATGCTCTAATCTTCAGGTCGGCAAAGGCAACTCATGGGCCAAATCCAGTCTGCTTTCTGTTTTTGTAAATAAAGTTTTATTGAAAAACACTTCACAATTCAATGTGTTTTGTCTGTAACAGTCTTTATGCCATAATGTCAGAGCTGAATATGTGAACAGAGATCATTTGGCCCATAAAGGGGCCAAATATTTGAAACACCTGAAATACTTACTATCAGGGGCCCACAAAAGAAAATGTGTGCCCGTTCTTCTAACTGGCCCGAAGGTCATTGAACCAACCCTAACCCTGGCTGGACAAGGCTTATGTGCTGTGAGTTTTCAATGTCCATTGCTGTGTATCAAACCACCACAACACTTGATGTCTTAAAGCAGTGATTTCCTATTTCTCATAATTTGTGGATTGGTTTATTTTAGTTTCTATATAAATCTGTTCTCTTTTGTTCTTGATCAGACTCTCAAAAAGCTTTGCTCCTTTTGGGCATTTTTAAAGAAACATATTTTGGTTTTTTGTTGTTGTTGTTGTTCAAAAGCACTTAAAAAAAACTATGTCAGACAAAAGCTGAAATTAATGAGTTTTTATAATTATTTGAGTTAAAAGTTTAGATAATATATTTTCCATATTCTGGGTTTTAGAATAATGAATTACAGCTCTGCCTTTTCCTCTGAGTAGTAATTTGACAGCATTCATAGGTTTTATATCCAGGATTCTTGTTTTCATTTGTCTGTCAATATTCTGTAGTTCCATCTGCTTTCGCATTCCCAGAGTCCTCGTATTTTCTGGTCTTGGGATGGCTGTCATCCCCTGTTACTTCGCTGTTTGGAATTTTTCTTTCTGTGGTATCCAGTCTCCAAGAAGAGCTCCCGGTGATCTCCTTGTTCTCCTAGTCACATTCCTGCGGATTCCTCCCGACTTTTTATGAAAGTTAGTCTGTGTGACTAACAGAAGCTGGACTTCTGAGGCTAGGTCATGAAGGACACGGTGACTTCCACCTTGACCTTTGTTACTTTGTGAGGGAAGCCAGGTGCCTCACAAGGTGACTCAAGCAGCCTCCTGGAGAGGCAGAGGCCCTCGTGGTGAGAAACTGAGGCTTCCTGTCTTCAGCCATGGGAGTGAGCTTGGCAATCAGTCCTTCAGGTCCAGTCAAGTCTTCAGACAACTGTAGCCCTGCCTGCCCGACATCTTGATTACAGCCTCCTAAGAGACCCTAGGCTGGAAACTGCTCCTTAATTCCCACCAAGCTGTGGTATTAAAAAAAATTCATTATTTTAAGCCCTCAAGTTTGCTACTTAACAGTAAATAACTAATATAATTTTGAAATACTTTTTAACTCATAGATAGATTTTGAAAACGAACAAAAAAACGCATGCATTCTGTCTTGAACCGTAATCCCACTTTCTGTTTCACTTAAAATATTCTGTAGCTATTTCGACAAAATAGGTATTTCATAGGACTTCCCAGGTGGCACTAGTGGTAAAGAATCTACCTGCCAATGCAGGAGAAGCAAGAGACATGATTTTGATCCCTGGTTCAGGAAGATCCCCTGGAGTAGGAAATTGCAACCTACTCCAGATTCTTGCCTGGGAAATCTCATCGACAGAGGAGCCTGGCAGGCTATAGTTCATGGGGCCACAAAGAGTTGGTCATGGCTGAGTGACTGTGCACACACACACATATATTTATAAGAAAAAATTGTTGAGAGAAATAGAGGTCCATAAAGAGAAAATATCAGTATTGCAAAAGATATTTTAACCCCTGTAAGTTTGTACATGGTTTGTATCACAGCAAATAAACACCCGGCATATGAACATAAACATATTAGGAAATAACTTCTAAGTGAACAGGTTGCTTAGCAACTAAAGAAAAAGAAACAAAACCTCAGTTTCAATAAGACACCTCCCCATTATCTCACAGTGGATTCGGTTGTTGTGGTGAACAGTCAAGTGTTTAGAGGGAAAAACCCGGGTGTGTTTTCTTCTGTTCTATTTGAACCAAGTTTCTCTTATGTTTAATATTTTGAACTGGAAGTTCCACTCACTTCTCCCTAAGTTGTTCTAAAACTTTGAGAATCCTTCCTCTTTCACTGTTTCCTGGTGATACCTGTGACAACCTTCACCCCTGCTCTCATCTCCCCTACCACTCAACACTCAGGAAGGTTTCTCCTAGCCCCAATTTATTTTATTTATGTATTTGAGTTCAGATACTTGAGAGGAACTCTCTGCCTTTCCCTTGTTTCTTAACAAAAATCAATTCCAGGTGCTTTCTAAGTATCTCTTGAAAAAAAATGTGTCTGCATGGGTCTCTCTTCAAATGGAAACTGTTCCTTTGAAAATGCTTGAAAAAAATCACATTCTAAGAAATGAGATTAAAGTTGTTTGTGCTGCCAAATTTTTAGCAGTCTTTAGTTACATTATTTCCTGTGTTGTTGTAGTTTCAAAAATGTATCAAGTTGCAAAACAGAGCATCATAGAACTGCATGTAACTGTTTCCTGTTACTTCTGAGTGACAGATTTACACCAGCTGAAAATTTATGATGTGTGTGCTAAATAGCACCATATAACTGCATAACTCAGGCATTAGAACAACACATTCCAGAATACTGGAATTTTAACACGTTGTGTTAAATTAGTAGAATTCTCACAGTGTGGTAAGCACAACCTTTGTAGCCAGCCACTCTTTGAGTGAGTTCAAATCCTGGATGTATGTGTAAGCTGTTGGGCATTTGGTGGTGTACTTTCTCTCTGCCCCAGTTCCCTCGTCTGTAAAACTGAATGATAATATGTATTTGCCGAGTAATGTGAGAGTTAAACATGGTAACATATTATAAAATATAGGCTACAATTTAAGTGCTCAATAATGCTGATTTTATACATACACATGACATACTATGATAAAGTTTTCTAGCTATAATAATTCTAACAGGCTTATACTATTCATATTCTAAATTACTATTTAGGTTATAAAATGTGTCTAAACTGCCAAGAAAAGCAAAACTGTAAAACAGTAACTTTAAAACTCCTAGGCTTCAAAAAAAATTTTAATGATATCCTTTCAGTTTTAATTTACATCATAAATCACTTAAATGGAGTGAGGCTGGGATAGGGTTAGGACCGTCCTGTGGGAATAGATGGGAAATAGAAATACTGTGTCAAGATAAGCCACCTGTAATTTATTAATCACACACAGACACACACACCCAGACACACTTTTGACAAACTGGCAATACATGTGTCTCAGATATTGCCTAAGTTGCTTAAAACATGGTGCTAATGAAACCAAGATTTGCAGGTCACTTAATTTCTGTAAGAATAAAAAGTCCCCAGTGTCTTAGGGTAGCTGGAAAGAGAACTTGAGGAAAGGATAGATGGGGTAACCCAAGCCAGGACCACAGCTGAATAAACAAAGTCAATGGCTGCTCAATTAACAGTGAGTCAGTAGCACCATACTCCTGTATCAAGGGTAGAACATATAATTCCTAAATGTCTGAAGCCTGGAATTAATGTCTGTGACCTCAGTAATACCAAGAGATGAATTGTGAGAATGAAGGTTGTTCTAATTTTCTCGGTAAAGATAATATTTTTAAAGAAACAAACTGAAAATCACTTTTTGGGACACCATGTTTAGTTTGTGTAGTCATTTTCATTGCAGGCTGATTGGCTAAAATATGAGTGAACAAGTCCAATTTAGGGAGTTGAACGGTGCAGTATGGTATTGAGTGTGTAGTTTCTTGCCTTACAATTCCTATTATGATTTTTAAAGTTACTTAAAATTGTTTCTAAAGATCTCCCCTGAACTTGACATCAGGAACTTACAGTTATACTTGGTTGGTTGGGATTAGTTATACTAATCCCAGTGGGATTAGTGTGGGGAAGAGAAGACGGAAGTTGATCAAAGGCAGGGTTCCCTCAGTGAGGATCTGGGAAGTGGGAAGGGTTTACATGAATTCTGAAGATGTTGCCCTCCATTCGGTCATTTATCAAACATTTGTTGAGCACCTACTATATGCTGGGTCCTGAGCTGAGCAAAATTGCTCACTGAATTGGTATTCCTGCGGGAAGATGGTAGGTAAACAAGTAAAAGAATGCATAATTCCAAATTCGCATAAGTACCACAAGATGAATAGGGGGCTGTGCAGGAGAAGAAACACAGAACAATTTCAGATAAGGAAGGAAGGGATAGCATTTCTAAGGAAGCGGCCTTCTTAGTGGAGGCCCAGAGGGAAAGGAGTCAGATATTTGAAGAGGCTAGGAGATCATGTCACAAGAGAGAACATCTCCCCTGAAGGTGTCCACGGAGGAAAGGGTTTGCCATGCTAGTGGTGGTATATACACTGTTGGCAGGGGTGGAATATAATAATCTAGGTGAAGAGTTGTGAGTGATGAGATTGGGGAAGTGAGGTTTTGATTGTACAGTAAAAAATGTGAATTTGGTGGTAGGTGTGATGGAAGTTATTGATTTAAGTAAGGAGGTAATGATTGGATTTTATTATATTCTCACATGGTCACTGTGGTTGATGTGTAGAGAAAAGATGAAGGTGTACAAGAGTGGGAAGTAGAGAAATCAAATAAACATCTATGTTTTCAATAGCTTAGGACAAAGATGATGGCAGTGGAGATGGAAGAACCAATAGTTCGTGATAGGCTGAATGTGGAAGCGAAGAGAGGGAAGAAGTAAAAATTACTCCCAGGTTTCTGATAGGATATAATTAGGCAGTTGGAGGTGGCTAAGATGGGGGAGAAACAGGTTTGGGGAGGAAATCAAGAGCTCGGTCCTGGAGAAGAAGAAGAATCCACGCTTTTGCTAATGTGGTGAGCTCCCCTGCTGGGTCTGCATGGATGTGCTATTTTCATCTGAAGTGTCTGGGACTGGGTGGGTAGTTCTACATCTTGTCACCCCCAGAAACAGATTGCCTCTCCAATCTTATGCTCACTCTTTGAGCAGAGCCTTTCCCTCACCAGTTCTTTATTCCAACTACATCTATTCTTCGATCTCCTTGAAGCCTCCACTTAAAACACCTTTGACTTTTCTGCTCAGTTCACCTGTTTTCTTCTGGTCAAGCTTGGCTCCTACCGAGTCAGCAGATTAACAACATGACCCACTTTCTCAGTGACCCTCTTGGTCCCCTATGTTCTTTTTCTTTCAGGTTGTGCAATCATTCATTCAATACATTTTTGTAGAGTACCCTACCTTAGTGGGAAAGCTGGGAGGAAGTGGACAGATGGCTTAAATTAACCTGTTCTTCCATGAAATGAGGTCTTTTGGAAGCAGTTCTAAGAGAGCTCACTGGAGCCATGAATGATAGTTTGCCAACTCTGTGGAATCTAGAAACCCAATTGAATTGATCAAATCCTGTATTTGGATGAGGTCCTCAAGAGATACCCAGTTATACCTTTTTCCTTGACCTTTTTTGGATCCTTTTTCTCTTTGTTCTTCAGGTGTGTTCTTTCTTTCTAAGACTGGTTAATTTCTGGTGATGTGTGTTCAGATTCACAGACCCTCTCTTCTTCATTGGCAGTGAAGACTACCCAGGAAGCTTTCTTCATTCCAGATAGTACACTTGTCAGCTCTAGAGTTTCGTTTGGGCTCTTCTTCCCCTTTTCCCTCCCTCCCCTTCTTCTGTTTAAATTGTAGTTTCCACTTCTTTTCTGAGATTCTCCATCTCTATTCTCACCCATTATAGTCATCTTACCCTTTATATTTTGGAATTTATAATATCTGCCTTAAGATTCAAACCTGATAATTCCAACATCTTAGTCATTCAGAATATATTTCTACTGACTGATTTTTCTTTTAAGTATGGATTACATTCCTCTGGCTCTTCACATATATAGTAATTTTTATGGTATACAGGGCATTATAGATGACACATTGCAGATACTTCAGAATCTCTTATATTCCTTGAAGAGTGTTGACTTCTGTATCTGCAGGCAGTTATATTACTGAATGATCTATTATAACTTGTGGACTCTTGATTACTTAGGGCATGTCTGTTTGTGTTTTGCTCTCACTCCTGGGGTGAATCCCTCAGTCCTGGGACATAGCATCTACTCGTCAGGGAGAGCCCTTCTATGGTTTCCAAAAAAAAAAAAACCCAAAAAAAAACAAAAAAACCCTGAGATGTCTACCAAACTCCTCTAATTCAGTAGGTTTCAAAATTCTGGACTTTGTTTGATTTTTGGTGGGAATGGTTAGAGTCTCTGTTCAAATTTCTGCCTTGTGTTTTTTGTTTTCTGAAGACATTTTGCAGTCCACCTAATGTATGCACAGTTTGAGTCGTTAGAGGGTTTGAGAGGGTTTATATTCAGACTCTGGGGCTTCCTCCTTTGTGGCTCCCTTTGTCCCAGGATTTCCACCATCAATATCCAACCACTCAGCCATGCCACTCTCCTTCTGTCCCTCAGTCCAGTAAGTCCACGGCTTTCTTCTTGACTCCCAGTCACCTTTATACTGCCTGAAGCTTTCACCTGACTTCTCCCCAGTGCCTTCAAATCGTTAAAAAATTATTTCAGAGTTTATAATTGCTTTGTCAAAAGTAAGGCCAGTACAGTACAAGCTACTCCACTCTTATCAACACTAAAACCCACAGAGAGTATTCTCATTGGTGAGTACTAGCAGATGTGTTTGGCAGATACAATGTGGTATCTATTGGGAAGCTATTCACAGCACCTGGCTTCTTGTCTCATTTATCCTCATATCACCTCAAAGTAGGGAGAAAAGAGGAGTTATCCCTCTTCTCATTATACAAAAGCAAAACCCCTAATAAAGAGAAGGGAAGAAAGTGCTTATGATCAGAGTATTTTAGCCAATGGATTGAGAGTGGGCTGTAAACCTTCACATTTATTTTGTTCTTGTTGGTCAAGGTTCAAATCAGTACAGCTATGAAAGCAAAAAAGGTGTATAGACGTGTGCATGCCCTCAGTTACAGCAAAACTTCATTGTTTCAGATGCTACTTTTTGGTGATTTAAAGTACAAATGTGATTCAATTTTGCATTGTCTATTAAAGAGTTTTGCAACTGAAAAACAATTAGAAATAGTAAAAGAATATAGCAAACTGGTTGGTTTTAAAAGTAATACACAAAATAAAAAACTTTCCTAAACTCAGAAAAGAAGATGAAAATATCAATAAGAGAGACAGTGTTCACCCAGTCACAACAACAAACCAAAAATGTGAAGCACTTAGGAATAAACTTAAGGAGGAAGTATTCAAGGAATACTGAATTGCTTTGTGATTCAGCTCAAGGCAGTATTCAAGGCTGAATATTATCTAAATTGATAGATATCCCAATCAATTGGAGGAGATGGAGCAGGCAGGATGACTTAGGTTAGGCTACAGATTATTAAGAGGTTCAAGGAGCAGCCAGGGTCATTTTGGAAAAGAACAAAAAAAATGAACAGTATCCCTTTATAATACATTTTAACATATGGTATAATAAATGTAAAATATGATACACTACAGTGGTTAAAATGGTGTGGTAACATAAAAAATACACTGGTTAAAACTGTGGTAATTAAAATAAATACAGTAATGGAAAAGAACACAGAGTCCAGTATACATAAAAGTTTAGTATAAAAAAATATTTCAAATCAGTGCTACATTGTATTTGGACAAATGGAAAGCCATTATACAGAACTGGGTTTATACTTTATTCTTTGTACCAAAATAAATTCCAGCTCTATAGAAAATGTAAAAGCTAAAAATAGAACTATGAGGTGTTAAAAAAAATGGGGCAAAATGTTTATAATTATGGAAGTCTTCCAATGGAGGAGAAAAGCATATAAACCTTACTTCTTTTCAGTAGAAAAATAAGATCAGAACTATGAGTCTATTTGGAATAGAAATCAACTTTTAATCAAAATGCAGTTAAGGAAAAATCTCAAGGTGGAAGCATTTTTGTTTTTATTTTTTTTTCAGGAATGACTGTGAGTAAACTTCTGATACTCAAAGAGAAAAACCTGAGACTCCTACCAGGACTTTATAAACTTGTAGACTTCATCCTTGTCACATTAAAATTCTGCCTGACTGGGAAAAAAGGAACACTAGGAATAATGTCCAGTTTTAAGGAGTTTATACTTTTAAAAACTATAAAGCAGGCCTTCAAGAACAATTATTCTATACTTCTGAAGATGTGAATTTGAACACTGAACCTCTTTATTGCATGTAAGTGAAAGTTCTAATCAGTTTCACTTATTTTTATCTCTTATTTAAAAATTCAAAAGTAGATCCAACAGAGATGACATTTCTTATTAAGCAGGCATCAAGAGTCTATTCTATTATTAATGAGGCCCTAGAAGTTTAAGACAAATAAGAAAAGCATTCATGGTTCCCGGGACAGAAAAACAGTGTGTGTGAGGACAAGCACGTCTTTACTGTCATTGAATGTGGACAAGACCACGTCAGTGTCAACAAGTGAAAGATACAAAGGCATTTTCTTGTTCACCAGGTCAGGGGGACGGAGGGAACCCCAAGCCAAGTGCCATTTATTTCCTCTTATCTTATAAGGAGTTATTATCTGAGCTATTTTTGGTCCATGGAGCTCTTCCAATCACCTCTATTCTGTGCAACACAATCAGCCGAGGCCAGGCCAGGGCACAATGGCTGCCCTGTGCTGAGCTTCTAGGCTCTGGTCTGGGAATCAAAGTTTCACTTGGGTCTTGACTTGAAAAACCATGTTCTGAAACGTGCCCCTAAATAGTCAAGTGTGATTCACCCCCATTGGTAAAAATAGAAACCTCACTGGAACAATGGGAAATGGATCGAACTGCTTCTGTCAAATAACGAAATAAACAAATTAAGGCTCCAATGAATCTGTAAATCTGAGACTTTAAAAATCATGAAATATAAAACACAAGTTTTTAATTCTCTTTATCCCACCCTTCTCATCCCACTGAGTTACTACGCTGATCTGCCAGATTTCCTTATTATGGTCAAACAAGAAAGACAAATATTTTTTTTCCTAGCTGCAGATATTTTTCATTCTTCTGCTGACGACAGTCAAATGGATATGAAATAAGCCAGGTAGAATGTAGAACACTTGTATTTTTAAGGTGTCTTTTCAAGGCATTTTCTCCCATTTGAATTAAATCATTTTTTAACCTTTTTGGCAAGCTGAAATCAAAACCTGAGTGGCCCTAAGGCGCTGCCTTGCTCCTAGTTTGGGCTGTGCTGCACGATGAGCTATTTTTACTGCCGGCTTGGAGCCATCTGGTTTTCTCTGTGAAGGTTCAGGACGGTATTTTTCAGAGCAGCCAGTCACATGTACTCTTTCCCCAAGTCCAGCCTGGTGACCTGGGGAGGAATGTGTGAGACACTCTAGCATCTCCAGCCTCGTTGGTCCTCTGCTGTTAGCTGATACTCATGGTCCTCAGGGCTGAACGCTGGGCTTAGTGGCTACCAACCAGCACTTAACTCCCTTTTGTACAGTCAGTGCTGACGTCTGTAGGCAGAGCTGGAACTGGGGTTTACAAAGTGCCTGGTAAATCACCAGCCATTTACCATCATGGTGGGATAAGGCACCCCCCACCCCCTCCCGCCCCATCACATTTTCTGCCTTGTTTCTGGGATCAGTGCGCCAGATGAGCGTTAGGGAACCGAGTGCCTTGTCACAGTAAAAATATGCTGTGGACAGACATTAGAAAAATATCCAGAGCAGACTTATGGGGAAGAAGAACGTGTCTCACTCTGCTCCGACAGCCTCAGGCAGGGCGCTCTCACACTTCTCTAGGAGCGAGCATTCCTGGGAGCTGCAGTGGCTGTCACCCCACACCCCAGGAAAGCCTTGCTAATGATCTGGGCTCTTTTGTTGGTCTTTTTCGTTTAAAAAATTGCAACTGAAGTGTGGCCTGTCACCATTTGGAGAAGTGTAAGTTTCTTTACCTTTCAACATCTTTCAGTTCAATGACTATTTATAAGGTGCCTGGAGGACCTGCCCAGTCTCTGCACCTCTGACCTCTCACGTTTCCAGACGACAGCACCAGCACGGAGGAAAGCCGCCCCCCTTCTCTGAAAGATAAACAGAGTTCTTTTCGTTCTGCCAGACTGCTTTAGGTCCTAGAGTGTTTTGGTGACAGTACCTACAAGAAGTGCAGAAAAAAATCCCAGTAATTAATATGGGATTATACAAATGAAAATAATAGATTTTCACCGACCCAAGAACATTCTTCTGCATCATCACACTCCCCAAAGTCTTTGGTGTCCAGCTCTAGAATGGATGCTCACAGCCAGACAGCACTGGGTTAGGACAAGCCTCCGAGACTTAGAGGGTCAAGGTCGGCTGTGTCCTATGTGGACTTCATCGCTACACAGCAGATTTTTCCCTTTAAGGATTTTCTTAATATTGGTCCGAACTATTCCTCACCCCCTGGACATATTTTCTTACTAATTGCTTTCTACCACTTATTCAATGACTTCTTTCAACTACCAGCCAATGAAATTGACCCTGTCCATGAGGCAAACCTTCACCTAAAACCACTCTATGTGGTTGTTAAGAACACAGGCTGTGATGTCAGCTCCATCACTTAGGAGCCGTGGACAAGTCATGTAACCTCCATGAGCCTCAACCCTCTCATCTATAAGAAGGAATAAAAATGATAATACCTACTTCACAGGGTTATGATGAGGATTAAATTAATCCTGGGGTCTATAAACCAGTGAATGCCAGTGAACTTGAATGGGATAATTAGTTACATCTGGCCCATTAGTTTTTCACAATCTTGGTATCATTAAGCATGTCACTGGATCTTATTATTTAATGTGTTAAGAAAAAAAACCCACTTTGATTATCATATAATTTTTATTGTGTCAGCAACAGTCTCAGTATATTTTCTCCCTTTTAAAAAACTATTTATTTATTTTTGGCTGTGCTGGGTTTTCATTGCTACTCAGGTTTTTCCCTAGTTGGGGGCAGGAGGACCCTTTAGGTGTGGGGCATGGGCTTCTCATTGCGGTGGCTTCTCTTGCTGTGGAGCACGGGCTGTAGGACACTCAGGCTTCAGTGCTTGTGGCTCACAGGCTTAGCTGCTTCGAGGCATGTGGGATCTTCCCAGATCAGGGATCAAACCTGTGTCCCCTGCATTGGCAGGCAGATTCTGTTTCTCTTGGGTCCCATCCCTGATAGGCTCCACTAGACAGCCAAGAAAAAGCAAAGACTCCTTGAATTAATACATGTGCTGAGTACTTACAGTCATTCCTGCCTCATAATAATCATGATATATTTGTTCAATATTATTATCTCATTTAATTCTCAAAATAACCGCTAAGAGGTAAATATGGCCATTATCATCTGCTGGAACATATGCTTATGAAGGCAGGGATTGTCTTTCTGTTTTGTTCATTGTGTATCCCCAGAACCTAACGGGTATCTGGCACATAGTAGACAGTCAACAGGTATTTGTTTAACAAACGTCCAGATCCCAGTTTTGCTGGTCATGGCTTGCAGACATAGTGCAGCCTAAACAAATTCTTTAAAAAACAATTTTATAGAGAAAACTTAATCTGAAGGTTAAGACTGACAGTTGAGGGTTTTGACTTTGACACATGGCAGACAGGTTTAGTTGCCAGCTGTGCCAATTATCTAAACTTGGGCAATTGAGAATTCTCAGGTGGTCCAGTGGTTAGGACTCTGAACTTTCACTGTCGAGGGTGTGGTTTCAATCCTTGGTCAGGGAACGAAGATTCCACAAGCCATGTGGTGTGGCCAAAATAATAATAATAATAATGGGGGTAATTAACATAATCAAACTAGCCTCCATTTTCTCATCTAAAAATAGAGACAATAATATATATCCCATGTGTTTACTGTGAGGACTGAATGCCAGAATCTAGGTAAGGTATTTAAAAAGTATTCACTGTTACTTTTATATAACATGGAGCAATTTAGATGTACAAAGCACTAGCATGAAAAGATCTTTCTCATTTGGTATCTATTTTCAGACCTGTAATTAACCTTTTACTGGTTTTCCAAAACAGTCTGCCCCAAAGATATATTCTGGTCTCTCTCTTTTGCGGGATAGAAAATTGCTTACATGTTTGAAACATCAGCTCTTTTTTTCTGACTTTGATCAGCATCATTATGGTTTGAAACCTTCCAGATTCAAGTTCAGGATGGGTATAGGTCTGAGAGTGGTGAACTTCCTGGGTCCTCCGTGGGAAGGAAGCTTCTCTGAGCAGAGTGTTTCAGGATGGGCACTAGCTCTGAGGGGTCCCAGGGCCAGCCTCTCCCTTCTGGGATGCAGGCTGCTCAGGGAGCTCTCTGTTCCCAGGATCACATCCGGATACAGGGATGGGAATGAGCTGTACCTAGGGTCATTCCCAGGTCCTTCCTTTGAAAGGAACCACTGTAGAACATAAAGACACACACACACACACACACACACACCCCAAAAGACACATTAGAATTAAAACATGTGGAAACAGACGATCTGAAATAGAAGTTAATGGAAATTAAATAATTATTTTCAATTGCTGAGTAAAATACAACTATACATCCACAACTGTGAAGCAAAGACTTGGACCCCACCCTGAATACTAAGAGCACGTAAGGGGAAAAGGGTATGAAATGAATTCGCAATAATTTCAACATGACCAGCTCCTCTATCTGTAAGCAATTGGTAACTTCAATAGTTGTATTCATTTTTTAAGTAGGCTTATTGTAAAGTTCCTCTTTCTTACTAGTCTTGTAAAAAATAAAAGCAATTTCAATGATTTTACTTTGAAATAGTCTTTTTTCCTCTACCAGATTAATTTTCCTAAAATACCATTTTCCTCAGATGCGAAAAAGCTTTAGCAATTTCTTTTGGCTTTCAAAACTGATCCAAATTTCTCAGCCTGGCAATCTGGGTTATTCCATGGTTGTCCAACTCTTCCAGACCAAAATTTTCTGCTCCAGCTGGAATCCTCATTTTTCTCCAAACTTACATTCGTACTCCTGCCTTGAATAACTTAACCATGGGAAATTCTAAAGGAAGTCCTTCCTCAAAGCCCCTCCGCCCACCTCTCCCTTAATTAATTTCTTTTCCTCCAATGTGTGCTGATCTCTCACACTTTCCTCCTCCAGAGACTCTAAGTGACTCCTTAGTAGACCTGTCCCAGGTGTGACTGGAAGAAGCAAACACTGGATCCCCATAGAACCTTCAACAGAGCATTGTCCTTTCCTGAGGCAAAGAAGGGCACCATGAGGTTAATTTGGGTGGATAAACGTGAAGTTTTATGAATGGCATCTTCAATTTTCAGATATTTAAATACCCTCTCTGAATTCAGGTCCTTAATTACTTCCGTGTGAGTGAAGTGAGTGCAAGTTGCTCAGTCGTGTCCGACTCTTTGCCACCCCATGGACTATACAGTCCATGGAATACTCCAGGCCAGAATACTGGAGTGAGTAGCCTTTCCCTTCTCCAGGGGATCTTCCCAACCCATGGATCTAACCCAGGTCTTTCGAATTGCAGGTGGATTCTTTACCAACTGAGCCACCAGGTTACTTCCGTGTAACCAAATATAATTCATAATGCAGCTAATTTAGAACACACAATCTTATTCTGAGTAAATAAATAAAGCCAGCAAAACTTTTTCAAGGAAAAATGTCTTCGAAAGGGATTTCTAAAGCTTCATCATGTTATATTTAGAAACTGGTTCTTTAGTTAATAAGTTTATACCTTTATTAATTATACCTTATTTAAGTATACCTTATAAGTATACTTATATAAGGTATACTTAAGTATACCTTATATAAGTTTATACCTTAATTAATTTTTAGAAATAAATTTATCTATTTATTTATAAATTTATAAGTCATAACCTGCTTCATGAAATACAGTTTTAAAAACACATTGTCTACAGATGGTGTTTATCTGGATTTGGTGTCACTTAAGCAGGGAAGTGAAAAAAAGACACTTGAGAAAAAGACGCTGTTTCATGTCCCTGCACACAGAGATGGAGGACTGTGTATCTTTAAAAAATATTATTTATTATTTCATTTTTATTGTGGCTGTGCTGGGTCTTCGATGCCGTATGCAATGCGTCTAGCAGGGGCTACTCTCTAGTTGCGGTGCACAGACGTCTCACTGTGGGGGCTTCTCTCATTGCAGAGCGTGGGCTCTAGGGCATGCGTGCTCAGCAGCTGCAGCTCACAGACCTAGTTACTCTGGGCATGTGGAATCTTCCTGCTAAACCCATGTCCCCTGTACCGGAAAGCAGATTCCCAACCACTGGACCACCAGGGAAGTCCGAGGACTTTGTATCTAAAAGCACTTTCACGTGAACATCCTGTGACCTTTCAATAGAGAATCCCAGCTTGGTAGGTGAGCCATGTAGGGAAGAAGGAACTGAGTATCCCGGGAGAGACTCAAGATCGCTGAGGTCCCGCACATAGTGCTTTGATGTGTTTTCCCACTTAAAGATCCTAAAACCTCGGCACCACGAATGTTGTTATCCCCATTGTTATGGTTAAAGGCATTGCAATTATAGGCTCAGTGCAAGAGTTGGATTCTTTATTTCAATCCAAGGTAAACAAAATGACGATTACCTGTGACAGAATGCCCACTCTGTTGGGAGAATTATATACAAGGATGCATGAAGGTGAATGCAAGCTTGCCACAGCTCTAAGTAGGTGACACATTGTCATAACAGAGGCACTCAGAGTGACAGCATATGGTCGTGTGGCTTGGGCAGCACACAGGCAAACGTGGGTATCACATGTTTGCAACTTTCGTTATTCTTGGCAGGTGGCACTGAAGTGTCTTGTTCTACCAAAAGCAGCATATTGCAGCAAGTTTCCAGCAAATGGAAATGAAGCATCTCAAGGAGGGATGTCTTTTCCTAATCTCCACCAAGGTGCCAATGGGTTGGCGGAGGCAGGCATGACAGCTCTTCCTTCCTTCAATCGTTGATGATCCCAAGCCTCTCCTTGGGGGTCTGCATCACCCTGATCTCCCTGCCTCTGTATCAATGTGGCAACACTTCCATGGTTTCCATCACCATGAGCCCTTGTAGACCTTCTTAAAATAGTTTTTTTTTTTAAGTTAAGGAATTGTATTTAAAAGTCTTGAGTGCTGGGGGACGACATCATATTTTATTTCAGAAGTCAGTTTTTATGAATCTTGATTTCATAAAGTTTTGTAATCAACAGAAGAGTTTTGCTAGCATGTCAAATGGCAAATGCAAATAGCAAGGATGCTGCTGCTTTGTTTTGGAATGTCTAGCCTTGACGTTTTAGGATATTGACTTTATCAGCTAATATACAGAATACATATACATGTATTGGCTTCTCAGGTGGGTCAGTGGTAAAGAATCCTCCTGCCAATACAGGAGACACAGGAGACACAGGTTCAATCTCTGGGATGGGAATATACCCAGAGGAGGAAATGGTAACCAACTCCAATATTCTTGCCTGGAGAATCCCATGGACAGAGGAACCTGGTGGGCTACAGTCCATGGGGTTGCAGAGTCAGACACAACTGAGCATGCACATATACATAAATATAATCTCTCAAAAATAAACTTTGCTTTTTAAAATTAATTTTTATTGGAGTACAGTTGCTTTACAATGGTTGTATTAGTTTCCGCTGTACAGCAAAGAGAATCAACTATATCCCCTCTTTTCTGGATTTCCTTCCCATTTTGGGTCACCACAGAGCAATGAGTCGAGTTCCCCATGCTCTATAGTGGGTTCTCATCAGTAAACATTTTTAAAACAGTTTTAGCCGTATTGAAAAATTCCACAGATGGTACAGAGAGTTCCCGTGTATACCCTGCACCTAGTTTTCCCTTTTAGGAATATAGCACATTTAACACAATTAATGAACTAATATTGATATCATTATGATGAACCAAAATCTATATTTTATTCAGATCTCCTTAGTTTTACATGGTGTCCTTTTTCTCTTCCAGGAGTCCATTTGACATCTACCATATGACATCTACTTGTTATGTCTCATTTACCTTCTCTTGGCTGTGACTGTCTCAGACTTGCCTTATTTTTCATGATCTTGACAGTTTTGAGGATTACACTAGTTAACTATTTTGTGGAATGTCCCATTCTGGGATTTGTCTGATATTTTTCCCTTGATCAGACTGGGATTCAGGGTTCTGGGAAGAAAGACCACACACATTGTCAACATGACTTATCACTGTTGATGTTGGCCTTGATCAGCTGGCTATCAGTCAGGTCTGTCATCTCAAATTTATTATTACTTAGGGTGTCTTTATAAACTCTTTTGCTTACATGGTTTCTTTTTTTAACCTTAGAATTTAAGCTTACACATCAGAGACTTATCTATTAAGTTCTTTTGTGGCCTGCTCTGTACCAGGGAGAGGAAATTCAGGGATAAAGGAATAGTCATTAGAAAACTGCGTGAGTTAAGAAAACAGAGACAGTGAAGCAAGAATCCTGTTTAGGAGAATCCCCTAAGGCACCATCTTTGTGGGCGGTGCTCTCGAGTCCTGGGTGAGCCCTGTGTGTGTGTGTGCACAGTCGCAAGTTGTCTCTTCTCCGGCAGCTTTCATGGCTTTCTATTCTGCTGTGGGGGCTTCCCTGGTGGCTCCTGCCAGTGCAGGAGACACAGGTTCAATCCCTGGGTCGGGAAGATGCCCTGGAGAAGGAAGTGGCAACCCACTCCAGTATTCTTGCTTGGGAAACCATGGACAGAGGAGCCCGTTGGGCTACGGTCCATGGCCTCCTTAGGGGAATACATGTAAATCCATGGCTGATTCATGTCAATATATGACAAAAACCACTACAATATTGTAAAGTAATTAGCCTCCAACTAATAAAAATAAATGGGAAAAAAAATGAAAAAAAAAAACAAAAAACAAAACAAACAAACAAAAAGAGTTAACGACTAAATAACAGTTCTGCTATGGCTTCTCCTTACACATTTCTTAATCTTCTATATATGAGAAGGAGTCAGTTTCCAAGTGGCTTTATAAGGAAGCTTCTGCTTTCCAGGTCAGCACGAGTTAATGAAGGATGGTGGATCGTAGTCTCCATGGGATGTTAAGTAGAGCAACAGTGATTCAGCAGGTGATTTTCCCTTGTGAACTCAGCGAGGTAAGTACAAAGATGACTGATAATTAAGTATAACTTCTGAGTAACTCACTTCACTCTCTATTTTTTTCAACTTTCCTATCAATGGTTTCCTTTCTCAATGTAAGCGCTTACTCCAGTCATAAGCAAATATTACAAAATGAAGGTAATCACTGGTCCTTGGGGCTGTTCTTGCACAGTGACTATGGCTAAATAGTAAGAAGACTCATTTGGGGGTATTTTATCATTGTTCTCGCTTTATAATCATGGCAGAAAGAACTCTGGTCTTTCTCAAAAATGCCAAATGCAATTAAAGAATGATTTTCTTATCCTAGCTTCAAATGCCATGGATTGAAGAGTAAACTTGGGAGGATAGAGGCATATTTAATTGGGTATGAGAAATGTTAAGTGTGTGTGTATGTGTATGTCAGTCAGACAGACGTGTATTACAGGCACATCTGAGACCACATAAAGCCTGAGGCTTCTTAAGTGAGCTCACTAGCATTTAAGCAATTAACAGGTCTCACCATCCCAGAGGTCCTTAACTGTAACAATGGTGACATACCACGCTGATGCTCACATACAGGTTTGTACAGAGGTGTTCAGGGGGTCATTGGTAATCAAGGTTCCTGCACCCACATATCATGATGACATTTTTCACCCCTCTTCCTAAGGAGATATTACCAGCAGACCCCAACTTGTTTGGCACCAGGGACTGGTTTTGCGGAAGATAATTTTTCCAGAAGAACAAAGCAGAAACGTAGACAGAGGCAGGTCTGAAGACAGAGAAAACTTCAGGTGACTTCCTCATGACTTTTTAGTTTCTGGCTTCCGGGCTCTTGGCATGCTTGCATGCTAAGTTCCTTCAGTCGTGTCTGACTCTGTGTAGCCCTCCAGGCTCCTCTGTCCATGGGATTGTCCAGGCAAGAATACTGGAGAGGGTTGCCATGCCCTCTTTTAGGGGATATTCCCAATCCAGGGATCAAACCTGTGTCTCTTATGTCTCCTACATTAGCAGGCATGTTCTTTATCACTAGTGTCAGCTGGGAAGCCCCCAGGCTTTTGGAGACTGGATTATTTTTGCTTATATTTGGATTGTATAAGGCACTCCTCCTATCTTTATAATTAAATTTTTTAATAATTAATTTTGAACTCTATTATTAGGGTACAGGGATTACTTTTTCAGTGACTTTGAAGCACTATGTCAGACATTGTAAAGACTGCATTTTTTATTTCTTGGTTACTTCATCTTTTGTCGCACCATCAGCCAGCAGTACTGAGTCTATGCCATTCCCCAGCCTTTCCTCTCACTGGCTCCCTGTGGCATGGGCTGGGTCTCTTCCTTTATGGATATCTGCTAACTGTAACTTGAACTGATAAGGAGAAAGCATGCCAACCAGCACAGGGAATGGCTGCAACTAGAAGCACAGATCTCTACCCCAAGGGCTTCAGCTCCGTCCTAATTCTGGTCAAATAGGATTAGCACTCTTAACCCATTACTATCCCAAAAAAGAACATCAGAGTGACAAGTGGGTGTCCACGATCTTTAATGACTTTTGTTGAAGAAATGAAGGAGATGACGTGAAACAGTGATCAGTCTATTAATTCTTATACCCTGTCAGCTCCCTTGCCTTCTGAAGCTTTTTACTCATTGGACTTTTCTTTCCACCTCTGGGGCCATCCATGCAAGGCCAACTTGTGATGTGCAGAGCGTTAATTTTTTACGCAACGGTCTCTAAGGCTTCACATCATTAGAGTTCCTTCTTCCTGACTGTTGTTCCCTGGATCTAGAACCTCGTCCCTCTTCACTGGGATGGCTCCTGATTCAGTGACTCCTCATTTCCTTCATGACCATGTGCTCAGAACCTTCAGGATTCTGTTCCCACAGCTCCCTTGGTCTCCTTATCACCGGTACAGAACTTGTTTGCTGATGGGCCCACCAGGATCTTTGTCTTATGCCCAGCCTGTCTTGGCAAAACAGTATGTTCTTCATAAATCTGTCTGATAGACTGACTTAGTGAATGAATGCCCATTTAAACACTTAATGATTTTATTCCAACATTAGCAACTAAATAGAAAGAAGTCTCCTTTGCCCCTCTCTGAAAGAACATGGCCCACCTGGGGAAGTGGACAGAAGGCCTACCTTTCAATGAATACTTGAAGTATTGATCCAAATAACAGGAATCCAAGAAAACAAAAACAATGACAAAAAAAAAAAAAGAAAGAAAAAAATATTAGGAATCCATGCAACAGAATAAAGACTTCTAATCATTGCCTCTCAGACCATGCTGCCCTCTCTGCCCTGCCAGGTACCCCCACCCTTCCTGCACCAGCCTAGCCCCCTGGCCTTCTTTCTGTTCCTCCAGCATGTCACTTCTCTTCCTCGCTTAGGGCCTCTGCCTTGCTGTTTCCCCCACCAGGAAGGCCATAGTCTTAGAACTTTGCAGAGATCGGGTTTCTTATTTAGGTGGCAACACAAATGTTAGCATTTCTTGTAGAGCACTTCTCCTTAGAGTATTTCTCTCTCCTTTCCCAAATTAAAGTCACTCCTTCACCTCTCAAGTCTCTGTTTTCTTCTTTGCTCTGATCCCTTTCTGTAACTTCATCTGTTCAGTGGTTCGTTGTCTGTTTTCCCTGACTGATGAATAGCTTCCACACTGTCTTGTTCAAGACTAAGCAGAGTGCCAGTCCATGGCAGGAACTAATACTTGGTAATTCATATGGATTACATGTTTGGTGAGTTAGTGAATACAAGAATAATCTTTGATATAAATTATTTAATCCCAAAGAAAGAATTTTAGTGACAGAATCTTAGGTGTTATTGTGGAATACACTTTTTGGAAAGTTTTCCTCCCAATTTGTTCATGCCAAGTAATGCTAAGCCCTTCTTCTCTGCCCACCCTCCTTCTTCTCTTAAACATAACTAGATCTCAACAGTAAGTTAGTTTCTCAGAATACTCTGGGACACATTTTCAGACTATCATTTAGAATTCCTTTGATTACAAGAGTTTTGTAAAGAAACATCTTTGTAGGTAATGAGGTTACTGTGTCCTCCAAAGAGCTTTATTCTCTAGAAATGACAGCAAAACAGGTTGGTCTCATTCTTTGTATTAGGACTCCTGTCCTAATGTCTCTTTCAGTTCATGTTTATCCTAACATTTCTTCCTTATGTTTGACTTTTGTCGAACTCCATTTCTTCTCAACACTATAAAATTCACAGAGTTGTTGGATGAAGTGTGGGTGTGTGCTCAGTGGTGTCCCCCTCTTTACGACCCTATGGACTGTAGCGGGCCATGCTCCTCTGTCCATGGGATTTCCCAGGCAAGAATAATGGAGTGGCTTGCCATTACCTATCCATCTCATGTCTCCTGCATCGGCAGGCAGATTCTTTACTACTGAGTTACCTGGGAAGCCCTTTGGATGAAGTGCTTTACTTCAAATAGCCTATTTCAGAACCTCGTGGGAATGACAAAAAGAACAGAAGAGGAAAGTGGCTAGAGTGTTAGGCAATTGTGGTCTCCAGGTGAGATCCGCTTCACCGCCTTTCTACAAGGGCTGATGCGGTCTGAGGGCTCAGATGACTCTAATTTCAGGTCACTGGTCTTCATCTCCACTCCCTCCACTGCCCTCTGCCTTCAATCTTCAAAGTTCTCTCATCTCTGAGAGCTGTCATTCCTCTCTTTCTTAAATTCCCTCCATTAGCTGACTTCTCCAATTTATCTTCTGAATTTCTTTCTGTAGCCTACTTTTTTGGATTAAAGCTTTATTTTGTACTTTGGATTCTCAGTTCTTGCTCTAAATCAGTTTACAGTGTATTTCATTGTACACTGTGTGTTGGGTAAATAGTAGTTATATGGAAAGGGTATTTATAAAGTTCTATAAGACAACTGAAGGGGGCCGATACCAGATCGTATTATACATTTTTGATGGCCATCACGTGTTGCGTTTATTTTCTTCTGTTGTGGAAGTATTAGCCCCCGGATGCCGTCAAAGTTTGCCTTTACCATTCTCTGCACCTTATTCATTTTCTATTAATTTTTTCTAATTATAAAAGTAATTACACGTTAATATGGAACAGGAAAAGGTAATTAAAAAAACACTCCAGCATAATCTTGCCAAGGGTGAAAACACTGCACGCCTTTTCTTTGCATGTCAATTTCCTTCTAAATCTTATGCAGCATTAAGAAAAAATACCCAAGAGATCGCTCTAAATCCAGGCGATGCTGAAGATTAGCTGTTATTCACCAAGTTCATACGGAAATCAAAGACTCTCGGTGGAACAAGGAAGCTCGCTTCCAGCAAAGGAACCTGGGTACCCCGGGTTCCCTTCAAGGAGGCACCTCTTCCAGAAGACCGCGAGTTCCGCAGCCACCTGGGAGCGGAGCGGAGCCGAGCGGGAGGAGGCGGAGCTTCCATGATTGGCATAGAGAGAGAGGAGTTACAGGGCTGCCACCAATCAGGACTCGGCTTTGTTTTCTTGTACTGACCAATGAGAGAAGCGCTGCTGGTGAGCCTGTCTCCAAATCGGAAACACCCACTCCTATCGCGACCAGTCACCAGGCGCCTCTTATACGGCACTCGCCCTGCTCTCGCCCCGTGGGCGGAGCTTTCCTGCTCCGCCCCTCCGGCCGCGGCTCCGCCCCTCCGCGGGCGGGGGCCAAGGCGGTGACTCGCGGCTGGAGCACGGGGTTGGGGGGGGCCGGGTTCTCCGCTCATGAGTCCTGCCGCCGCGGTGCCGAAACCCGCAGGCTGCTGATTGTCCTTAGCCGCGGCCACGGCCGCAGCCTCCGTACTTCGGCCCCGGGCTGCCGACGCCTGAGAGAGCGCTCCTCCCGCGGCCACGGCCGCCCGGAGCAGGTAAGGGGCGCCAGGGCTGCAGCGCGTGTCCGAGCCCGAACGCGGGGCGGGCGGCGGGCCAGCTCCCTGCTCTCCCGCCGCAGCCACCGGCCAGTCTGGCCGCGTCTCCCGAAGCCTCCCGCCCGCCTCGGGCGCCTCCGCCGGGATCCGCGGCCGCTGCACCTGGCAGGCGGTGGGGGCGGGACCCCCGGAGTCCCGGACGCGGCGGGACTCGGGGCGGCGGCCGGGCCGGCGGGGCGGGGGATGTGCAGGTGGAGGGAAACGCGGAGTTGAGCCAGCCGGGCTCCGAGGAGAAGGACCTGCTGATAAGCGGTGAGCAGCCCGGCGGCTTTTTATTTTTTTAAGCGAGAGAGGTATCTGCACTTAGGTGGTGTGAGTTACACATTCCTGGAAACGGCGCTTTGCACACTGCGTTTACCCAGGCACACGATTTACTTCTTATTTATTATTTTGAATTTCAAAGCAACCTCTAACGTGAACTTACTTGGGGCTTTTTCTTCCGTGACAAGCAGACCCAGCAGTGTGACTCACCTTTGTCTGGGCTGCAGTGGGGGCCGGGCGGTTGGAGTGAGGCGAGGATGCCGAGCTGTTGTGGAAGATGGTGGGGGTGGGATTTTGTTTCTGCCTCTCTCCTTGGGTGGGTGTAGAATTGCGATCCTTATTTGTTTAAACGTTAGCATTCGAATAATAATAATAATAATAAAGCCTTTCTAAACATAGACTCTGGGCTTTAGATTTTAGGGGGCTGCACCTGCTACCCAGGCAGTAGTACTCTGCAGACAAATCCTAGGCAGTTGACTGCAATGACTTAATGATGATTCACCTCTGATGAAGCACCTTGATTGATGTCACCTTTCCTCTGACGTGCTTAAAAGCCTTTTCTCGCTTTCCATTTGTTCACAAGTGAAATGAAGGTCACGAGTTTGAATAGAAATGGCACAGTGAGAACTCTCGCAGAGGTCCTCCTTTCCAGGTGCACTGCATTTAGGTCTTGTAATTGAGCAGCTCACCGCACTCCATCAATATTAGCATCCTCTTAACTCTAGAAGCAGGTAGTGCGGCCCACGCCCATTTGCAGGTACATAAACTCAAGGCCCTAGAGATGAAGGGAATTCTGCCCCAAGTCATTTGACTTCTGCTCTTATACACCTGTTAAGGGGTTTAATGCAGGATCCAGGAAGATTCCTGCTGTCAGTCAAGCTTCTGCCTGCCGATTTGATTCACATGCTCACCAGTCAGGGGTGGAGATGGTTATTTCCAAATGAAATATTCTCTTAGGCTTTTTTTTCTCCTAGGTTGCTAAGATAGTTTGAATTTCACCAGAAAGGTCATTTTTCACACAGGCAAGAAAACCTAGTGGTGCCATCTCTCTTTTAAACTAGTGAAAAATCTCTATTTTAAGTTTTGGGACGTTTTCCACATTAGAAAGTCTTTTCTTTGTTTGCATCTCTGGCTTAGCATTGGGCTTGAGTAGTGTTTTCTGAATTCAGTTGAATTAGTTAATATTCATAAGGCAAATAAAAAATAATGATAAAAGAATAAATAAAATAAAGACGGGTAATACATTTTGGTTATAATTTTTTTTTTTTTTGCAGGGAGTTTTTGCTATAAATTTAGAAGTGTCATACATGTAAAATCCTCCATCCTTTGATGAGAGTAACGCAGGGGAGTTTGGGGAGTTCGAGGATTAATGGCAAGTAGGTTTAGTTGGATGGATGGGAGGGACTCCTTGAATAATGCCAAGGCGTGGGGACTTCTAGGGAGTTGTTAAGTTACGTTAAATTTATTAGTCATCAGGAACATGGAAATGTCTTATTTATTACTGAATGGAACTATTTGATCATGAAGTTACCCCTTGTTTTCATGGCAGGTGCTCTGCTGGGTGGAACATGTACATTTTGAAATAACGTATTTGTTAAGTAAAGTATCCTCACACAGGCCTTGTCAGTCCAGTTCTGATTCTCTTTACTCATTTGTTTTTTTTTTGCACTCAATGTCTTTACTTAATTTTTACTCTTGTGGTCAAATTAAAATTTCTAGCACCCAAGCAGAACATTTCCTAAAGAAACCTTTATCATCTGCTGATTTGTAAGAAAGTCAGCTTTCTTTTGATGAGCATCTCTTGCATTGTGATGTGGGAAGTTGGAAAGAGATTTATTCTGTTTGCAGAGTGGTGGTGGTTTAGTTGCTAAGTCGTGTCCGACTCTTTGTGATCCCATGAACTGTAGCCTGCCAGGTTCCTCTGTCCATGGGATTTTCCATTCAAGAATACTGGGTTGGGTTGCCATTTCCTTCTCCGGGGAATCTTCCCAACCCAGGGATTGAACCCAGCTGTCCTGAATTGCAGGTGGATTCTTTACTGCCAAGCCACCAGGGAAGCCTTGTAGGGTATTTACCTGTATTCTTACCTAGGGGTCATAGCCCCCCTGTGATGTTAAGGGTTTCTACCCTTCAAAAAAGATTTAATTACACCATTATAGTACTTCCACTAGATGGTGCACCGGGTGCTGTTTACTGCAGATTTCAGGTTTTTTTTTTTTAATAAGCATTTCACTGACAAAGATACAAATGTACACCAGCTGTCATCATTGAAGTTCAGACAATTGCAGTGAGTGATTTAAGTCAGCTTTATTAAATGAGATTAATTGGAAGGACTTGGCAGCTGAATTTTAAGTAAAGGAAGCTGTTAGTAATTTTAGAAATAACCTGTGAGAAAACTGGTTCTTGCTGTAGACAGGTACCTGGAACAGTGTCATTTTATTGGTTTTTATTTCTGTACACTAGAACCTGTTTGTTTTTAATGGTTTGTGTTTTGTTTAAATCTTATGTGAACCATGATGAGCTATTTGAGTGTGGTTTTATGCCTCCTATGAACAAACACATAAACATTTTTTTTCTTTTGCTTTTTCCTTGAATTCTCATGTAATAAATCTTTCTATTCTTTTAGAAAAGCATGATTATCAGCCTCAAATAGGAAAGAGAGAGGAGCTTTCTCCCCTGGAAGGCAGGAGCTGTTGGCTTGCTGGTTACTGGTTAATTGCTGCTCACTAATTGTTACAGGAGGGAGATGAGAAAACACAGATGCTGCTTTGATAATGCCGCACCAGCCGTAGAAATGGCAGTGGAGAAGAAGGACTAGTTAGGGTGATTGCATTTTGTGAGGTGTTGCAGAAAACACTGAACTTTTAAAAGGCAAGATGAGCACTCCAGTGGGAAGGTCTTTGGTGGGTGGTGTGTGTCTGTATAATTCAGTTCCACTGACTTTGCGTGGGCAGGAGAGCTTTGGTAATTTGGTATAATTTCTTGGAAGTAGTTCTGGTCCTCGGGGGATTTGATGGCACTTTGGGACGGGGAAATAAGTTGGTGACACTCCTTCTAGGAGGGAAGCTCCTGGCAGAGCTGCCAGCTCTTGGGAGAGTGTGGGCTGGGGCACGGAGGGTGGGTGGTTGTAAGCAACCGGGGAGATGAGAGAGCTGCCCGAGTGTGGGCTTCCTGGAGTTCTCTGCACCTGAGCCCAGAGAATCAAGTCAGTGAGCATTCTCAGTCATGTTTATAGCAGTCCCAGGGCCAGGCTTGGGCCACTTAATGCTTCTGTCTTCAAATTTATGTAAAATAAGCAGAATCCTGAAGTTGCTAAAGTGAATGACTTTTGTATGCAAGTGAACAGCTTAAAAGAGTTATTTGGCATATGTTAGGTTCTAAAATAATGGTTCAGTTCAGTCGCTCAGTTGTGTCCGACTCTGTGCGACCCCATGGACTGCAACACACCAGGCCTTTCTGTCTATCCTCAGTTCCTAGAGTTTACTCATACTTGTGTCCATTGAGTCGGTGATGCCATCCAACCATCTCATCCTCTGTCGTCCCCTTCTCCTCCCTCCTTCAATATACTTACTTTTGATACTGTTCTTCTACTCCCTGGAAACAGGCTTTATTAGAAATAGGTAGCCTTGAATATGGAGATGGCAATGGCACCCCACTCCAGTACTCTTGTCTGGAAAATCCCATGGACAGAGGAGCCTGGTGGGCTGCAGTCCATGAGGTCACTAAGAGTTGGACACGACTGAGCAACTTCACTTTCACTTTTCACTTTCATGCATTGGAGAAGGAAATGGCAACCCACTCCAGTGTTCTTGCCTGGAGAATCCCAGGGACGGTGGAGCCTGGTGGGCTGCCGTCTATGGGGTCGCACAGAGTCAGACACAACTGAAGCCACTTAGCAGCAGCAGCATAGCACTTTTGCTGTAGTTTGTATGTGTATACAGGAAAAGGGGCTTCCCAGGTGGCTTAGTGGTAAAGAGTTGCCTGCCAATGAAGGAGACACAGGAGATGCAGGTTTGATCCCTGGGTCAGGAAGAGCCCCTGGAGGAGGAAATGGCAACCTGCTCCAGTATTCTTGCCTGGAAAATTCCATGGAGAGAAGAGCTTGGTGGGCTGCAGTCCATAGGGTCACAAAGAGTCAAATACGACTGAGCAGGTACACGTGTATGTGTACATATGGCAAAAGCCTCTCATCAGCTTTACTCAGGATTAAAGACTTGCTGTTTGCAAGACAGTGCCTCTGTATGTGTACTTAAAGCAGTTTGAATCTTGAGAATCAAATACTTCTGAGGGTTGTAACTTCTTTTTCTGGCACTTGGAAGTTTGTGGAAATGATGTTGTAAAAATTTGGAGTTGAGCCAAAGATAAAATCGTTTATGGAGCCATGGACCAAGACTTAGGAAGTTTCTGCAGCTGACATAGAAACCATTTTTTCTCCTCTTCCTAATATGGCTTGTGATTTGACTTGAGAAGATTCTTTTTCGACCTCTGTGCTCTTTCCATGTTTTGAATTTAGTTCTCAGTAAGGCCCAGCAGAGTTGACTGTTTTTTAGACGATTTCATCAGGGTATAGTGTTTAGGGGGAGGAGATGCTGGGCTGTGGGCAGTGAGGAGAGGAATTAATATCATTCTGATCTGTTTAGAGTCTTTTTAAATAGGATCAAAATTTCTTATTTTGGAATTTTCAAAACGATATCATTTCATCTTTAACATATGCAAAGTTGAGTATAAAAACTTTGAGGTTTTCAAACTTTACCATGTCTCAGAATCACTGTGGGAAGGGATTGTTAAAATTCCAGCGGCTACTTCATTCTCACAGTTTCTAAGTTCTCAGGTCTGGGAATAGGCCCTGCGAATACGCATCGCTAATAACCTCCAGGGTGATGGCTGGCGATGCTTCTGGTCCAGGACCACACTTCGGAATCCACTGACATGATTCCAGGGGGAAGGGAACTGTAGTGGTGAAGAACCCAGACTTTGATGATTGAAAGATCTGGCTTTGCATCCCTGCTCTGCTACTTAGTACTTTCTTTGACAACAGGCAAATTTCTGACCTCTGGTTTTCATTTCTAAAATGGAAATATTGTAGTATTATGATGTTGGGAGTATCACATGACCTTGAATGTATGTAAAAACTCATAGGACAGTGCCTCGAGGGTTATAAGCATGCTGTAATTGCTGGCTTTTAGTCATACAAATCACTTAGCGAATGAAATACATAGGATCCTGAATCTTGTAAAGTTGAAGTATGTTCCTTAAGGACAGAAACATTTACATTTATTCTCATTTCCCTGCAGTGTGCTGTGGGAGAGATATATGAGTGCTTGACTTCTGTTTAATGAATGAAGGAGATGTTTGTGGATCTTAGTAAGTTTCAAGAAACCTTTTTTAGGGACGTAGAATATTCACATTGGTAGTATGTCTTTTTCCCCCGCCTTAAAAGATTGAACTCTTTGATCAAAATATACTGGAGTTTAGCTACAATCATCGTAGTCCACACTTAATAGAGCAGGAGTCTTAAAGGTGGCTCTTGGGCGTTCATTGCAGGAGGGAAGTCATCTTTTGAATACCTGCAGGCTCCCCTGGGGAGGAGTGACTGCCCTTGATTCCCTGGAGACATTCCTGGAGGTCCCACCCCAGCTGTTGGAGACCTGGTTCCCTCCCCTACCACCCCATCCCCAAGAGCCCACTTCTCTCTGGCAGATGTCCCCCCCACCACCCCCCAGCCCCACATACCATCACTTCCTGGCACAGCCACCCATTTATTTCCGTTGTAACAGTTGTCATAAGCTTACTGTAGTTTTATCTGTTTCCTCTTTACGTTTCCTTCATTGGATGTCAGCTCTGAGGGTAGGGACCTGGTCTTCGCTGCTGCGTCCTCAGCGTGGGGCGCAGTGGCTAGTGTGTGGGGATTTGCTGCATACTGTGATGGGGTGTATGAGGTGGTCGGAGCTGGGACCCTCCCCAGCTCAGGGTGCAGACAGGAGTTACTGGTCCTCTATCAATACCGGTCCTGGCAGAGCCACTCATTTTATTTTATTGTGTTTTCCCTCCTCCCCACATCAGCCCTCTCTCTTGGGCATAAATGTAATTTCATTGAGTTCTGCCATGTTATTACCTGGGCTGGCTGTGGCTTGCTCCTATTCCCCGTGTTCTTGCTAGCATTTGATCATTTCTGACCTTATAATTTTTTCCAATCTGATGCCACAGATGGAGCAATCTTGGGCACATATGTTACTGTTCTTATTGGCAATTCTGTTTACTAGTACAGTTTAGTATCCTGTCAGATGCTTCTTAGGTGTGTGGGTTTCGCTTTTTGCAAATTGGCATTGACATGTTCTTTGCCTCTTGTTCTATTGGGTTTCTTAATCTTTGCATGTTTCAGCCTTAATTTACAGAAGGTTTTTTTTTATATTCTCGATGTTAATATCTTATTAGATTTTAAACAATGCAAATATTTTCTTAGTTTTTTTTTGTGTGTCAAGATTTTTTATTGAACAGAATCTTTTTAATTTTTATTACAATTTGATTCATCCATTTATTCCACCTACCGGGTCTTGTTTAGGAAATATTTCCTCATTCTTAGTTAACAAAGGTGGGTTTCTAGTTTGTTCCAGTTCCACACTGGTTTTTGTTTTTATTTTTGTTGCTGCAACTTAATTTACATATTTTGCTACGTGGAAGCGAGTCCCATCTGTGCATCTTCAAAATTATTTAAGCTGGTGGTTTTCAGCTCTGGCTTTATGTTAGAATTAACTGGATAGTTTTTTAAAAAAAGACATGCCTGTTTACCCCAGATCTACTGACTCTCTAGGGAGTGGAGCGCGCAGTTGAATTTTTAAAAAGGGCCTCTGGTGATATTGACATAGAGCCACGGTTGAAGTCATGTATCAAAGATACCTATTTGCAGTGCGGTAATAGAGACACACGGAGAATGGAATCGAGAGAGTAGCATTGACATATGTACACTGCATGTGTAAATTCGGTGGCTAGTGGGAAACTGCTGCGTAAAACAGGGAGCTCAGCCTGGTGCTCTGTGACAGCCTAGACGGGTGGGATGGGGTGGAAGGAGGCTCAGCAAGGAGGGTACACATGTGTACTTATGGCTGATTCACGTTGTATGGCAGAAACCACCACATTGTAAAGCAGCTGTACTCCAATTAAAGAGAAAAAAGGAAAAGATATTTATGGTGTTTCAATACAGTTTTAGTTTCTCCATGGTTCTATGTCTTTGTTGGATTAATTCCTAGGTATTTCAGTTTTCGTTTCTGTGTGAATGAGACTTTGACTCCTATTCTCCCCATTTTTCTCCTTAGTGGAGGGAATCCTATTGATACAGATATGTCTATATATATTGATGTAAGTCAGTTAGCTAACCTGTCTATATTTAACCTTTATTGTGGGGGTAGCAATTGTGCTGAGTCTGTTGTATTTTAATGGCTACTTTTTCTTTCAGGTGTTCTATGAAGGTGATTATTTCATCTTTACATAATGGCTGTGTGTCTTTTCCTTCCACTTCTCACCACCTCGCTCTCTGTGTTTGGTCTCCTCACTGCATTTGTCTAGATTTGCGGTGATGAGTGAAGATTAGCAGAGATAGAGGCCACTTGATCGCTTTAATTCCCTAGAGGGAATCCGGCCTTAGTTTTGCCTTTAATTGGGAGATTTTGTTTTTTACAGTTGTATTTGATTTCATTAAGAAATTGTGACTTCATTGTTGCGGTTTAAAAAACGTGAGAGGTAAGCCCAGATTTCTCTTCCTGATCTTGGCAAGGAAGCCAACCTAGATGGTGTGTAGCTCTTAACCCATAAAAGTTACAGTTGTCTGTATTGAGGCTTTTAAATTAAAATTAAAATTTTAAAGTTAATTATTTGATTAGTTTCATCAGGCTCTTCCAAAGTAAGTTGTATATAATGACTCCTCTTAGTACAAACCGGAAGTTGTTCTGCATCTTAAACTGTGAATTTTAGAAAATTTATTCAAGTATAAGATATACCTAGAGAAATGCATACGCCAGATACCTAGAAATATATAATGCGACTGTCCTAAAGTGTGCAGCTCACTGAATTTTCACAAAGCAGACACATTGTGTAACCAGCCCTTGGGTGAAGACACAGAACATTACTGGAACCCTGGATGCCAGTCTCCTGCTCATTTTCACTATCTTGACTTATAACCACGTGGAGTTAAAAGTGCTCTGTCCCCTTGCTCCTGCTGGGCTGCCAACTTTTGGTGCTTCGTTTGAAGGAGAACGCAAAGTCACCTCTGAGCGCTCCTTTGAAGATGCATGGCCTTGACCTCAGCTTCAGTTCTCGTAGCTGCAGTTTTCAGACCTTTGGTCACAGTACGCTTCACACTCTTAAAAATTACTAAGGTACACGCCAGTCAGGATGGCTGCTATCCAAAAGTCTACAAGCAATAAATGCTGGAGAGGGTGTGGAGAAAAGGGAACCCTCTTACACTGTTGGTGGGAATGCAAACTAGTACAGCCACTATGGAAAACAGTGTGGAGATTTCTTAAAAAACTGGAAATAGAACTGCCATATGACCCAGCAATCCCACTTCTGGGCATACACACTGAGGAATCCAGATCTGAAAGAGACACGTGCACCCCAATGTTCATCGCAGCACTGTTTATATTAGCCAGGACATGGAAGCAACCTAGATGCCCATCAGCAGATGAATGGATAAGGAAGCTGTGGTACATATACACCATGGAATATTACTCAGCCATTAAAAAGAATTCATTTGAATCAGTTCTAATGAGATGGATGAAACTGGAGCCCATTATACAGAGTGAAGTAAGCCAGAAAGATAAAGAACATTACAGTATACTAACACATATATACGGAATTTAGATAGATGGTAGCGATAACCCTATATGCAAAACAGAAAAAGAGACACAGAAGTACAGAACAGACTTTTGAACTCTGGGGGAGAATGTGAGGGTGGGATGTTTTGAAAGAACAGCATGTATATTATCTATGGTGAAACAGACCACCAGCCCAGGTGGGATGCATGAGACAAGTGCTCGGGCCTGGTGCATTGGGAGGACCCAGAGGAGTCAGGTGGAGAGGGAGGTGGGAGGGGGGATTGGGATGGGGAATACGTGTAACTATATGGCTGATTCATGTCAATGTATGACAAAACCCACTGAAATGTTGTGAAGTGATTGGCCTCCAACTAATAAAATAATATTTTAAAAAAAATAAATAAAATAAATAAAAAAAATAAAAAAACAAAACAAAACAAAACAAAAATTACTAAGGATGTTTTTGTTTGCATGGGTTGTATCTATTAGTATTTACTGATTTGCAATTTCAAACAGGAAATTTTATTTATTGTATTTAAAGGCACAACCTCTTAACGTCACATATTTTTAATGTCATGGATGTCCTGAAAAGTTCTTGAGGCACCCCAGAGTTCCTGGATCTTGAGACCTAAGAGCTGGCTCCTGACACCTCCAGCATAGCTGAGCGCCAACCCCTCATTCTGCTCTGTCTCCTTGGGGTGCTGAACTGGATCCAGCCTTTTCTCTTCCTCCCAAAGTGATCTTAGAAGCAGGAACTTGCTACATCTTGGCTCAGCAGGGCTGTATTTTTTCCCAGCGATAGAAAGCTTAGTAACAGAAGGAAAGCAAAATATTTCTAAGATTGGCAATTCCAGACCTGTACGAAGGGGCCCATTTTTCTCTCTCAACACTGTAAGCGTATCCGTAAGCACGCTATTACTTGGCTGATTTTCCTCTTCTTTTATGATGGAGATAATCACAAAGAAACCTGCAAGAAATGTCCTGTGTGTGTGTATCAAAAAATATTTGCTTGGTGACATCATCATAATTAAGAAGAGTTCTAACAGGTAGTAACCTGTTGTGATGCTTTCAATTTAATGTGTGGTTTAACCTGTTCTTCTGTTCTTTTATTTCCTGTAAATGGTAACCTGATCTTGATTTGAGTCTATTTTTTGGGATAATATTGCTTCACAGTGGTGTGGTGTGTACTTGTAGCTGGATTCAGACAATGTTGGTTGTCTCTTTGTAGTATTCACGGTCATTAATCATTCTCTTGATATATTATTTTATTTCTCAGTCACTGAGTTGTGTCCAACTTTTTGTGACTCCACGGACTGTAGTGCTCCAGGCTCCCCTGTCCATGGAATTTTCCAGGCAAGAGTACTGGAGCAGATTGCCATTTCCTTCTTGGGATCTTCCTGACCCAGGGATCGAACTCATGTCTCTTGCGTCCCCTGCCTTCTTTATCACTGCTCTGCCTGGGAAACCCCCCTTTTTTATTAAGGGTTTGCAAAATGGCAATATTTAAATTCTGTCTCCCTTTCTAATTTATTAGATATCTTTATAAAGAGGAATTATTTGAGATATAGTTAGTATAGAAAGGCAGGTTAAATATTCGATTTAAAAAATTAGTTTTCAAAAAAAATTAGTTTTCAACATTATAAGATTATAAGACAGGCATGTTCAGGATGAAGAAATGGGTTCATCATTTTTCTTTGAAACAGCAAGCTAAATTGTGTTGGTTTGCAGAAGTAAATCCAAAGCAAACTATGAATAGAGAAGTCCTTTTGTTGTATTCTTAAAGTAACTTAACTTATTTGAATTAAAATAATGGTAGACACTTCTTGGTGCTGTTAAGGGAATTGGATTTTTTTTTGAGTTAAACCAAGACTTTTCTTGCCTTTACAGTGATGTATTTATTACATGTGACTATCCGTTCATGTATCTTACGTTGTGTTCCGAGACCAGATTTGAAAGTGTAAAAGGCATCCTGCCTTGAAAGTGTTGATAGTGCAATAAAATAGGTGAAAAGTTGACCTTTAGAAAATGATTTATTTATTTATGACTAGTTTTGGCTGCATCAGGCTTTTCTATGGATGTGGCAAGTCGGGGCTACTCTCTAGTTGCAGTGCTTGGGCTCTGTGGGTTTTATTTATTACAGTATTTCCCCCTCTTAAAAATTTATAATATTGAGAAACAGATACTAGGAAATAGTTTCTTAGGAGAAACCGAAAGCCGTAGGTGACACATTATCTGGGCTACAAGTCAGATGGAACCAGACAGTCTATTGGAATTCGGGTGAGAGAAAAAGAGGGCGGGTGCTTGCAGTCTCTCAGGGCAGACTTTCACCCTGCTTCCTGCTGGTGGCAGCCATGAGTGGAGCTGGTCCTTGGGCTTCAGGTCAGGCTGGTTTGCAGCTACCCCTCCCTCCCCACATTCCATCTCATCACTTGAGCGATACTTACTTAGTACCTAGTTGACAAAAGATGATATCAATATTTGTGTACGTTTGTGAAACCCCGCGTGGCCACTGATTAGTAAGAGCTGTCAGCAGTGGGATTCTTCACACCTTCCTCTTCTGTGTATTTCAGGTTGGTGTCCTTGGAAAAGTGTACATAGTTCAAGCACTGAGATTTGTTAACTTGTTTTTGGCTCAGTGTCTTGAACTTTGTAAATGACAAAGAGTGACCTTGGGTTGGCTTCTGGTGTTCTCCATGTGTCTGATCTCCAGAGGACTCTTGACAACATACTCTGTTGTGTATGGAGCCTAAAATATCCCTCAGGGGCAAACTGACTGGTATGGCAGGACTGCTTATCAGAATAGACATTTTCCTGTCTGAGCCTAATTGTGGACTTACAAAAGCCTCAGAACACTTTAACAGACTGGGACAGACTTGGAATTTACAAATAATAGCCAGTCTCCTGCTGTCAACCAAGCTCTGTGCTAAGCTAGCTCTCTTTAGATATTTGTGCTTAATTCTTAGAGCAATCCTTTGAGTTATTGTTGTTTTTATTTTACAGATGGGAAAAAAAAAAAAAAACAAGTCATGGAAAAGTTAAATAATTTGCCCTGAGTCACATAACTAGGAAGTGATAAAGCTTGGACTCAAAGCCAGGTCACCTGTTCTTCTAAAACATTAGAGTCCAGAAAGTAAGAGACTACCATATGATTTAAATTCATATTGGACTTTTTCTCTTTTATACGTCTTCAGTCTTTTTTTCTTTGGTTTCTTATCTTAATCTGGAGAAACACGAGTCTGACTGACTTTGGCCAGTATACTAAAATTTTTCACCACAGTGCACCCCTCAATAACAGAAATTTGCCTAGGAGACGGCTGAGGCTCTTCAAAGAGTAGCCCACTGCGAGCATAAAGTTGTTCTGAAGGTTTTGATTTGACAGATTCAACATCATTTGCCATTGTGTAACATTGACATTTCAGGAAAGTGAAAAAGTGTAAAAGCATTAGTCCCTCGGTCATGTCCGACTCTTTGTGACCCCATGGACTATAACCCGCTCCTCTGTCCACGGAATTCTCCAGGCAAGAATCCTGAAGTGGGTTGCCATTCTCTTCTCCAGGGATCTTCCCAACCCAGGGATCAAACCCAGGTCTCCAGCTTTGCAGGCAGATTCTTTACCTACTGGGCCAGCAGGGAAGCCCCAACATTCCAGAATGATCTGTCGTTTTCACGCCCACCCTTCATCCTCCACAAGAGACCTCAGCTGGAGAAACAAGTTTGTCGGACTTTGCGGCGACGTCCTGGTCACAGGTGGGGTTTAGATAAGTCACCCTGTTGGAGTAGCGGGGGTCGGATGGGGAAGGAGGGCAGAGGGACACTGGCGAGGGGGTGACTTGGTGGGGGCGCTGTGGCAGGGCTGGGTAGGATGTGGATTTGGGCCGAATGATGGAATGGATTTCATGCCAGATTGGGGAGCTTCGTTCTCCTACTTCTCGGACGGTGTAGCTTCTGCTCGGCTGTTTCTGCCTCTGGCTTTTCTCCTTGCTCCTGTGCCGCAGTTGTGGGAGCGGCTCTATGGATGTGTGTATGGATGTCCCTGGCCCATCTTCAGGCGTCCTACCCACCGCGTGCCGCTGCCTGTTATCTCAGTTCTGGCTGTCCTTTCTGTGTGAGCGACTCTGAACTGCCGCAGTGCCAGCGAGCTCTGGTCCACTGAGCCCACCTGAGCCTCACTTGTGGAAGCAGGTGTGCGGTCGCTTTGTGGCATCACCTGGATGTTGGAGTGTCTGAGAGTTAGCATGGATTTCAGCTGCTCTTTCGTCTAAAACCAACGGTGACCTCTTTAGGCCATCTGTGATTGGGCTGGGAGAGAACATCTGGGAGTCCACCATGCATCCCACTCAGATCCCTGTCTCATCAGCCGAAGGGACAGGACTCCTGGAGGGTGGATCCAAGGCAGCACCAAGTGAATCCCTTTCTCTGGCCCGTGGTTCCCTGGGCACCTACCTGCGAGAATGTCAGGGCTTGTGTTGTGTTCCTAGGAGGTCTGCAGGAATGGTCCACGTGCTTCCTTTAAGGCAATGTGCATGGACAGCAGGTCCTCTGAGCTTTGCAGCTAACCCATCTCCCTCCCACCCTGTGGGGTGCCCAGGCTGAGTTCTGAACGGTGACTGCACCTCCAGTCTATGTCCTAGAGACTTTCTCCAGCTTGCTTCCTAGTTTAATTGAGGTTTATTGCCCTGGTCACTGAAAATCATAAGGCCTTATATCTTAATGGTTAGGAATGTAAACTGTGCATGTAGATCCATGGCTGATTCATATCAATATATGGCAAAAACTACTACAATATTGTAATTACCCTCCAACTAATAAAAATAAACGGAAAATAAATAAATAAGACTCTACATGAAAAAAAAAAAAAGAATGTAAACTGTAAGACAAAAAATATTTTTGCAAACCGCCTGATTGAGGTATGATTGACATACAAAAGGCTGAAGGTACTTGATGTCTCCGATTTATTTGGTTTCGAGATTCATGTATGTCTAGAAACCATCACTACACTCTGCCAGGAGCCTATTCATCACCTCCAAGAGTTTCTTCCTGCCCTAGCTCAGGTGGTGGAGAATCTGCCTACAGGGCAGAAGACCTGAATTTGACCCCTGAGTCGGGAGGGTCCCCTGGAGAAGGGTATGGCAACCCACACCAGTATCCTTGCCTAGAGAATCCCATGGACCGATGAGCCTGGCGGGCTACAGTCCATGGCATCCCAAAGAGCCAGACACGACTGAGCGCCTCAGCGCAGCACAGAGGGCCTGGAGGCTGATGTCCTCGTGTTTGCGGTTGTCAGTGAGCAGATGCTCCTGTGTCTTCCTTTGTGCTGCCTCGTGGCTGCTGCTGCTTGGACACCACGTCTGCTTGTCTCTTGTCCAGGCGGCTTGGCCAGCGCGTCCCTGCCCTTTACCATCCCTTCCTGACCCTGTGGCAGTGCAGATGTGGTCATCCTTTTTGGAAGCGGTCATCAACGCGTTGGCCCTCCAGCTCTAACCCTGTGACTTTCAAAGCCTGTCCTATTTAGGCCCACTTGTGGTTATTTTCCATTACTCTTTCTTACCGACCTTCTACTCCGGTCATAAGTTGAGTGTATTCTGGGGCATGCATCGCCTTCCATGTGGTCTGAGCCAACATCCTGGGCTGAGTCACAGGCATGTGCCCACCTTCTGACCCTGGACAGTTGTGTGGAGATCTTGTTGTATGGAGGTTCCTGGGTTGGAGATGCTCAAGCCTCGTTCCTCATACCCTCTCTTGGCTGGGCCCTGGCCTTATGTTAGAGGTCTGGAGTCTAAGAAGTTTCATTGCTCTATTATTAAACTGGAGTCTAGAGCACTAGAAATTGCACCGTCTTTTTTATGCCAAAACCCTGTTCAACGGCATTTTGTTACTGGCGGTGTGAACTGCGGCATCTTTGTGTTGCTTCTTTAAATCTTACTCTTCCTAAAACTTGAAAGTGCTGAGTGCATGTCCAGTAGTGTTGCCTTTTATGTGCTTTTGTCCTCTTAGTTTAAAGGATCTTGGCAGTTGCTAAAATGAATCCCTTGTTGATTAAAAAGAAAAAGTGAGGAGGATACAAGATGCAAGAGCTCATGTGTTCCTTGTCCTCTGGAAGCCCTGGGTGCAGCTGTGTCGGGTCCCCTGTTGTGCTCTGGGTACAGTGGGGAAGCCCCAGGTGCCCAGCCCTTTGTCCCATTCAAAAGGCCTGACCTCCATTGAATGTTCTTCTTTCCTGGGCACCCGTGGTCATCCTGTGTCATGATAATCCTACAGGACCATTTAGCTAGGGTTAAGATTTGATTTCCTCGGGTTTGGTGTTAGGGACACTTAAAGAAACAGAGGAGGCAGCGTGAATAGATGAACAGACGTGTCCTTGGAGGGGGCATTGCCCTTATGCTTCTGTCCTCCTGCCCATCTGTTTTCAGGGATGGTTAAGAGAGTAGCTGGCTTCTTCTAGAAGCTGTTGTGCGTCTCCATGGTGAGCCGAGGAGGAGCCCAGGAGACTGGTGCTGGGTTTCTCCTGGAGGAGAGGAGGCTTTGGGCTTCCCCATGGAGGACTGGCCCTGGGAGATGCGGGGGGGGGGGGGGGGGGGCGGGGGCGGGCAGGACAGGGAACCAGGAGGGGGTGGAGATGGGAGGGAGGTGATGGGTTTATGTAGCAGCTTCTTCCTTCTGGAATCTTTCAGCTCCCCTGAGAGACATGGGTGCTTTCCTAGTTGTTGCCACTGAGGACTGACCCATGATTAAGGCCCACCCCATAGGGGAATATCAGTTCAGATCTGCTAATTAGGTTCTTCTGGAATACATCCATAATAGAAGTTGGCTGCATGGCAAAGACAAGAGCTTTACCCAGTGGAGCTGGGGTCATTCAGGCAGCAAAATGGATCAGATATATTCTGGGTGGTATTTTCATTAGGTTGAGAGCCTTGGCTCCTTTTTTCCTCTTGAATAGTTGGGGTAAAATTTCAGAAACTTTTGAATGACAAAGAGACCCGAGTAAACATCGAGTAAACATCGTATGACCTTCACTCCAGATTAACAGATGTTAACATTTTGGCCTATTTATTTCAGATTTTTTTTTTTTAATGAAAGAAAGGAAACGTGGTAGTTAAAGTTGAAGCATAATTTGTCGCCCCTCCCAGTTCTCTTGCCTTTTCTTCCTCACAAGCAATTGTGGATAGGAATTTGCATCCTTCCATCTTTTTCTAAATGTGCTTTAGCATATGGATGTTTCTGTAATCATAAGGGCATATACGGTGTTAAAATGATCAGCAGCAGAAAAGATACATTGCATGCTTTGTTCTGTTACTTGCTTTTGAAAAATTGTTTTGATAGGCTAGTCATGGAGACAAGGAGATCAGATGACATTTTCAATTCTAATTTTTTATATTGTCTGCAGATGTCTTTTTGTACCTTGTTGCTAATGGAAATCCATCGTTGGTTTCCTGACATTTAATAGAAATCTTTTTGTTTGTAATGCCTTAAACTGGTTAGAAGTTTAAAAATTGCTACAGTAGGATGAAAGCCTAGTTTGTGGCTGAGACTTCTACATGTACTTCGGCAGGCTAGTCTCAATATTTTCTGCTCCAAAAAGATGCCGCAAAGATATTGCAATGGGTGTGGAATCGTTTGCAGGGGACGAGTGGGTGGGTGGCTGGGAGTTTCTGTCTTAAGCTGACATATGCAGAAGCGCTGTTGCTAGGACTGCTTAGGAAAGATGGGATTGTGGGGGAGTGTGTTATTAGATGTTTTTCCTCCTTTTCTTGGCTAACATTTATTAGTTTTTTTTTTTTTTTTTTTTTGAGACCACAAACAGTCAGACACGACTTATATTTATTAGTTTTTAAAAAAAATTATTATTAAAACAATGTCTCCTTTGGTTTAAGAAGTATACCTTTCTTAAGCATACCATTAGTACTGATAATATTAATCTCACCTGTTCTCAGCAAGCTTCCATTAGCATTGTCCACACTGTCTGGTGGACATTGCAACGGGATTGCTCGTGTTGACCTCATGCAAGGACCTAATGCGGAAAAACAGGTCCACTTTTATATGTCCCCAATTCCTGTTTATGGCATGACTATCTTGTTTCCTATCTGAGATTAGCAGCTGTGGAGTCATCTTTGAATGCCAACATCTGTTTTTCATTTTTAGATCTGCTTTCTCCCCTTGACAGCCTATTGCACTGATTTCTTGGTAACGGCATTTCTGTCTTGGTCTGAGTTTGCTCAACCTCTGACCTCGCTGCTGCTGCTCTAGCTGCTGCTTCACTGAATATGCTGCTTTTGAGTCCTTCCAATGAGTTGGCTCTTCCCTGTTAGGTTTAAAAACACTGCTTGCTGTGCACTATTTTCAAAGAGGACTTCTTCCCTGTGGACCCTTAAGGGCTCTGAAGTTGCTGTAATCAAGCCCCAGTTTTAGACTTACCAACTATATTAACCTTGAATATGTTGTAGATAGCTGAAGCTCCAAGACTCAGGAAAAGACCCTGATGCTGGGAAAGATTGAAGGTAGGAGAAGGGGACGACAGAGGATGAGATGATTGGATGGCATCACAAACTCAACGGACATGAGTTGGAGCAAGCTCCGGGAGATGGTGAAGGACAGGGAAGGCTGGTGTGCTGCAGTCCATGGGGTCGCAAAGAGACGGACACAGCTTGAGTGACTAAAGAACAACAACATGTTGTAAATAATCTGAGACTCGGTTTTCTCATATGTTAACTGAGCACTAATAATAGCTTTCAGGTTATAGGGCTGTCAAGGGCTTGAAGTCAGAGAAGACACTTGAAGTACACTCGCTGGCATGGTCCACTGTTCAGGCTGTTAGTCCTAATCAGATGGAGTCTTTCTCCCTTCACCCAGCTTCCATTGTTTTTCATATTGTGCTACTCTCTAAGTATTCAGCTTTAACCTTTAAAAACTGTAAACTTGATTTGAAATCAATTCAGTCTCATTGACCTTTTATCCCCTTCCCTTCCAATCAGACCTTTGCATGTATGTAAACCTGGACTCCTGGAAATATGTACACCTGCACGACTGGCTGCCTCAGCATTTTCTCCCTGTGGTGTCTTCCTTTATATTTACATTCTGCCCATCCTTTAACGATCCCACTCAAAGACTGTCTTTTCTGTTGTGCTCTTTCAACACTATACAACCATGGATTATTTTGTTGACCTTTAAATCATACCTTGTTGTTTAGTACTTTTATTTTTAATTTTTTAAACATTTTGGGCCATACCTAGAGGCAAATGGGACCTTAGTTCCCTGATCAGGCCTCAAACTTGTGCCCCCTGCATTGTGAGGCAGAGTCTTTCTTAAAATCTTTTTATTTTATTTTGGAGTATAGCCAGTTAACAATGTTGTGATAGTTTCAGTGGACAGCAAAGGGACTCAGTCATACATGTAAACATGTCCACCCTCCCCAGACTCCCCTCCCATCCAGACTGTCACATAACACTGAGCAGAGTTCCTGTGCCATACAGCAGGTCCTCGTTGGTTATCTGTTTTAATTATAGCAATGTGTACATGCCCATTCCAAATTCCCTGGCTGCCCTTTCCCCCTGTTGTTCTGCACTGGTAACCATAAGTTGTTCTCTCTGAGTCTGTTTCTGTTTTGTAGATAAGTTCATATGTATCATTGGTTTTTAGATTCCGCATATAAGGGCTGTCATGCTGAAGGCAGAATCTTAACCACTGGACCACCAGGGAAGTCCCAGTTTAGAACCTTTATGTGGAAGCTATTTCCTTATCTCACTTGTAAGCCCCTTCTGGACTGGACTCCTGTTTTCAACTACTGTTCTAGCCTGGCCAGTGCCAGGTACTTAATAACATCTTGACAGAAGCTTGCTACTTGGTAACATTCATGCTCTGGGGTTAAAGTCTTTTTGGCCAGGACTACTTTACACATGAATGAATATTGGTACTTGTGGACTCAGCAAGAGCTGGTACAGCAGGAATTTGATGGTGGGGTGTAAGATGGGCAGGATTTCCGCTTGTGCTTGAAGGGAAGGCTGCTGTCACAGCTGGGAGGAGAGTGTGCCCAGTAGGGGATGGGAGGCACAGGTTGTACCTGGAGCAGAGGGAGCCCATCTGGTCCAGGCTCACCCTGAGGATGCTGTGGTTAAACAGAACCTGAGCATGGCCGACAGCACGGGGCCTGGAACAGTGTTTCAGGCCGAAGGAACAGGGTCCATGGAAACTGGGAGCTGAGACAAAGCTTGTTGTGGTATAGACCGCAAGTATGTAAGACTGGAGCTCTCTGGGTTTTTTTTCTTTATACATTTTTAATTGAAGTATAATTGATTTACAGTGTTGTGTTAATTTCTGCTGTACATCCAAGTGATTTATTAAATATTCTTGTCCTCTATGGTTTTCAGAGTATTGAATGTAATTCTCCAAGTTGTACAATGGGACCTTGTTGTTTATCTGAGACTGGGTCTCTGAATGTGAAGGGGAATGTGATCCCCGATGAGCTGGTGAGGGGAGGAGGGGTTATATTGTCCAAGGTCTTCTTAAGCCATATTCTAGATTTTTAGATTAGATTCTAAGAGCAAATTTTCAGGTTGGAAGTGAGCTAATATATTAGGTCAGCTAATACATTAGGAAGTGAGCTAATACAAGATAGACATGTGTGAATATACACACACACACACACAAATATACACACACCTTTTTTTCACAATTGCTCTTTAGTCATGTGGAGGCAGATAGTTGTAGATCCATAGTAAGGATGATTGGGAGGCTGGTGAGGTGAGAGGTGGCGTGCAGAGGGGGAAGTGGGCTAATTTCAGGAACATGAGGAGGACGACAGGACGTGGTGAATGGTTGAATGTAGGAGGAAAGGAGGGATCAGCCTCCACAGGGACCCTGAGAGTTCTGATGTGGGCGTCCGGGGGCAGGTCTGGGAAGTAGCAGGAAGACCTTCATTTTTAAACGTGTTGCATCTGAGGGGTGTCTGCACGTGGAGTGAGCATGCTGTTGGTCATAGGCTGGATCTTGGGCGGGAAGGGCTAGAACTGCAGCCTCTGCTTACAGGTGATGTTTGTAGCTACATTTGCTATTCTTTAGTAGCAACATTTTCAGGTTCAACAGTACCTTTCAGGTATGGAACATAACAATTTTAGCTGACTATTTCCCAAAAGTCTGTCCAAGACTGTTGTTTAAAAGGCACGGTGTTAGGCTCTGGGCAGACACAAAGAGGGATATTATCTAGTTTTCCTCTTGGGACCTTAGCATTTAAAGATAAACTACCTAAACATTGAAACAAGCAGAATGAAACATGATTAGAAAGGTAAACAACGATGGTCGCTGTTTGCTGATTATTTATGGTGCAGACTTTGAAGGCATGCAGAAACCCACGAGGGCATGGGGAGGGAGGGAGTTAGGTTCTTCGCTTTCAGTGGCAGGAAGCAGGGAGGAGGTTGTCCAGGCAGCCTCTAGGATCTGTGGTCTGAGCAGGGCGACACTCGAGTCTGTGTGGTGTGGGCCCAGCGTGAGCATTGGGTGCATGGCTATGATTGTTCTGTAGATGGGTTTTACTACTGGTTATAGGGAGTCAGAGTTCTAGTCTATTAAAAAGCTATGAGAAAATAAGCATATTTTATGAACCTATATTGTTTCCATGGTATTAATGTTGTGTGAAATACTATTGATGGTTGAAGAATATGGGGCACAGTTTAGAGAGCCTTAGTGACTCTAAATGTAGTACTTTCTAGTCAACATTCTGAGATCTGTATCTCTATGCATGCATGCATACTAAGTTGCTTCAATAGTGTCCGACTCTTTGCGACCCTATGAACTGTAGTCCACCAGGCTCCTCTGTCCCTGGGATTCTCTAGGCAGGAAAATGGAGTGGGTTGCCATGCCTCCTCCAGGGGATCTTCCCGACCCAGGGATCGAACCCAGGTGTCCTACATTGGCAGCGGGTTCTGTACCGCTAGTACCACCCAGGCTTCACTTTGACTGTTTGTCTCGGGGTGGGGAGTCTAACAAATGCAGAGCTCTGAGCTGTTAATGTAAAGAGTGAGTACTGGGAGAGAGGCACTTGCAACTTGTGATGGCCTTCTTGAGGCCATTTGCTTTAAAGTAGACAGAAGACTTTTAGACTCTGCTTTCCTAAGTTCTTAATGATGATCCCTTAGGTGTTAAGGTGGGTGTGGGTGCGTTTTCATATTTCACTCAGGTTACTTTTCCTGCTGTGCTGAACAACTGCTTACGGATGTTTCCAGTTACCTGGTAACTGTGCCAGTAAAGAGGTCACCTAAGAAATCTGGACAAATACATTGATCCAAGCGCTTTTATTCTTTTTTAGGCTGATCTTTCTCTTGATAGAAGTCTTTTGTGATTGTGCCAAATGATACAGAAAAGATTTCTGGTTAATTCAGATGCACTGACATACCAGTCTCAGTCTGCTCCAGGTAACATTTGACCCTTTACACCAGGTAGTTTTGATCATAAAATGATATTGTGGGTGGTTTCACTTGGTTGGGGATGAAGTCATTATTTTTCGTGGGAGGTGGTAAGAGGTAGTAAGGTTTAATAACTAGTGTATGAAACACCGGAAACTGCTCCAGCAGCTCCAGCCATCAGTTTCTGGATAGCCTTACACCTTCCAGTTCTTTTTCTTCCTTCCTTTTTATGTGTTTTTAAAAGTGAAAGTATGTACAACATTAAAATCCCAGCAGATTCTTGAGTATTCAGTTAATGAATCTAGTTGAGGGAGGCCTTTAGCTGTATTTGATGATTCATCAGCAGTTGCTACTGGAATGAAATTATTTTGTAGAACTCTTTTCAGCTGTTGCTGCTGTTAGGTGGTTGCAAATAGCAATTCCACAGAATGTCACCGCTTTTCATTATTTGAGTCTCTATCAATACCTGACATTACCTCTGTTAATTATTTTATATATGTACACATTGATGTATATGAATTTATATCATATGTATTTAATACATGTACAGATATAAATCTTTTACAAGTCCATAAAGTACCCATGTCACAGTATAACATGATGGATTTTTTTACAAGTTGGACACACCTGTGTAAATAGCAGATGTATTTGCATACTTTACAAGTAATTACCTTAGGTTCGTGTAACAGGAAGAAACATTGATCTAAGGCATGAATCTAGAGGTGCCGAAGATGTCTGATTGTTCACAGCTTGGGTATCTTTCTGACTTAAATGCTAAAGGTCAAGGTATGTAGGCCAGAGTCTTGATCATTCATTAGTCTCAGTGTCAGAGGTGATTCTTAGCCTTGCCTCTTTCAGCTGCCCAAGTGCATCATTGTTGCTCCCAAGCTTTATGGGAGGATTTCAGCCCTGCCCTTAGACTTCTGTCAAGAAAGATGGATTTGTGTATGTCTCACAAAAGTCTTATTAAACACTTGTTTGAATGAAGCAGTATTTAAGCTCATGTATGTATACACACACATGTGTGTGTGTGTGTATATATATATATATATATATGCATGTGTGTGTGTGTGTGTATACACACACACATTATACTAGCTATTTTAAAATACACTCCTGGATCAAGCCAATAGCATGAGCACGCATTGTTATATCAAGTTTTATGGACAGACTGAATTTTACTGAACTGTTAGTTGGTGTGATGTTGATGAGTGTTGTCAGGAAATTAGTTTATGCTATGCTTAGTCGCTCAGTCATGTCCGACTCTTTGCGACCCCATGAACTGTAGCCCGCTAGGCTCCTTTGTCTATGGAGATTCTCCAGGCAAGAATACTGGAGTGGGTTGCCATGCCCTCCTCTAGGGGTTCTTCCCAACCCAGGGATTGAACCCAGGTCTCCCGCATTGCAGGTGGATTCTTTACTGTCCGAGCCAACGGGGAAGCCCAAGAATACTGGAGTGGGTAGCGTATCCCTTCTCCAGGAATCTTTCTGACCGGGGAGTAGAACTGGGGTCTCCTGCATTGCAGGTGGGTTCTTTACTAGCTGAGATACCAGGGAAGCCCGAAATTAGTTTCCCTTCTCAGACAAAGCAGATGGGTTTCAGAGTCTGTGACCACTGTGTCCACAGCTGTCTCTGCTCCTCCCAGCAGGACAGGCTGCAGTGGGCAGAGAGCACCTGGCAGCTCTGTTTGATTCGACCCTGCTTAGAAATGTGAGCACTTCTGTGCCTTTCTGAATTGTTTAGTCGCTAAGTTGCGTCTGACTCTTTTGCAGCCCCGTGGACTGCAGCCCACCAGGCTCCTCTGTCCAGTGGATTTCCTAGGCAAGAATACTGGAGTGGGTTGTCATTTCCTTTTCCCGGGGATCTTTTGACCCAGGGATTGGACTCAACGTCTCCTGCATGGGCAGGTAGATTCTTCACTGCTGAGCCACCAGGGAAGCCCACCTTTCTGAATTAGGTATATGAAAAAAAATTAGTTTTGTTTCTCAAACTGAATTTTTTAAGATCACTTTTAATTTTACAGTAAAACTGAGGGGAAGTACAGAAATTTCCTCTGTACCCCCTGCTCCTTCAGGTTTTGGACCTTCTGAGAAGTGTGTAGTAGTGCCTCATTGTTAATTGTATTTCCTTGATGACACATATGTGTCTCTGGTTTGTCTGCAGCTTGTCTTCTCATTCTCTTGATGTGGTCTTTTGTACAGCAGAAGTTTTTAATGAAGTGCAGCTTGTCAATTATTTCTTTCTTGGACTGTGCCTTTGGTGTTGTATCTAAAGGTTGTTGCTACGCCCAAGATCATCTCAGTTTTCTTCTCTGTTATCTTTTAGGAGTTTTCAAATTTTGCATTTTACATTGAGGTTTATAATCCTTTTTGTGAAACATTTTGATTAATATAGTTTTTTTAGTGTGCTCAGTCATGTCCCATTCTTTGCTACCCCATGGACTGTAGCCTGCCAGGCTCCTCTGTCCATGGGATTTTCTAGGCAAGAATACTGGAATGGATTGCCATTTCCTTCTCTGAATTTTTTTTTCTAGTGTTTCATGTTTTTATTTGTGCATTAATGGCATCCTTCTTTAATTTTTGAAACATTGTTATTTTTTAATATTTATTTTTATATATTTATTTGATTGCACTGGGTCTTAGTTGCAGCACATGTGATCCTCAATCTTCATTGTGGCATGTGGCATCTTTTAGGCTGTGGCATGCTAACTCTTAGTTGTGGCACATGGGATCTAGTTCCCTGACCAGAGATCAAACCAGGGCCCCCTGTGTTGAGAACGCAGTCTTAGCAACTGGACCACCAGGGAAGCCCAGTAGCATCCTGTATTTAGGATGATGTTATTTTTCTCCGTTTGTACTTTTCCTTATTGTTTACACTGTTTATAATGAGTGTTCATCACTTCCCCCCTCAACAGAAGCTTTTTTCCTAAATCAACTTCATTGAGATATCATTTTTTATTTCTGTTATTTTTCTATCATAAAATGCAGATTTCAAGTGAATCTCTGTGTGAATTCTGACAAGTTTATATAACAGTCAAGACATAGGACATTTCATCACTCTACAAAGCCCTTTCCCAGTGAGTTCCCCCAACCCCAGCTCTGGCAGCTACTCAACTGCTTTCTGTCTCTTTCTACTAGATGTATCTTTTCTAGTTTCATGTAGATAATACAATACAATATATAGTCTTTTTGAGACTGGCTGCTTCTGCTCAACATAATGTTTTTAAAAATTAAAACAAATCTTATATAATGCTTAAAGGCTACTTTTCATTTACAGTTATTACAAAATACTGGCTATTGATTAATATTTCAATTAAAGCGCCCCAGTTGCCATCCAAAGCAGAACAATCCTACCTTTAATTATTGTGAATCTGCTTCTCTGGAGCCTGCCAGCTGTTTTGCTTACTGTTGTACTAAAACATCCAAAAGCAGGTGGTTTGGAGGCGGTCCCATCCTTGCTGTTTGTTTGTGTCATTCAAGGAAAAGTAACACCTGCTTATTTCAAAGAACTTTCATCTTCAAAACAGCTTTCTCCTCCTCAAAACCAGCAGCCCAACCAGTACAGCTGCTCGTATCAAATAAATCCCACTCTAGCTGCTTCCTCAGAGCCCTCCTTAACTTGTGATCTTTTGGTATTTTCATACATCTTTTACAATAAACTTTCATTTCCTACTGAACAGGTAAGAAAATAGGATGGGGGGAGGTGGTGGTGGGATGAATTGGAAGATTGGGATTGACATATATACGCCACTGATACTAGATATAAAATAGATAACACAGGGAACTTTACTCAGTGCTCTGTGGTAACCTAAATGGGAAGGAAGTCCAAAAAAGAGGGGATATATGTATAGCTGATTCACTTTGCTATACAGTAGAAACGAAGACAAGATTGTAAAGCAACTATACTCCCCCCAGAATTAAGAAAAAATTAAGTAAATCTAAAAAAAAAAAAAAATAGGCTGGAGGATATTCATGTTGTGCAGAGCCCTGGAAACTGAGTTTTGACCTGCACTGTGTAATTTATTTATTGCTCATGTGTATATTTGGCTCCTTTTGTGTGGTTTGTCTTTTTTGCTTGCTAGACTTGATTTTGGATGCACACAGCAGCAAGTGGCAGCTTTCAGTGAACAGTATCGGGGAGCTAGACCTTAGTTCCCAGACCGGAAGTCTTAACCACTGGACCTCAGAGGCCAGTGGCTGGGTCTTGGGCCTCTAGTCCTTGCCTGCTTTTACTCTACTCCAGTACTCTTGCCTGGAAAATCCCATGGACGGAGGATCCTGGTAGGCTGCGGTCCATGGGGTCGCTAAAAGTCGGACACGACTGAGCGACTTCCATTTTTCACTTTCATGTGTTGGAGAAGGAAATGGCAACCCACTCCAGTGTTCTTGCCTGGAGAATCCCAGGGACAGGGGAGCCTGGTGGGCTGCCGTCTATGGGGTCACACAGAGACGGACACGACTGAAGTGACTTAGCAGTAGCAGCAGCAGGCCAGTCATATTGCTTTGCCCTCCCCCTCCCCGGCTCATTTGTCTCAGGACCCTCCTCTGGGTGCTCATGCACCCCTCAGCCAAGATGGATCTCGAAGTGAAGGCTTCTGGGAGGAGCAAGACTCCTCTGGCCTGGTGTTGTCCCTGGACTTTTGATCCCAAGGAGCCTTTTTGTGTGTGTAGTGTCTCTCGTCCCGTGAAGGGGGGCTGGGCAGAGATCCCTTAATCCTTTGCTCAAATAGGGTTTTGCCCCTCTCTGTTGCTGCCATGACTATTATCCAAAGGTGTTCACAAGAGACAAGGCCTGGCTCTTTACCCTGTTTCTGTTGTACTTCCATTTCTGGAGGACAAACAGGAGGCTGATTGCAAATCCCCTCCCTGGAGCCCACCTATCTCTTGTCTCAGGAAATGGAAACAGGAGGCCAGTTGTACATGTCTAACCCAGAGCCCAGCTGTCTCCTGCCTCAGACTAGCAGCTCCATGAATACACGGGCCACGTCTTCCATGCCCCACTGTATACTTGGCCCTGAGAGGCAGGGCCTGCCTTGTAGGAAATCTCCTCACATTAGTAGACTCACTGAGTGATTGAGCCCATGCAGAGCTCAGCAAAGATTTCCTGGAGGGCCAGCTAGTAATTGTTTGATGCTTCGCAGGCTCTGTGACTCTACTGACAACTTCTCAGCTCTGCCGTCTTAACCCCTGCGTGGTGTGGACACTGGGTGAATGAAGGGGATTCTGCACCAGTGAACCTTGATGTGTAGAAGTGGCCAGCTTGCTGTAGTCTGCTGGCTCCTACAGACGGTGTATCATGATAACATATCTGGTTAGGTTCCCTCTGATGCAGGTTTTACCCAGAAGGCAGCCTGAGCTCAGGGAGTACTTGAGTTGCATGTTGGTCAGAATTAACTGAAACAAGAACCATTTCTTGAGCTCTGGCTGCGTGCTGGACACCCTAGAAACTAGGACACAGAGACTGGCTTCCTGACTAGGAGAAGCAGACATGTGAGACACAATGACCCAGGCAGTCCTCAGGGCTGTGAGGGGGACACGCGTGGGTCTCGGGGATGTCAGAGCTGTGGGATGATGGGCTGGGTGTGTGTGCTGAGCGCTGTCCGTGGGACACCTGCTTTACTTCACAGCAAAGCTTTGGAGAAGATATTACAAGGACTGAAGCTCAGGGAACCAGGGGACAGAGATGGGCCTTGTGGTTTGGGTTAATGAAGGGTTTATCTTAGAGTCAGACTCAGATTCAGGTCCTGCCCAACCTCTTCCTTTCAATCTGGGCCAGTTGTTGACCCATAAAACTCAGAGGCTTGTTGTGAAGATCAGATGTGTCTTGCAAATCAGTTAACACAGAAGCACTCATACTTGGAAATTTTCAGGCCATGAGGTACTTGTGTTGAAGGCTAAAAATACATTGGAAACGTAGGTCTGGAAAATTTGAAAACCCATGTCTCCTTCCTACTTCACTTACTATGCTCATAACCTTTCATTAAAAAAAAAAAAAGCACAATTTGTGTTAAAATGTATTAATTGACTTGATAAAGTTAAAGCTATGGAATCTATTTCTTGGTGGTTGAACAATGGAATAGGTTGAGAAACAAGTTTCTCAACACACTGAGAAACTTAGAGGAATTTTACACTGTGAAACTATTAGAAAAAGATTCGAAGTAGAGTTAATCTTTTTAGGTATAAAGGCATCTTGATGTGACTTGGGCTCGCACTCCTGTCCCTTTTGGCTCTCCCATGTTTTGTCACTTACCCAGGGTTACTTTTTGCATCTTGAATCTCTTGGCACAGGTCTGCCTGTGTAGAGACCCAGTGCCCCTGTGGGAACTTGGGGAACTCTCCTCTTCACACCTGACTTCTCAAAAGGCTGTGTGTGTTGAGCACTGCTGTTTCCTCAGGGCGTGTTCATGGTGCACGAACGGTACTCATTTCTTCCTTTCTGAGCATCACTATTTGCAGATGTATCTTTGCCGGGTTCTGTCCTTGAAACTTGCCTTCCTACCTCCACCCTCCGTCTAATAAAACTGGGATGATGGCGGGTATCTTCTAAGCAGTGTTTTTCTTTCTTTGAGTATGGATATCCTTTGGAGATGATTGATGCTTTCTTCCTGAAACTCACTCCCCTTCGCATCTGCGATGGTGCCAGTGAGTTTGCCCTTTAGACTCAGCTCTGAGCACGTCCTTGCCATCCTTCACCCCCTCCCCCCATAAATTCCCCCCCATAAACTCCTTGGACTGGCATTCAGGATCCTTCTTTGCTGATCGTAGCTCCCACTTCCATTCCAACACTTACCTTGTATTTTCTCCCAACTGTAATAAACAGTTTCCTTAGCGTGTCTCCTGCTTCCCACTCCCATATGTTTGCTCAAGCTGTCGGAGCCCGCGGGGATTCATGCCGGGGCTCCGCAGACTCTGCTGGCATTTCTGTAATACTCAGAAATTCTTGGAGGCCAGGATTGGTGTCTGTCTCGCTTGTCTCCACTCTGACTCGGTGGTCCAGGCAGACACCGGGAAGGTGGAATTAAATGCTGAGCCGCTCGTCTGCCCTCGGGGCCGTCCTTAGGCTCTGGAGGTTGGGTTCAGGGCTGAGCGGAGGTTTCCTGCACGGATGTACTTTGTTACTGACTGGACTGGGATCCGGGTCCTCCGGCTCAGTTGCTACTCTGAGTCCCAGTCTCTGTTAGGCTGGGGCTTCTTCACTCAGTCCTCCTTTTCTGGGGATGGACGCCTCTGCAGTGGAGAGAGTCTGGGGCTCGGGGCTCCGTGGAACTGCCTTCCTGGAGGGCAAACCACTCGCCTCCCCACCTGACGCCCAGGTTTGTTAGAACACCCGCGGGGCTGGGGACAGTTGCCTGGCAGAGGAAGAGCCGCTGTCTGTTGTCTGTCCTCTCCTCCCAGTGTCTCACTATAGCACCACGTCACCCGATATATGGTCTGTTCTGTAGCGCCAGCTGGGTGTCTGGTGTTTTAATTAACTTTGGACACTGTCTTCCTGGAGGCAGTGCCAGATCAATCTCGCAAGACTGTCCCCCTTTTCCCCCACGCCAACCACAAATCCAGGCTGCACCTGTGCTTCTGACTCCCCAGCAGTACATTAGAGGGTCCCACGACCCCCTTCTTGGGTTCAGTTACTTTGCTAGAGTGACTCACTAGATCACCTGTTTATTAGAAAAAGATGCAGCCTGGGACTCGCCAGGTGGGAGAGATGCAGCGGGAGGGCATGGGGGAATGGGCAGAGCTTGCATTCCTTCTCCAGGTGCCGTGTGCCCTGCACCAACACCCGTTCAGCAGCCCACTAGTTCTCTGAACCCAGTGTGTGTGTGTGAGTCGTTCAGTCTTGTCCGACTCTCTGCGACCCCGTGGACTGTAGCCTGCTAGGCTCCTCTATCCATGGAATTCTGCAGGCAAGAATACTGAAGTGGGTTGCCATTTCCTTCTCCAGGGGATCTCAGGGATCGAACCCAGGTCTCTTGCATTGCAAGCAGATTCTTTATTATCTGAGCTACCAGAGAAGCCCTCTGAACTCAGTCCTTCTGGGGTTTTATAGAGGCCTTGTTACAGACATGGTTGATTAATTTCACTGGCCATTGGTGATTGAACTCAGTCTCCAGCCCCTCCCCCTTCCCTGGAGGTCAAAGGAAGAAAGTGAAAGTCACTAATTTGTGTCTGATCTTTGTGACCCCATGAACTATACAGTCCATGGAATTCTCCAGGCCAGGATACTGGAGTGGGTAGCTGTTCCCTCTCCAGGGGGCGTTTCTAACCTAGGGATCAAATCCGGGTCTCCCACATTTGCAGGTGGATTCTTTACCAGTTGAGCCACCAGGAAAGCCTGGAGGTTAGGGTAGGACCCAATGTTCCAACCCTCCGATCGAGGTTGGTCGCTTGGCCACCACCCCATCCTTATGTGTGTATGTGTTAATCGCTTCGTTGTGTCACTCTTTGTGACCCGTAGACTGTAGCCCACCAGGCTCCTCTGTCCATGGGCTTCCCCAAAGTCACTTTATTCACACAAGCTCAGGTGTGGTTGAAAGGAGTTGTTGTCAGTAACAAAAACACTATTATTGCTCTTATCAGTTAAGAAATATCAGAGGTTTTAGGAGCTCTGTGCCAGGTAGGGGAGGAAGATCAAATATATGTTAATTATAAGTCACATACCTAAGTAGGTAAGTGTCACATACCTACACTCTGCTGATAATTCCAGCCCCTGAGTCATGGTGAAGTTTCCCACATTCATGAGATATTTTACCTTGCTCCTGTTTGAACTGTTAAAAAATTACTTATGACACCTGTGAAAGTAAGGCTGACTTTATTCAGTAGAGGCCATTGTGATGAGTGGAGGGACCAATGAGGTGGGGTGGGGAGATTGGACTCAAGTACACAGACAGCTTGAGTGAGTAGGAGTTTATAGCCAAAGTCAAAGGTCAGACTGGACATCCTTGCGTGGAGATTTACTGAAAGGGGAGAGCCAGGGGAGGGATTATCTGAGGATTCTGTCCAAACCGACCTAAGAGGATTCCTGCTGAAGGCAGGCCAGGGTGATGGGCCTTACCTGGGGGGTGGAGGGAGCTGGGCTTGACCGGATACCGAGGGTGGGAGGTTCTGGTTAAACTGGCTGAAAAGGATTCTTGCTGAAATTGGGCTATGCAGGAAGCCCTGGAGTCAGGCCTGGATTGTGAAGGATTTCAGGGGATCCTGAGGGTGCTTGGTCAATGACAGGAGCTTCGTTATGCTCTCAGCTGCAGCTCCTGGAAGTCTAAGCTGGTGGTCTTCTCATCTCTCCCTTCTCTCCCCGTTGCCCACTCCCCTCCTGCCTGCAGCAGGGTCAGCTCCAGGATCCCTCTCCTGACTACCAGCGTCCTGCTTCAGAAATACCGCAGTGTTGATTTTAAAGGCCTTCCGTGTATGTCTCATGAGCTAATGCAGTTTTTCATAGTCATAAACATTGATGGAGAAATGTAGCATCGGAGTACTTCAAGATCCCGCTGACAGTGGTGAAGTGTGCTGTCACTCCCCCGCCGCCCGGCCACCATTGTTTGATATGAACAATTGCTGTTTTCTTAATATTTATTTGGAGAGCTATGCAAAGCACAGCCTCAGTACCTGTAACCCCCCGTCCTGCCATCACATCGAATTCCTAATTCCTTAAATTTCGAGAGCCCCTGGTGGCCTTTTTAGTGTGTTTAGGTACAAGGCGATTTGATTACGCCACCACTAAGGAATTTCAGTTTTCCTTAACAGTGTTTTATAAATTGCATCCGGCTGAAATGTGATCAGGTACTTAGACACACAGATGAGCAGCAGCCTGAAGGCACTTCTTCTCATGTGTGAGACTGGGGTGTGTTAGGCTTGTCAAGCTTCTGGAGCAGGAGTTCTTGACCTGGGTACATGGACAGAGTCTTCTGGCTCCACCATCTGCCTGGATTAGGTGCAGCTTTCTGTGAAGGTCGGTGGTTTTCACCGGATCCAAAAATATCATTGGATTCCGAAATGCCAAAGGCCATTGTACTCAGTATTATTTATGGAACCGAAATGGTAACATAAAACATGGGTGGCAGTTTTTAAATGTGCCTAATTTAGGACTTGTGATGGGGGACACCTAGTGTATTGCATTGTGCCTTTTATTGAGCTCTGCTGTTTCACCCTAATTCACTAGTTCAGTCAAAAATTATAAATATGTGTATATATATATATAGAGAGAGAGAGAGAGAGAGAACTAGTCTGTAGGAATCTGGCAGCTTGTGGTTATCACATGAGCAGACGTTACCACCTCGCCAGTTGGAAGATGTTCCATGTCAGTCACTGGCGTCTTAGGCCCATGGCTCACGCTCAAGGGTCACCTGATGGGGAAAGCTGTGCTGTGGAGAAGGAAGGTCAGAGGAAGAATGGAGGTGGTGTTGACCTTGAATGAGGACTGTGACTTTTCACTGGTTCCTGGTGTTAAAGAACAGAGTTCCGTGGAATTGAACACTTTTGAGTTGATATATTTTAAAGAGTAAGAGTAAACTGGAGGCTAGGACAGGGTGCTCCGTTTGAGGAGCAGTTTCCCCTGCAAGGTTGAGCCCTGAGCGTTTTCTTTGTCTGATGTAGGCCCTTTCTTTCCCCCCTTAGCTGTTCGTTGCAGCAGTAACCTGGTATTCCCACAGCCTCTGTTTTACTTTTCCGCTTCACATAGAACTCTCTCCCCTAATACACAGCCTGCCCTCGGAGTGGGGACTGCACCATCACTGTCTCTGGCTCTGCTTGCCTGATGGAGTGGAAGGAACACGGAGTTCTAGACCAGGGTCTGTCCGCATCCTGTTGTGTGGATCTGGGACAGGAAGGGTGAAGTGAGGTGTAACCTGCCTCAGAGGGCTGTGGGTCACATGAAATCACAGCTGTGTATTCAGCATTGCTAGGATCTGCAGGAGTGTGTTTCTGTTTCCTACTCTAAGTGTCAGCCTAAGTCTAAGTCTGTGCTCAGTCGTGTCCAGTTCAGTTCAGTCGTTTAGTTGTGTCTGACTTTTTGCGACCTCATGGACTGCAGCACGCCAGGCCTCCCTGTCCATCAGCAACTCCCAGAGCTTGCTCAAACTCATGTCCATCTAGTCGCTGATGCCATCCAGCCATCTCATCCTCTGCCGTCCCCTTCTTCTCCTGCCTTCAATCTTTCCCAGCATCAGGGTCTTTGCCAGTGAGTCAGTTCTTCCCATCAGGTGGCCAAAGTATAGGAGCTTCAGCTTCAGCATCAGTCCTTCCAGTGAATATTCAGGAACTGGAATGAACGCCATGAACTGTAGTCCACCAGGCTCCTTTGTCTATGGGATTCTTCCAGGCAAGGATACTGGAGTGAGTTCGCATTTTCTCCTCCAGGGGATCTTGCTGACCCAAGGATTGAACCTGTGTCTCCTGCATGGCAGGCAGATTCTTTACCAGAGAGCCACCTGAACCGGGCTCCGTAAGTGTCAGCTCGTGATTATAAGGGCCTTACCTGGAAACTTTTGTATCCACCCCTCCCCCAAATGTAACCCGTCTGCCCTTTCCTCATTGAAAAACAAAACAAAGCCCCTGTCTGCAAACAAAAGCCTGCCTGCCTGTTTATTGCATCTCTGTAAGGTACCTCGGATCTTTGGGGGGAAAGAGTCAGTATGAATTCATAAATACTTCTTTCAACTGTTTATATATATATATATATATATTTTTTTTTTTTCCTGAAGAACATTGGTAGTTCTAGAATATCTTATTGGTGATTTAAAACAAAACAAAAATAAAACATAATTCTTTTCATCTTTGAAAGATACTTTTGTTAGGAGTTGATAGTGGTGTCCTATTTTCTGTGACCTTGAGAGGCAAGTGTGCAAGAAGCTTACTTGGAGCTTACAGGTAGTTCTGATGGACCATTTATTGACCATGATACATGACTTAATGTTTGCTGATTATTATATGTCAGGTACTGTGAATGGCATTTAGTTACATTTCACACTTTGAGGAAGACGTTATTTCTGTTTAGGGGGAAAAGAATGCTGGTAGGTGGCAGAGCTTGGATTTGAGTCCAGGTTTGAATGACTCAAAAGCCCAGTGATTGTTTGCCATGGCTGTGCTGCTGATTCACTGGGGAACCTTATTGGTGTTGGTGGAATTCTGTTTCATGGCTTACATTTTCTTCAGTATAAACTGTGATTATAATGTTCATGTCTTTGATTAATAATGTTCTCCAATGTCTGAATTACCAATTTATTTTTTTTTCTGTTGGCTCTGTCTCTTGATATGTCTGGTTATTTTTGGTTGAGTATTGGACATCATAGAAAATTGCAGTGTTGTGGTCTTTTTGGGTCCCAGCTGAAAGCTGGTGGTATTTAGTAATTCTCCTTTGCCTGGCGGGGCCCCAAACTCCAGTTTTTATCTTTCCAGCCAGATGAGGTAGACTGTTTCTGCTCAGCTTCTCAGTCCCTCAGTTGCTGAATTCTATTAACTTCTCATCCCTGTGGCTTGGTTTGCTAATGAACCAGTGAGTGCTTTGCGAAGAAGGGCAGCTCAGACTGCTGGATTCATTTATTGGTGCTTTTCTTCTCACTGGAATTCTGGCCCCTCAAGTTCTAGTTGCCCTACTGGTTCTTGAAGCTCAGTTTTTGTCTTCCCAGCCCAGTCACACTGACTGAGGCTCTTTTTAACTCTGTTTTTTTTTTTTTTTTTTTTTTTTAATAGGTTTTTTTACTTTTTTAACTTACTTTTTAAGCCCCCACTATGCAGCCTGTGGGATCTTAGTCCTGACCAGGGATCAAACCTGCACCCTCTGCATTGAAAGTAGAGTCTTAACCACTGGACCACCAAGGAAGTCCTAATTCTTTTTTTTTTTTAATCCAATTATCTTCTCCTTATGTTCTTAACCTCTTTATCTCCACTTCTTATGAATTGGGAGAAAGCAGTGTTGGGTACATCTCAGTTTATGTGCTCTTTAAGGGAACATCTCAAGATCCTTTTTCTCCAGGATCTTGGCCAAAGTGGGATTTCCCACTTTGCAAGATGTGTTTGTTTTCTTTTTAGCTTTCAGATAGATTAAAAAAATGTTTACCCATGTTTTCTAGGTTTTTTCCTTATTATCATTGTTTAGAATTAGTTGTTAGGTAGAGCATAAACTGGTTTTTGTTATTTTTTGTAATTGTTACATTTGTGCTTGACTTTTGAAGTTGACAATTAGCCAAAGACTGATTTTGATGGAATTTTATGACTTTTTTTTTTAAAGAAAGAAAATGTTTATTTCTCAAAACAGATAATTGAACCTAATTGAATTTCATTAAAGGGACCCTTAGCTTTCAAGCTTTATGCAAGTAATTTTCTCAGTCTCGTTTACATATGAATGCAATTTTATAATTTACTACTTTCTGAGAATTTTAATAGATAAAAATTTTATGTTTGTATTTTGCTTACTGTGAGACTATTTTAAAATTCTTAGATTGAAGATAAGCTAAAAATACTTTGAAAAATTGACATTTGGAAACTGTAAATACTGAGAATCCCTTTAAGTACTCATATTGTAAATGATTTATATTTAGAATATTTTCCCATCCTTATGAAAAACTTTTGAATTAATGACTGAAATAAACAAGATAAATATAGAAGGCTAAAATTAAAACTTTGGCATTAATTAAATACCATAATAAAAGATCATCTCACATTTGACCTTGCATGCATACCTTGATAATCCTTCTCTTTCTCAACCTAAATACCTCTTTGTATGGAAGGTTATTGCATGAAGCAGTGGTACTAGGCAGACTGCTCTGGTACCTTAAAACACAGCGTCCATCCTATGCTTCCTAGATTAGTAATTTTTCAAACATTTGGAAAGGAAAAATAAGCAGAATTCTTTTTTGAGCTCAGTATAACCCTTAGGTTGAATTATGAAGCTAATTACACAATTAGTTACGGAGACTGAAATCCATTATTATTTTTATAGAACTCTGAATTGCTTAATTTGCTAGCATGTCAAGGAAACTTTGAACACTGTGTCAGGAACTAGGGAAGAAAAGAAAATGTAAAACATTTTACTTCTGGGTAATATTATTAGTAGACTTATGGAGACAACATTTATATAGAAGAGGATGAAATCACAAGAAATTTCAAGATGAATCAACACAAGTTGTGAATGAAGATTTACTAGTAGAACTCCATAGAACTCTTGGAGACACACGGTTGAAAGAACATTATTTGTACATACTACAGCACACTGCAGGGCTTGAAATATTCTTAGTGATCAGTGAACAAGTCAAAGCATATAAGATGCTGTAGAAACATTCACAGGTTTGTTCACTGATAGTATAGTGGCATTGATCAGAAGTATAAAGTTGTTTTTAAAAAAACTTTGATTCAAGTTATTATTTTTTTATCCACAGAGAAGCTTTTATATAAAAGTTTGCTATAAATCTGAATTCTTGATTAAGTGATATTGTTAAAAATAGTGAATCTAACAACATCCTAGCTCTCTTAAAGTTTAATTCTGGCCCTCCATCTTTCCCCATCCCCTTTTCTTGTCTTTATATAAAGAAATGGAATCAGTATGCCAATTTCACTGTTTCATACGTCAGTGTCAGTAGACCCAAAGAAAGGTTTTGTCAAGAGTTTGAGTATAGGAAGAATTAATTTTTCTGTGTGTAAATGGTTCTCACTTTGTGGATCTGATTTTAAATGCTTTATTACCTTGTGTGAACAAAGTTTATTATTGTTGGGGCTGTATCCGAAATATGAAGAACTCACCTGTGCTTCATCAACAAGCTCAGAACCCCGTGTAAGAAAGTTTGTTTACAGAAACAAGCTTATTAAAAAATTTGAGCAGATTTTCTTTGGGTGTTTTGTATAAATTCTTCATGTAATATCTTCCCTAATACTTTGTTTTTCAGTTTCCTGATCATAATTATAGGATATAAGGAAAGCATAGTTGATTTGTTTCCCCAAAAGCAGGCATCCGGGCCCCAGAAAAATATTTCCAATCTATGCTATGGCATGAAACATTGAACTGCATTTGTTGCTTTTTTAACACTGTAGAGGTGACTTCCAGGGGAGTCACTTAGTTCTTACTCTACTCTGGGTGTTCTTGGGCTAGAGTCCATCTATGGAGCCTAGAACCTTCTATGGGATTGTGGATCTCTTGGATGGTTCCTCACCCCCAGGGGCCACACGGAGCCCAGCGTTTGGACACTTTGAAGGCCACTATGGCCCTCACTCTGTACATCCCTTCTGTGGCCCAAGCAGCCCCAGGGAGAGGAAGCTATGGGGAAGGATGAGTCTGTAAGTCCCTGCAGCCCTGTCAGGGTCAGGCCTTGGATCCAAGACCCAGAAGGTGGTAGAGTGTCCTCTATGACACTGACGAAAGGGGATTGTGGAGCATTTTGAAATGTATACAGTTTCTTGAGAACCATCTGTATCCTTGCAGTTGGTCAGGCTAACATGCCTCAGAAAACCTCCAGTCCTCACCTTAACCAGGTGTGGTCACCCGGAAACCTTTGGGCATGTGTGCACTTGCTCATTTATTCATTCAGCATATATTAAAAAAAAATATTTATTTATTTGGCTGTACCAGGTCTTAGTTACAGCTCTCAGGTCAATCTTTGACCTTTGACCTTTGTTGCCACACATGGGATCTTCAGTTGCGCCATGAGGGACCTAGTTCCCTGACCAGGGATCAAACCCGGGTCCCCTACATTGGAAGCATGGAGTCTTAGCCATCAGCATACATTTAATGAGTTTCTCTGTGCCAGGCATTGTGGAATAGAATTTATATTTCTTAAGAAATCTTTGATTTCTTGGAGAGGAAACTCAGATACTTATATAAATGTGTTAAATGATTGATTAAATAGGCCTTGAAACTGATGAAATTGTGAAGTTTTGAAAGATGACTGTAGTGTTACACCTTTTGTTTTTAATTATATAAGAATTGAATAAGTAGTTCAGTTGCTCAGTTGTGTCCGACTCTTTGTGACCCCATGGACTGCAGCATCCAGGCCTCCTTGTCCATTGCCAACTCCCAGAGTTTACTCAAATACATGTCCATCGAGTTGGTGATGCCATCCAACCATCTCGTCCTCTGTTGTCCCCTTCTTCTGCCTTCAGTCTTTCCCAGCATCAGGGTCTTTTCAAATCAGTCAGTTCTTTGCATCAGGTGGCCAAAGTATTGGAGTTTCAGCTTCAGCATCAGTCCTTCCTTTGAATATTTAGGACTGATTTCCTTTAGGAAGGATTGGTTGAATAAGTGCTTAGAATCCTTAGAATTAGTAGACTTTTCTTTAAAAGGTAACTAAGAACTCAGGACTCTGTGGGCATGTTAGTTGTAGAAATCTTCTGGAGGACCACAGTACTGCAGAGGTCTGTAGGAGTTGCAGGTTGTCCTTGGGTTGTCCATGTCTGTCCCCAGTTCATCTTCAGCTGCCCCCTCGGACCCTTGCCACCTCCTCCTGCCCCGGGAGCCACCCCTGCCCTCTTGTCCCCTGTCTAGACTTTGTCGTTCAGTTGCTCACTTTTCCCCACACTGTTCCCAGTCCGCATACCCCATGGACCTTGGTCAGGCTCAGTTCTGATGGCTGTGGTCTTCCATCAGTGCCAAATTATGTACAGAGTGATATTTCACTCATCCTAAAAGAAGTGACATTCCTAGGCAGGAATGTCCTGTTTACTGTCTGTTCCCTCTCCTCTCCTCCTCCCAGTGCTTCTCTATGGACTTTCTGGGATACATCTTAGTTATGCCCAGAAATGTTTCTGGTTGTTTAACCCACAGAAATGACAGCATACTGGTATTATCTCTCTGGGTTGGGATGCTCTGGGATCAGAATTTTGTTAGCTGGTTAAAATCCACCAGGAACAACAACAAAAAAATCCACCAGGAACAAGCATTTCAACAATACATTTGTGGAATTAAGAAAAAATGAGTTCCCACCTCTTTCCTATACATCCCCCCCTAAAATCTCTGCACTGAGTTTGAATGAGCCCCATAATTTGCAGATAAAAGGGGGGAGTGCTAAAAATTCAAGATTCTCTGATTTCCATGTTGCAACAAGTTCATGTTTGTTGTTTGGTTGCAGATTCCTGCTGGAATCCTCCCCTCTCCCCCGCGACCCCACCCCAGGTCTCCCGCCCTTTTTCAGTGGTTTTCAAACCTGCGGTACATAGCGATTTGTGGAGGCTTTGAGTGTGGACCCCTGACTTTTGTACAGGCTCCCCTGTGTACACACTCCATGGGCTGGCTCCCTGAGGTTTCCTTGGGCTGAGTGCGTGCGCTGGGGTGGGACATGGGTCCCCAGCCTAAACGCGCTGTCGATGAGTGAGACAGCAAGTTTGACCTTGCTTTTCCTTGGCATTCCTGTGCTTGTAGCTGGAGACCCAGTGAAGGAAGAGGCAGCAGAATGACTCAGTCAGATGCATTCCACCCCAGATTTCAGGCTGAGATAAATCTTTTTTGTGGTTCTTTGCATAATACACATTATCTCCACCCAGGATAATTCCATTGAGTAGGTTTTAAGTAATTATCTCTAGTCTCACTTTTTATTTGCTAGTTCAGATATAATCTAGGAATCCTTAATATTTAAAAGGATAAGATCAGATATTCACTCAGGATAATTCAGCACTGATGTATGTATTAGTTGTGTTCGCTGTGCATCAGTGCTGCTCAGTCACTTCAGTCATGTCTGACTCTGTGCCACCCTATGGGCTCTAGCCTGCCAGGTTCCTCTGTCCATGGGATTCTCAAGGCAAGGATACTGGAATGGGTTGCCCTGCCCTCCTCCAGGGGATCTTCCAGAGCCAGGGACTGAACCCACATCTCTTATATCTCCTGTGTTGGCAGTCAGGTTCTTTACCACTAGCGCCACCTGGGAATGGCTTTGCAAAATTAGTTCTTAAGGACATATGCCCAATGCTTTTAGGTAATCCCTCCCTCCCTGAGACACCTTTTACAACAACGTCATTGCTTTCCAGAGCAGTTCAGTCGCTCAGTTGTGTCTGACCCTTTGTGACCTCATGGACTGCAGCACACCAGGCTTCCCTGTCCATGACCAACTCCCAGAGCTTGCTCAAACTCATATGTCTATGGAGTTGGTGATGCCATCCAACCATCTCATCCTCTGTTGTCCCCTTCTCCTCCTTTCCAGATGGTCACTTTTTATTTTATTGGGCCTGTTCTTTCCCTCTTTCCTGTCTGTAGCAATTTAATCCTCAGAGATTAGGGCAAAGAAACACAGCCCTTGAACCACAAGACGAGCAAGAAAGACAGCCCTTGAACTGCCAGACACGTTGAGGAAGATTTTCAGAATCTGTACACCTCTAATTTTTCTGTTAGAAATCTTGGCTCCTTTGTGAAATTAATGGTTTTAGAAACATTCTCAAGTGGTTGAGGGCAGAGTAAAAAGAATCTTTCAGAGACATTGTCACAGTTTCTTCATCCAAAGAGATCATAGTGCAGTTGAAGACACCCCAGACACCGGGCTGGACATAGCACAAGTCTCTCTTTTTAGCAGCTGGAAAGTGATGTCTCAAACAGTTTGTGTGGACACAGTCACTTGGTCTGCTTTGTGTAACTGTTGGAAAAATTCTAGAATTGCAAAACCAGAACTGAGAATGGATTAGGAACCAACTGGTTTAGGAATCTATAGACCAGGAGACCCAAAGCGAAACAAACTGCCATGGTTTGAATAAAGAGGTAGAGGGGAGCAGGGGCTGCCTGTGTTGGTGCAAATACACTGGAGTCAGGTCAGGACGCTGTGTGTTAAGTCTGGTCCATGGTGATGCTGTGAGTGGAGTAGTAACTGCAGTGAAGATACTGTCCTTGAAAACTCGGACCTTTTCCCCAGCATACTTCAGTGTAAATTGATTGATCCATTGTTGCCTACTTGTTTATTCCCTCAGATAAATTCCTACAAATAAGTCAAGTTGTTGGTTCAGAGGGTATAGACACATTTAGAATTTTGGTATATTATCATGTGATTTCTTTCTTAAATGGGGAAAAAACGGCATTTGTTCACATTACATAAATATTGGATGTTTATTTTCATTTTCAAATTTCTAATTTATTAGAAGTATAATTTTTAGGGCTTGCTACAGAGCTGAAGTTATGAAAGCTGCTTTTGTTAATATGACTTAAGTTCTCCTTTAAAAAAGTGAAATTATGGCACCCTCTGCTGAATTTGAAAGGAACTGCTGAATGGTAATATGCAGGTTTGGTTAAGAAAATGAATAAAAGTGCACTTTAGACTTTCTTGTCTCTTTTGTTACTGGTCATTATTAGGCAGTGTGATGATGGATATTTGATTAAACCCATATTTTTTTGACTGTTAGGAGCATTTTAAAAAATTTATTGTTTAAACTTTTGTTTTATATTGGGGCATAGCCAATCAACAATTTTGTGATAGTTTCAGGAGAACAGGAAAGAAAGTCAGCTGTACGTACGCATGTATCCATTCTCCCCCAAACTCTCTTCCCATCCAGGCTGCCACATAACATTGAGCAGAGTTCCCTGTGATACACAGTAGGTCCTTGTTGGTTATCCACTCTAAATATAGCAGTGTGTACATGTCCCTCGCAAACTCCCTACTTATCCCTTCCCACCGTTCTTCCCCAATGGCAGCTGTAAGTTTGTGCTCTAAGTCTGTGAGTCCGTTTTGTAAATAAGTTCATTTGTATCATTTCTTTTTAGATTCCACATAGAAGGGGTGTCATGATATTTCTCTATCTCTGACTTCACTCAGTATGACAATCTCTATACCTGTGTTGCTACAAATGGCATTATTTCATTCTTTTTAATGGCTGAGTAATGTTCCATTGTATATGTTAAACCCATAGTTTGAAGTGGCAGAAGATCTGGAGTGAGCAAGTCCACAGAGGCAGGAAATAATGGGGTGTGCAGAAAATCAGAGTGTGTCCGTGTGGTGCTTTGCAATGAAAGAAATTGGTAAGACCAGAGGGCTGGTATCCTTTTTGGAATTTAAACTTTATCATGAGCGTGGAGTTGCGTCCTTGGATAGTTCCCTCCCCCACCAAGCAGTAACCCGATTATCTAAGTATCTTAGAAAGAGGATGCTGGCAGCAGCGGGCAGGAGGGGTGGAGGTGGGGACAGAGCTGTTGGAGGATCAGGCATTTGCTAAGTAGGGTCCCAGAGAGAGAGAGAGAGACAGACAGACAGACAGACAGACGGACAGAACGAGTTCTGAGGAGCTGAGTAACGTACTTGGTTTGTTTGTTTATAAAGAAACTTCATCACAAAACTTCAAGCATACAGGAAGAAAGAACAGTACAGTGAATACCCACATGTCTACCTTATGTGGTCCTCGTTCTCTCTCTCCTCTCACTTCCCCTCTTTCTCTCTCCTGGAGTATTTGAGAGTAAGTTGCAGATGTCTTTACTGGACGTTCTCAGTACATCAGCAAGCATCTCTCCAGAATGGCTTCAGGGGAGAGATGTCCAGGAAGATAAAATCTGGAGAGTTTAGGATTTGGGGGTAAAGATGACAGGTTCTGTTATATCCTGTAAGAGGTGGCAGGAGGGCCCAAAGGCTTGGTTTAATGGTTAATTTGTGGTTCCCTGGCATTTTCTGCTTTTCCTTTTGAGACACTGGGAGATGGATATATGGTGAAGACTTAACATTTTAAAGAGAAACTTTCAAAAGTTATTTTTTTTTCTTATCAGAAAAAATGTCAACATGCTCAGTGGTTGAAGACGCCAGTGTTCTTGGCTGAGACCATGGCCCAGGCCGCTTCTCCCAGGGAGGGAGAGGGAGGTCATTGCAGAGGAGGGGGCCAGCCTTCCCCTCGAGGAGGAAGAAGGGCCAGGCCCTTGGATGGTGAGAAGGCAGGCGTGCCGCTGGTGTGAGTGTCATCTGACCCACCGCGAGGGGGCAGCGCGGACACCAGGCCCCGGCACTGGCACCGTCTGCTTGCATCGGGGTGCTGAGCGTGGGCAGCCCGAAGTGCCAGGGGACACTGGGCATCAGTGCTGACCTTTGAAGACAGGAAATTGGCCGACTCTGCTCTAGTAACTTTCACATCATGATCAGTGGGACTAGCAAGTCTCCCTTTGGGCAGGAAAACTAGGAAGCAGGTGGGCAGAGGCATATGATACCCACCCTGCTATCTATAAAACAGATAATTAATAAGGACCTGCTGTACACACAGAGAAGTCTACTCAATATTCTGTAATGGCCCAGAGGGAGAAGAATATAAAAAAAAAGAGTGAATATTTATCTATATGTAACTGAATCATTTTGCGTACCTGAAACTAACACAACATTGTAAATCAGCTATACTCCAATAAGAAAATAAAATAGACTAAAAATAAAAAGCAAAACAAAATATCATTGTAGCAGGAATTGACAGTGGATCCACTGTCGACTCATTTATTCTTTTATTCAACAAACATTAGGGAGCCGCCTATTATTGTATACTGGCAAACACTAGTCTAAGACACTGGGAATTCTTTTATTTTTTTTGTAGGAAAGACATAGAACTTTATTTGGGTTCAAGTTCTACCTCTGTCTCTTGTTGTTGTTTCATCGCTAAGTTGTGTCCAACTCTTTTGCAACCCCATGGACTATAGCCCGCCAGGCTCCTCTGTCCATGGTATTTCCCAGGCAAGAATACTGGAGTGGGTTACCATTTCCTTCTCCAACTGGGAATTCTTGTAGCTGATATTCTAGTGGGAAAGACAGTAGACTAGATAAATACAGTGATTACATGGTGATGAGCACAGAGAAGAAACATTAAGTGAGGGGAGGTGTATGCGTGGAGATTCTGGAAAGGGTGGCCGAGGGAGTCTACTGAGATGCCCTTTGGGGAGAGACCCACGCAGCCCATTAGCTGTGCCCATGTGCTCAGAGTCTGTGTCATTTGCTGTTCCCACCTGGACCTGTCTCCCCTGAGAAACGCACGTGTAGGAAGTGTCTTACAGCCGGTCTCCCCGTGGCTTTTAAAATTTTTTTTCTGTCTCTGCATGGGCTGTTTTCTTCCTTCATATTCGCCCTCCAACCCTGAGATTTCCTGACATAAGTGAATCATAAAGTGAGTTTCTCCTTATCACATTGTATCTTCCAGAGTGTGTTCATATAAGACAATGTGTCTGCAAGTCCACTCAAAGGCTTTGCAGAGCTCTGTGGAATGTTCTTTTGGGTAAACGGTGGTTTTTGAACAATGACTGGCATGTTACTTCCCTTAGCAACTTAATTTTTGTTCCATCCTCACATGAAACTTTGGAAATGTTAGCTTTTCCCCCCTTTTCTATTCATTCATTTCACTCTGGAAAGGAAAATAATTCTTTTCAGAGTTGTGATATGCAGACTAAAAATTTACAAAATATAGTCAGTAGATTCCTGCAACTAATATTAATGGTTTAAATGTTGAAGTAGTTGAAGAAAATAACATTGAAAGGTATGTGAACAAAGAAATGCTCAGTTCATTACACTGAGGTATCACTGACTCTAGGTGTGAGATTCTCTGCTCTTTAATACTTGAAGGGCCAGTCCAGAACAGGTACTGTCTTCATCAATAGTAGGTTTCACTTTTTTGGTACAATATAACATTAGGGTTTTGAATTATTCTTAAGGGGGTTGTTCTCTTTGTTTTCAGCTTTTTGTGTATCATTAAAGTAGATGAGGTCTGGATAGTCAAGGTCCATATATTCAAGGCTGTGGTCTTCCCAGTGGTCATGTATGGTTGTGAGAGCTGGACCATAAAGAAGGCAAGAGTGCCAAAGAATTGATGCCTTTGAACTGTGGTGCTGGAGAGGGCTCCAGAAAGCCCCTTGGACTGCAAGGAGATCAAACTGGTCAATCCCATGAGGGAGATCAACGCTGAATACTCCTTGGAAGGACTGATGTTGATGCTCCAGTAATTTGGTCATCTGATGTGAACAACTGACTCATTGGAAAAGTCACTGATGCTGACAAAGATTGAGGGCAGAAGGAGAGAGGGCATCAGAGGATAAGATGGCTGGATGGCATTACTGATGCAATGGACATGAACATGGGCAAACTTCAGGAGGTGGTGAGGGACAGGGAGGCCTGGTGTGCTGCAGTTCATGGGGTCACGAAAAGTTGGCACAATCGAGTGGCTGGACAGCAGTAAAGTAGATGAGAATGTTAAAAGGAACGTGAACAAAATCTCATGTGCAATAATGTGAGGGTTTCTTTTAAGAGTATGGAGGAAAACTTAGTACAAAGTTGTTTGTGTTATAAATGAAGAGGGTTTTTGAGTTAGATGTTTTATTTTATCACTATCGTGGCTTTAAAAATGCACATATAATTGTGCATTAACCCTTGTGTGTTTAGTTTAACTCTTTGGTCCTGTCCTTACTTAGAAAATACAGTTAGCATTGGTGTTATGACATAATTAATATTTTGCACTTAAGAATTGATTTTTGGAAAGTTTTTTTTTGATGTCTCTGTTGCAGGCCTGAGAAACTGACAGCAGTATACAATCTGCGTGATTTCTGTTATCAATAAACCTATGAAATCATGTTTATAAATGTCCAGATTCATTTCAGATGTTCTTAGCAGGCTATATTTTAAGGCACTATTGTTTTGAACCACACAATATTAATTAGTACCTCGTAAATTAAGTACTTACATGATTTATGTTATTTAGAAATTATGCCATTGATTTCTGCACATGATGAGTTTATCCATCAGGAGTGGCTCGGTTGTGCTTCAGTAGCAAACAGTCCAGTAGCACATTCATCTCTTGCTTCTGCTATCTGTCCATCATGTGTTGGTGGGGGTGCTGTTCCATGCTGTCCTCTGCTAGGCAAGTGGGCTGATGGAGATGCTGGTGTCTGGAACGTTGGAAGCTTGTGAAAGATGAGGTGTCAGATCTCAGGAGGCTCTTAATTGCATTTTCCTGGAAGTAACCAGCCTGTTGCCTCCATGTTGCTACAGGTCAAGGCGTCAGGGTCCATCCGAGAAGTCATGTCGTCAGGTGACTCAGGAGCAAGTGAGGGTGTGGATCTGAGAAGGACAGCTTTCTTACTTGTAAATAAAGAGGATAAAATAAAAGGATATCAAAGGGAAGACTGAGGGGGTGGAGAAGCTAATATTTGAGCATCTGCTATGTTCCCAGTGCTTCAGATATTTTTATTTAGTCATCACAAGACATAATGAGTCCTAGAAATGATTTCCCTCTGCCACTTGAGGGGACTGAATGGATGGGATTAACTCAGAGTGAAGAGATGGCTTGTGTAGTGTGGTTACCAACCTGCCCTTTGGAGTCTCACACACTGACGTTAGAATCCCCTCAAGCTGTGGCTTAGAATTATTTCCTCATCTGTAAGATACCGATAACAGTGCATGTTATGAAATATTGTGAAAATTGAGACATGTTGAGCGTTTAACCTAATGTCTGAGAAATTGAATACATTCAGTGGTGTCTGTCACTCACATTTATATGTGTGTGTGTGTGTGTGTGTATTTTTTCCTTTGGTTTTATTTGATTTCACAAGGTCTCATACCTTGTAAGTTGTGCATGTAGGAACGGGTAGAATCAGGGGACTGGACTGTCTCCCACAAAAGTCTGTCTTCTTTTCACTATAGGGCCTTAAATATTGGCTAGATTAGAGGAAATGAGAAGTAGAGAGTGATGAAAGTGTGGTTGAAAAGTATACATAAAAGCTGTCATGTGTTGATTGGCTCCTGTGGGTTAGGTGTTCTACTGCTGTCATTGCATTTAATCTCATTTCATTAAGTAGCCTGGCCAAGATTTTGGAGTCCACCTGGAAGGCAGGGCTGGACTCTGATCTGAGGTCTGTCTTGTGTCCAATCTACCCTCTCATCTTTAGTCTGTGCTGTCTCCCTGTACGTAAAACCATGAAGTTACACTGACCTTGAAGCATCAGGTCAGAGTTCTGGGAGCTCTTGAGCCCTTAGCAGGTTGGAGCTGGTCACACAGAGAAGCACTTCTGATGGGGGCTATTTGCAGTTCTGAGGGAGGTATGGTGATACAGGCTCCAGCCTCAAAGAAGTCTAGTGGGGGACATAAGCCCAACTGATGTCTCTTAATGGTCCAAAATGGCTAGTTTCTCCAGTAGAGAGGACTTCAGGGAATGCTGGTGGAATTTGGGGAGGGGTCTGGAATTGAGAATTAGTCAAGGAAAATGGTCATAAAGAGTTGGACACGATTAAGCGACTAAGCACGCATGCACACACATACAAGGAAAATGCAAGTCAGAAATTATCAATTCTTTCCTGGCCCCACCAGTTAGAGGAAAGAGTTAAATGCAACAAAAGTGGTTTGTTCTTGGTTGATGATGTAATCTTGAAGACTGTCCAAGACTTTTTAGTTGTGTGTGTGTGTGTGTGTGGTAGTGGCTCAGTCATGTCCCGCCCTTTTGTGACCCCGTGGACTGTAGCCCGCCAGGGTTCTCTGTCTATGGAATGCTCCAGGCAAGAATACTATAGTGGGTAGCCATTCTCTCCAGGGGATATTCCTGACCCAGGGCTCGAACCCAGGTCTCCTGTCTTGCAGGCAGATTCTTTACCATCTGAGCCAGGGTGGTAGGAGATAAATATAATGAAAAAGGTCATCATCAAAAGAGAGGTTTTACCATGGGGCTGGGAACGTGCACAGCTGGAAAGGCTGCTGGTTTTCCTTGAGGACCATCTGAGAATAAACACGGGTCATGGGGCCCTGGTTATGGTGGATGGTTTGGGTCATCTGGAGTGAGGTCACCACTGGTGAGCGCAGTTCATTCCTCATACCTGGGGCAGATGGGTGAGTGATAGGCAGTACCTCCCATGAAAGCCCTGATGCCCCGTCCAGCAGGTGACCTGGGGCTTCTGTGATTTTCCTGACAGCCTTGAAACCTGGGTGTCCTCACCTAGGGGTTAGAAAGCAGTGTTTCTTACATTTCCTCTTCTGAGTTGTCAAAGGTTTATGTTGTTGTTCAGTTGCTCATTCGTGGCCGACTCTGTGACCCCATGGACTGCAGCACGCCAGGCTTCCCTGTCTTTGACAATCTCCTGGAGTTTGCCCAAATTCATGTCCATTGAATCAGTGATGCCATCCAACCATCTCATCCTGTGTCATCCCCTTCTCCTCCTGCCTTCAGTCTTTCCCAACACCACAGTTTGAAGGCATCAATTCTTTGGTGCTCAGCTTTTTTTATTGTCTGGCTCTCACATCTGTACATGACCACTGGAAAAACCCTAGCTTTCAAAGGTCCATGTAGTCAAACCAAACGTTTGCCTACAAAGGTTTATAGGATGCTTTCAATGGAAGCCCTCTTTTCTGTGGCTTTTGCATTTTCCTTTCCATTTGTGATATGTTAAGTTTTGTATTGCATGCTGATTGAACCCTGATGACTTGGTAAAATGTGAGGATGTTTTAATTTTTTCTAAGTGTTCCCCCTATTTTTTGCTTTCTGCTTTTGGTTATATAAAGCATAGTTTCATACATATGGCACCAAATGCATTGTCAGTGGTAAGCATATTTTTTTTAATTGTCTATGTGCACTGACAAAATCTAAGATTCTTGGAATAGACAAAATTGAAATGTGATTTGGGTTTCTGATTAGGAACTGTGTAGTCTAAAATTTCATATCTTTTATTTTGGATACATTTCTGCATAGTAAAAAATTGACAAAAATTTGAACTGACTTTCTTTGAATACTTAAAGAATAACCAATAATATTGTTGCCAGAAATCATGCTACTCTTGGCCCCTAAAGTCACTGACACATAGGGTGTAATGTGTAGGATACTGCCAGCAAATCTGACCCTCTGCTCTCTTGGAAATAAATTTATACTTGGGAGCAGGGTCCCACCCATCATTTGCATATTGTCTGTGTTGAGCCCGAGACCACAGAGTCTAAAGTGTTTGTTTACTGTCTGCCTTTTGTGGAACATTTTTGCCTGCCTGGACCATGTGGAGCAGTTCGCAAACTTTGGGGCCTCTGGACCTTTTTTACACTCTTAAAAAAATTATTGAAGACCCCAAGGAATTTTGTTTATGTCTAGTATATTGATATTTACCATTTTGGAAATTAAAACAAATTAAAAAACATGGTTTCAGTTAACTTAAAAAAATATTAAACTTACCGCATGTTAACATAAGTTATGTTTTTATGAAAAATAACTATTTTTCCAAAAGTGAAACATGAGTGAATTGAAGATTCTTCTAATGCCTGGCCTAACTGGAGACAGTTATGTTCTTAGATCTGCGTCTACTTTCCATTTTTGCTCTTTGTTTTGGTTGAAGGATGAAGATAAACCAACCTTTCTCCTCCCTTTCCCAGCCATAGATTTGTGTATTTTAATAAGCTGTTCAGTTAATTGTAGCTATTCTTTGTTACTACAGTTGATCCTTGAGCAGTGTGAGGTTTAGGGACGAGAGCCATCCATGAAGTTGAAAATCCACCGATGACTTGTAGTTGGCCTTCTGTCAGCCAACGGTAGATCCTGTGGTCCTTTTAAATCTGTGCCGGTGGCGCCGTGCAGATCACACCCCTCGTTGTTCAAGGTCAACTGTGCATCACAGCTTGACTTGTGGTAGTTTCACTGTTGCAATATGGAATCTGAAAATATATAAACAGATGTATCCTACTGGGATTTTCCAATCTGATGGTATAGCCTGCATTTTGAATGGATCCTTTTTTTTAACAATATAATTATTTTAATTATAGTAAATAATGTAACAGTGCTGACTTTATTTTTCTGGGCTCCAAAATCACTGCAGATGTTGATTGCAGCCATGAAATTTAAAGACGCTTACTCCTTGGAAGGAAAGTCATGACCAACCTAGACAGCATATTAAAAAGCAGAGACATTACTTTGCCAACAAAGGTCCATCTAGTCAAAGCTATGGTTTTTTCAGTGGTCTTGTATGGATGTGAGAGTTGGACTAGAAAGAAAGCTGAGGGCCGAAGAATTGATGCTTTTGAACTGTTGTGTTGGAGAAGACTCTTGAGAGTCCCTTGGACTGCAAGGAGATCCAACCAGTCCATCCTAAAGGAGATCAGTCCTGGGTGTTCACTGGAAGGACTGATGTTGAAGCTGAAACTCCAATACTTTGGCCACCTCATGTGAAGCCCTGACTCATTTGAAAAGACTTTGATGCTGGGAGGGATTGGGAGCAGGAGGAGAAGGGGACGACAGAGGATGAGATGGTTGGCTGGCATCACCGACTCGATGGACATGAGTTTGAGTAAACTCTGGGAGTTGGTGATGGACAGGGAGGCCTGGTGTGCTGCGGTTCATGGGGTCAACAAAGAATCGGACATGACTGAGTGACTGAACTGAACTATTTTTTAAAAAATATTTATTTGGCTGTGTCGGGTCTAAGTTGCGGCATGTCCAGTCTTTCACTGCGGTTCACAGACTCTCTAGTTGTGCCCTGAGGGCTCAGTAGTTGAGGTGCGAAGGTTTAGTTGCCCTGCAGCGGGTGGAATCTAAGTTCCCGAACCAGGAACTGAACTTGAGTCTCCTGCCTTGCAAGGTGGATTCTTTTTTTAATACTTCATCTTGCTTTTATCAAAATGTCTTAGAATAGTTTAAGTAGAGTATCTTTTTAGAGAAACAGATTAACTTTTTAAAATTCAAGTTTAATTACTTCATTTCCTTCACAAGGTGTATTCTTAACCACTTTACAATCAGGGAAGTCCCTGAGTGGATCTTTTATTCACACATTTAAAAAATATTATGCATTGAAAATTTTAAAAATATACGGGTTCACTATCCAAATGTTGAAACACAATACAAAAAAAAAAATCACTTTCGCTCATATCTCTACTGATCTTCTCGGAAGAGCCTGGAAGTTTGCAGATACTGATGTACCTGTACAGAGTAGGAACAAGTTCCAGGATTTTGGTTAACACAGTGCCTTGCAAGGCGATGACAACCTATAGTGGACACAAGTTTTATAAAATTCTACTGAGTTGGCCAAATTGTTCATTTGGGTTTTTCTGTAACATCTTATGGAAAAAATTGAGTGAACATTTTGGCCAACCCAGTATTTTTATGCTTGAATGTTTACACTTTATCATTAGCAATGCCTCAAGGGTCAGTTCAGAGAAGGCAATGGCACCCCACTCCAGTACTCTTGCCTGGAAAATCCCATGGACAGAGGAGCCTGGTAGGCTGCAGTCCATGGGGTCACGAAGAGTCAGACATGACTGAGCGACTTCACTTTCACTTTTATACATTGGAGAAGGAGATGGCAACCCACTCCAGTGTTCTTGCCTGGAGAATCCCAGGGATGGGGTCACACAGAAGTCGGACACTACTGAAGTGACTTAGCAGTAGCAAGGGTCGGTTATTACTTTTACTACTTCATGAAGGGCATTCTAAAGTCAGCCTTTTTGTTCTCTTCTTCTTCTTCTTTTTTTTAATGAAAGTGCTTAGCAGGGAAGAATACTCTTAAAAACTAGGATGAATAGTTTCTGTTTGGTACTGTTATCTTGGTTTGTGCTGAAGTACCAGTGGTTTTATCCACCAGTGCTTTTCATCATTTGTGCAAATGTCCATACAGTGCAAAAGGCAAATAACATCTTGATATTTTTATGAGTGTAGTTTGATTTCAAAGAACGCCTCTGAAAGGGTCTGAGAGACCACTGTATCTGCAGTGGGTCTGCAGACCACACTGTGAGAACTGATGGCATAAAAGGTTTAAATGCCATTTTCTGTAAGCAGATTAATGCCACTTATCTACATTGCTTCCTTTATTTTCTAACAATTATAATTTATGAAAATTTGAATCATGTAACAGATACCAGTGTGCTGCTTGCATTGGCTAATGCAACTCATACATCTTTCAGGTAGAGTTTGTTTTTTTTAATGTCAGATTTGTTAAAAAAAGAAAAAGAAAGTTTACTCTTTTTTCACTGTTATTAGGTTTTGAAAGTGTAACTTGAAAGTACTTGTGATCATGAAGTAATTTACAGATGGATTACCGGGCACAATTATTGTCTCTTGAAATTATGGGATATTGTTATTATTATTAGTTTATTTATGATGGCAGTTAAACATTTTCATGTTCTTTAATACTCCTTCAAATGGAGAGGACAGGAGTTTGGAAAATTAGGTCTGGCACTGGATTTCCTGTTCATCTGTGTTGATAACTGTGTGTGTGTGAAATATTGTGATTTATAATAAACCTGTGTCTATGTAACCCTTTCTGCTTCTGCAACCCTTGAGATTTCCTAAGTGATAAGAGTGATAAAAGTGCCTTTTGTTTTTACTAACTACTTTCAGTCATACCTTTGTGTTAATGGGGTGACTTTTGGGAAGCCCTTGTGGATAGAGCTGGTTGCTGGGGAACCAGCCTTGATTGGAGGGTTGCAACTTTCAGTCCCACCAGATGACCTCCTGGGAATAGAGAGGGGCTGGAGAGTGAGTTCAGTCACCAAAGGCCAGGGATTTAAGCAACCATGCCTGTGTAATGAAGCCTCCATAACACCCCAAAAGTGTAGGGTCTGGAGAGCTTCCAGGTTGGGAGACACGTTGCTCCCGGGGAGGGCATGGGAACTCCGCTCCCCGCCCCACACACCTTACCCTGTATGTCCCTTCTCTCTGTTCCTTATTCTTTCCTTTTATAACTAAGCAGTAATGTAATAAGGGGGCTTCCCAGGTGGCATTAAGTAAAGAATCCGCCTGCTAGTGCAGGAGACACGAGACTAGGGCTCGAACCCTGGGTTGGCAAGATTCCCTGGAGGAGGGCATGGCAACCCGCTTCAGTATTCTTGCCTGGAGAATCTCACGGACAGAGGAGCCTGGCAGGCTACAGTTCGTGGGGCTACAAAGAGTCGGACATGACTGAGCACCCACCCTCAATCTAATAAGCAAATGTTCCCCCGAGTTCGGAACCTGAGGGGGTTGTGGGAACCTCTGATTTGTCAGAAGCATAGGTGATAACTTGGATTTGATATCGACATCAGAAGGGGACTCTATCTTATAGGACTGAGCCCTCACCCTGTGGGGTCTGATGCTGTCTCCAGATAGATGGTGTCAGAACTGAGTTAGATTGAAAGACACCCAGCTGGATCACAGGATTGCTTGATGTGTAGAAAACCACACGTGGTGTCAGAAGTGAAGTAGTGTTGTAGTGAAGTGTTGAAAGTAGAGGAGACACACAGGAGTGTGTGCACATTAGCAAAAATTTTTCAGATAATTATTTCATTGGATGCAATTAAGACAAATTTTTTTTTTAATGGAAATCTCAGAAAGCTTTCTGCTACAGATACTTGCACTTCTGCGATTGACCACTAGATGTCACAAGAGCCCCGGGAGCCCCAAAGGGTTGCCCAGGGCGGGTAGAAATTGAACATTGTAGGCTCTAGACCGTCACATATTTCACTGTTTCCACACGATTGATGCCAGCAGAACCTGATACAGTGTGATATATAGAAGCAAGGTATGACTGGAATAATGAAATTTCAAAAATAAGCCCTTTTAAAGGAGGGTTGTAATAGTTCTGTTGGGGATTGTAAATGTTTCAGGTGCACTTGACACCGCAGTTTCGTTCCTGGCGTTTGGGTCTCTCTCCCTTTTTTTTTTTATGGAAAGATGGATTGAACTTCAATTTAAGAATATTCGGTAATCCCTCTCAGGACATACTGTAACAGCTGGTATTTTTGTGTTGTAGTAAATCGATTCCATACAACAGTCAGTAATAATCACAACTGGGTTCTGACAAATTCCAAAGCATTTTCAGTAAGTTTAGCCAAAGAAAATATCATGGTTACTACAGAAATTTAACTCAGTTTGAAAGTTAAACCCAGCAACTCCACTTCGTTCCACAGAATATTAGCCACTTTCCCCGTTGAGATTTTATCAAGCCACTTTTTTTTTTATTGATATACTTATATATGTTCTGAGAAGATAATTACCTTGTAGCATATATTTCTTAAATAATACATTTTTGGAAAAAATTACCTTGAGTGTTTACTGTGAAATAAAAGGTGAGAAATGCTACGATAACATCTTCTTTCTATGGCATACGCGGAAGGCTGCAGCATCAACTCAGAAGGATGTTTTGATGTGAAATGTAAGGTGGTTTTTAGTTTTAATAGGATGTTTGTTATAAGCATAAATCGATTTATTATATGCTGTATGTGGTTTATGAAATTGAAACATTGTAAATTCTTTAAGGCTTGAAGAAAGTTGTAGTTTGCATGGTATAGATTATGTAGTATGTGTATTTCTTTAGTTAGGTAATCTGTACCATACAAATTGTGATTTATGGCATAAAGAACTTAAATTACATACATACACACTATAATAAATACCTGCATACACACGTTTTGTCCTAATGGTAGAAATATGTGTGCATACACTTTACAAATTATAACCATTTTTCCTTTTTTTCTCAGCAGCAGAACAAAAGTTTACTAATTGAACGCATTTTTTAAATTATGTATGGTCTGTTTTTTATTTTCTTTGTGTTTGAATCGAGGAAAACTTTTATGTAGTTGAATCTGAATCTGGATTGTTAGGATAGCTTATGAAAACAAAGCAGTGTTACCTTTTAAAATTATTAGGGAAAATAGCTTCAGAGATGTGTGTTAATGAAACCTTGATTTTCCCTTTTTAAAAGTCTTATTTTTAGCTTAGTGATTTGTGTTTTCACTTGGTATTTAAAATAACTGCCATCGCATTTTTAATTAACACAGAGAGGATCTCTGTATGGGTTTGTATGCATATTTTCACCGTCAACCTTTGTAACATAAAACAGAATTTAAGACACTGCACCCCATTACTTGGTTCAAGATAGTCTTTTTGATGGTGAATATTTTTATACTAATATTTACTTTGATAATTAAAAAGCTAATTTAGAAAGCTTTAATAGAATTTTATAGTCTGGGTTTCTTCACGAAGAATTTGGCAAGCTCATTTTCTTTATTCTGTAATGTGAATCAGCAATTTAAACGCTTTTAAGAATTGAAGTGAGCCAGTGTTTCAAATGTTTACAGTATCTGTTTTTCATGTTAATATATGTTAAAATATGCTTTTAAATCACTGATCTTGCTTTATAGAGAACGGGGTAGGGGGGAAATGCTCTAAAAAGTGAGTTTTAACACATTGTGTGGTTCTTCTGATTTCTGAAAAATGTAAATGCGGTGTATTTTCCGTTATTAGGCAGCTGTGGTCCAAATTTAAACCACATGGCCTCCTTCTAGGTGTCAGGCCAATGTAAATTTTAATCTTGCTACTTTTATGTTTTCATTTTATAATCTCATTACCTGAATTTAAAAAACCCAGTCATCGTAGTCATTGTTTGCAGGATGCTGTTTTGTATCCTCTGGCTTATTGGAAGGTCAAGCAGTTCTAAATTGCTATTATCTTCATTTGCACATAAGGAAATTAAGGCTTAATGAGGTTAAACAACTAGATCACAGGGCTAGCAGGATTGGAGACTGAGCCAAACACTAGAGCCCTTGCTTTTAGTTATTACACAATAGAGCCTTTATTGCTTATTTGGGGATAAACATTACTGAAAACAGTTATTTAAAGAATCAATATTTCTCAAGATCCAGCAAAGCTTAGTTTTTACTACACCAATTTATTTTCATATATTAGCTTGGATTGTTAGGTTTAGTTTAGATTATCAGCAGTTCTGTAAATCTAAAATGACATCTTGCTTTAATCCTAGTATTCCTTCAAGGTCGTTTGTGATCTTCAGTTAGCGAATTTGCAGTTGTCGTATTAGGATGATCTACTTAAATTAGTTATAAGTTGTTGACAACTTACAGACTCTTTTCTACATTTAGGAATACAGTTTAGAATTCTAATGAAGGGGAAGAGTTGTAGAATGACACTGGCTTACAAAAGCTTCCTTAAGTCCTCCATCTGTGCCGTCAGCGATTCTCAAAGCAACTGGAAAAATCTTTACAGAAGGCTTGACACATGCATGAAGAACTTTTGTGCTTTTAATTAGAAGTCCCACGTCAAAATCAAAAACTCTGCCACTTCCTATTTGCCTGTGCTCTCTAGACGAAATGGTGAAGCTTGTGATCTCACCCATAATGTGTTGGGATCAGCATTTTGAATTAGTTACAGCAAGTTGCCATGTAGTCATCCTGCCTCTTCTATTTTTTAATGTGTTCCTTTTCTTTGTAGAAACGGCCTGCACGGGGACACACAGATCTCGGTAGTCGGCCTGGGAGTGGCCGCAGGGGTTGGCATCTCGGCCGCCTTCCAGGGGAGTGAGTTGGCAGCACCGGGCCGGCCTCAGCATCATGCCCGCGCTGGCCACAGGCTCGGGGAGCGACTCAGGTACAGAGCCCATGGGGCGCTTTCCCTCCCTCACAAACTTCCTTTTCACGCTGAAAACCGGCCTTGCTTCAAGCCAGTGCAGACAGGTCATGCTTGTTCTGTAACCAACGCCAGGGCCATCACCTTGGCTTTCCAGGATGAGCGTGACCTCAGAGCGTGGGCTGAAGTGGCTTTCTCTGGGTATTGACGGATCCTGCCGATGCTCTTGTCCTCTCCTGCATCTTGGAATAATGTCGTACATTGACTTTTTTTTTTAAATTGAGTTCTTTAAAGATACAGAAGTGTGGACAGTTTTCATGCTACTCACATTACCCTCCACTCCAATTTAATCATTCATAACTATGAATTTCTTGGGTCATATTTGCTCAGACCTCTCACTTTTTTCCCCATCCCCCCACCCCCTTCTCCCCTTTTTTTTCCATTTTCTTTCTTCCTATCCAGAGATAAAAACTGTTCTGCAGTTGATATATGTCATTAAAGGACTCAGTTAAACACTTCACCTCGTTATCAGTTGTAAGAATTAGTGAAACGCAGAATAAAGATTTCCAAGAAAGGGGAAAAACCTCAGGCATGCAGGTGTGTGTGAAGTGCCCTCTTTCTGCTCTAGTTCAGGAGGTGGGATGGGGGTGGTCAGTGCCCCTTTTCTGGAATTCCCCAGAGTTAGCACTTTGAAAAAATATGTGAATTCCTGGACCCTCCTCAGAATTATTAAAACAGAATGTAGCTGGGTTTGGGCAGCTGTTGCTTGCATTTTTTTTTTTAAGTTGTCTGTTGTTATTGAGAGTGAGTGGGGGCTGCTCTCTGTTGCAGAACGTGAGCTTCTCGATGTGGGGGCTTCTCTCGGGGCAGAGCACAGACTCAGTAGCTGTGGCTTACTTACTTGCTTCCTGGAATGTGGGCTCCTCCTGGATCAGGGATTGAATGCATTGTTCTCTGCGTTGGCAGGCGGATTGTTGTCCATTGCACCACCAGGGAAGTCCAGCTTGTGTTTTTAAGACCACTCAAAAGCAGGGGTGGCATAGAATGTGATGAGGAGGGATGTTCTTTGTGGCACTGACCATGCTGAATTGGTCCCAACAGCCTTCTGCAACCAGCTGAGACCTGTCTCATCCTGGATGGGTCTGGGCACCATAGTTTCAAAAGAGCAGAATCACAGATGGGATTTTGTGTTGTTACCCTAGCTTTCTCGTTTGCACTGTGTGCCCAGGTCATTCTTTGCTATTTCAAGCCCAGACACACTTACTCACTTTGGCAAATTTTGTCTCCTCTTTATCCATCAAGAGTGATGTTTTTCTACTGTGATTTATGCTGAGCATTAGTTTTACTTAGGAAGTGATTTTTATTTTTAAATTGCATGAAAATCTTTTTTTTCTCAAGACATGAACTTGAAAGCAGCTCCTTTGGAAAAAAAAAATTTTTTTTTTCTTTTCAATTTTTATATAGTCCCACATTGTGTTTGACTATATAAAATGGATGATTTAAGTTTTCATAGTGGTTTGGGAAATTATAGATAAAATTTATTTGAACCATAAATTTACTACAGTTTATGTAATGAATAAGTTTTATGCTTTGCCATTCACCAAAAGAATGCCTTAGTTTAATTGAATGCAAAATATTTTTGTTGATTACACCTAACATGGAGTATTTATAGTTTAGGTGTCCATCGTAAAAAATACCATAGGCTGTTTAGAATGGAGAAAGAATACTCCCAGGCCTGCGTGATGCAAACCTGAAACGCTGCTGTGACACATCTGGCTTTGCAGTATTTTTTTGCTCAGCATGTCCCAACAAGGTTGAAGTTGGGCAAAGGAGACTGTTCCAAGAGTCACTGCGGTCAGGGGAGCCCCAGGGTGTGGGCACCTGTGAGGTGCTCAGGTTCCCTGTCTCCGTGTAGGCCCCATGCCCTTGGCCAGGCAGGGGTCCTTGTGACTGTTAGCAGATTGCTTAGCAAGGAGGTTGCTGTTCTCTCAGGTCTTCCAGGGAACAGAGTTAGCATAGCTGAAGGCAGACCTCATACAAGAAGAGGGGACGACTCACAGCCACCCCAGTGCTCATGTGGGGAAATACTTCCTGTGTACACTTCTACTACTTCTTTCTATAACAGCAAACAGTTAGTTATACAAGTAACACAGAAGAACATTCCTGCCATCAAAGATACATAGATAAAAAAGGAAAGAAATCTTTTCAACCACTTTTCTCCCTCACCCTCCATCTCCTTTCCTTTCTGTTTGATGAGTGTCCTGTGAGAATTTTCTGTACATTAAACACTTACACGCATACATATGTAATTTTCTGTACATTAAACACTTACATGCATGCATATGTAATTTTCTATACATTAAACACGCATATGTACATAAAAGTGTATGTATATAAATAACATTGTTTTGTCTTTTTTCTTTATGTTTTAATCACAGATTTTATCATACTCTATGGATTGTTCCCTAGTTTTTCTTCTACACCAAGTAGAAGAATTCACCAATATGTCTCAAAGAGGTATTTCTAGGAGGTGTGTGTGTATGTATATGCCTGTATATATAGATATATGTATATCCTCCAATTTCTTTTAAGTGAATGCATAGTTTTCTATTGTGTCACAGTTTAATGAACCAGACTACTCTTAATGAAAACCTTGGTTTTGTTACTTTTGTATTTTAGGAGAAAAGATGTATGCATTTAATAGATGTTGCCAGATTGTTCTGCAAAGGGGTTGCACCACTTAACAGTATGTGGACATTGCATTCAAAATCATTTCCCCTGCATTCTTGCCAATATTCAGTATTACGTTCTTATAATTTTTACCTATCTGATGGGGGAAAACAGGGTGTCTTAAGTGTGAAGTGTGCATCACTCCTGACATCGAGCACATTTTCACTTGTTAAATGGTCATTTATTCCTCTGGTTTGTTTGTTCATATCCCTTTCCCATCATTCTATTGGTTTATCACTTTCTTATTTATTTGCAGTATCTCTTTATTTGTATTTTGGATATTAATCCTCTGGGTCATTTTAGGTTGAACACCATTTTTTCTCATTAGTCATTTACCCTTTTTTTCTTCCTTAAATAGTACCACTGTTAAATGGAAGTTGAAAATGTTCATATGGGCAGGTATATTCTGAATGGTGAATGCTCTTTTCCTTCTGCTTAAGAAGACCTTTCCAAGAGTATTTCGAAATTTTATTTTAATAATTAAAAAATTATATTTACAATATTTGGAATTTGAGTCCTGCTAGTTTGCACATGGAAGGAGACAGGGGTCTAATCAAATCTTAACATATTTCCCTGTTGAAGAACCAGCAGTCTCTTTGTGCTGCCTACCCTGGAGGAGAGTGTGTCCTGCCCCCTTTCCTTCTGGGTGAAGTATCCATGTAAGTTATTTGGAATAATTTGTCTCTTCTCTCCCATCAATTTATTCAGTCTGTGTCAGTGTGGAATCTTGGATGTTCGTTTATACTTTGGGACATCGCCCAGTTCTACTTCACTTATTTGGTTGTTCAGATTGCCCCAGCTTTGGCCACAGGAGCTTTTTCAGTTCCTTTCTTTGACATATCCCCATCCACAGAGGGTTTGTTTTTAATGCTTTCTTACTTTGGGCATGATGAGGTGCTCTGGGTTGATCTTACCATGCCCCATTTAGAATCAGCCATTTTTCGAAGGACCGCTGGTTACTGTTATCAGGGAATGGAGTAGAAGCCAAGATCGGGATCATAGCTTTGCACACTGTTGTTGCACATATATGAACATTTCTACATGCAATCATCTGTAAGTATATTAAGCTAAATATGAGCATGGCCCGGAGGTTTCCTTAGACTCTCCTTGTGTTTGATGACATTAATGGTTTTGGTGAGTACTTACTGATGTCTCCAGCTCTAATCCATAGGAAATAAGTCGTTTTAGCCTCCTTCTCTTGTCTGTAAATCCCATTGGCTGCCATATACCCACCATCCAGCTACCTAATTATTTATTTACACAGTGTACGTGTGTAGTCGTGTCTGAATTGTTACCTGTTCCTCTTTGAAAGACAGCTTTTATCAACCAGAGAGCTGATCTTGTTTTATTCCTGTGATAGTACCATTCTGTTCTGAATTTTATGGGATCATTCTTTCCCTGCATAGTGCTTCAATGTTAGTTCTAGTTTTATAAATTCATTAGGTCTGAATTTTACAAATATCATATAATGTGAAATGTAATATATATACAGAAATGCATATAAAACTTTTTATAATACAGTTTTAAAAGTGATTATAAGGCCAACATCCAAGTGACCACCACGTGAGTAAAGAAATTGAACACTCTGGAGAGCAATCCAAGCGCTTCTTCCCATTCAGTACCTCCTCCTTCCTGGTGGCTCAGACTGAAGAATCTGCCTGCAACACAGAAGACCCAGGTTCAATCCCTGGGTCAGGAAGATCCCTTGGAGAAGGAAATGGCAACCCACTGCAGGATCCTTGCCTGGGAAATTTCCACGGACAGAGGAGCCTGGTGGGCTATAGTCCATGGGGTCACAAAGAGTTGGACATGACTGAACAACTCACACACACACACAACTTCTTTAAAGATGGACAGAAAAGGAAAAGATTCCTACCTCTCACTGTGCACAAAAGATATGTTTTAAACACCCCTAGGCACTTTGGTTTAATTTTGCCTGTCGTTGAGCTTTATAAATGGAATTACAGTGTATGAATTTTTTTTTAGTTGACTATGTAGAATGTGAAAAAAAATAGCAAATTATAAAAATTTTAAAGTGGTTACATAAAATAAATATTACAAAATCCAGAGGAAAAGCAAAATATTTTAACTGCTTGACATACCTCTGTACTTGTTTTTCTTCTTTATTTTTTGACTACCTACTTTTTGATTGTCTGCCTGTGACAGTCATTCTGTAATATTGACTTAAAAACCATCTAGTCTGTAAAGGGGAAGCTCAGGTTACTTGTAGATAGTACTTCTGGCACACAGTGGTTCTGACACCCGTTCTGTGGTTTTTTTTTCTCTGTGACTCCAGCCGGGTGTCTTACAGTTCAGTTCTGACACACATTGGAGGTCGCACCCACCTCATAGGTTATGGGTGCAGCTCCCTGAGACTTCCCACCGTTTCGGATACTGATTACAAGCAATAGGTCCTCAGGTTACCCCAGTTTCTATTTAGCTCGACTGCAAATCAGAGGTTCCCATAACTGCATCCTTGCATTCAGTCATGTGCTAGAACAGATCAAAGAACTAAGGGAGACATTTAACTTGTCTTTGTCAGGTTGTTGTTGTTTAGTTGCTGAGTCATGTCTGACTGTTTTGAGACCCCCATGAACTGTAGCCCACCAGGCTCCTCTGTCCATAGGATTCCTCAGGCAAGAATACTGGAGTGGGTTGCTCTTTCCTCCTCCAGGAAATCTTCCCAACCCAGGGATTGAACTGGCGTCTCCTGCATTGGCAGGTGGAATCTTTACCATCTGAACCACCAGGGGAGCCCTTTGTCAGGTTACTACATAATAAAGGACATGGTGAAGGATGCAGGTGAGGAGATACCTAGGGTGAGGTATGGAAGGGTCCAGAGATCAGTAGATTCTATCCCAGGGAGTTGGGGTCCATCAACCTCTGGTGTGTAGAAACTTGCTGGACCCAGAGTACTAGGGTTTTTATGGTGGCTTCAACATGTAAGCGTGACCCATGATTAACTCCTCCTTCAGTCCTTTTCCTTCTCCTCCAGAATGTGGGAGTGATCCTGTCTCTTCATCTCTTGTATCTGTTGCTCACTGTAGTCCATGTGTAGTGATAGCTCATGGTATTGAATAGTTTTAATTTTCATTTCTTGGCTATTGATGAGGTTGGACACACGTTCACATTGGTGACTTAGATTTCCACTTTCCTGAAGTACCAATTTAAATCTTCTGCTCATTTTTCAAGTGCCTGGTCTTATGTGCAGGACATGTTTTTTATGTTATGGATTCTGTGCTTCATAAGCTTTGCTGGTTACCTGTGTGATACTGTCCTTTCTCGACCTGGGGCTATCTTCTCCTTCATGCTTCCTTCCCTGGCCCACATGTAGAAGGTACACATTTCAGTGTAGCTCAATATCATGGACTTTATGGTTGGTGATATCTATATTTTATTCATGAAATATTTCCTTAGCTTACAGTCAGGAAGTTGCTCCTTTTTTCTCTTACATTTTGATTTTAATGTTCCAGAACAGATTTTCATATAAGGTGTGAGTTGGGCTCCAGGATGTCCAGTTGTCCCACCATGAGACTGTGAAGACCATCTTCTCTCCCCTGCTCACACAGCTCGATGGTACCCTGATTACAGTGTTGATGTCAGTGTGACTTGTACCATCCTCATTTTTAGTTCTAGGTCTCAAAAGGAATTACTTCAATGTTTCTTCTTTCTTCTTTGTCACATTTGCTCAAGGTTTTGTTCATGTATGCCTTTTATTAGATTAAGGAAGTTTCCTTTTATTCTTAGTTTGCAGAACACTTTTTTTTTTTAATGATTAGCCATTGAATTTTGTCAAATATTTTCTATTTATTCATTGTAATCATATGATTTGTTACATGTAAATCTCAATATAGCAAATATCACTGATTTTAAAAAAAACTTTATTTTTTATTGGGGTATAGCTGATTAGCAGTGTTATACTTTCAGGTGCATAGCCAAGGAACCCAGCCATACACGTACATGTATCCATTCTCCCCCAAACTCTTCCCTCACATCCAGGCTGCCACATAACATTGAGCAGAGTTCCCTATGCTATACAATGGTCCTGCTTGGTTTTCCATCTAAGTATAGTAGTGTGTGCATGTCCATCCCAAACTGTCTATCCTCCCACTCCTCCCCCGGCATCCAGTCTGTGAGTCTCTTTCTGTTTTGTAAGTTCATTTGCATCATTTCTTTTTAGAGTTTATGTATAAGGGATGTTATATGATAATTCTCCTCCTCTTTCTGTCTGACTTCACTCAGTATGACGATCTCTGGGTCCATCCATGTTGCTGCAAATGGCATTATTTCATTCTTTTTTAATGGCCGAGTAATATTCCATTGTATATACATACTCATCTTCTTTATCGGTCCTCTCTCAATGTACATTTAGGTTGATTCCACGTCTTGGCTATTGTAAACAGTGCTGCAGCAAACACTGGGGTGCTTGTATCCTTTTGGATCATGTTTTTCTCTAGATCTGTTCCAAGAGTGGGGTTGCAGGGTCATGTGGTGGTTCTATTTTTAGTTTTTTTTAAGGAGCCTCCCTACTGTTCTTCACAGTGGCTGCATCAATTTACATTCCCATCAACAGTGTAGGAGGCTTTGCTTCTCTCCATACTCTTGTGACCATTTATATTTGTGGATTTTTTGATGATAGCCAATCTGACTGATGTTAGGTGACCTTATTGTAGTTTTGATTTGCATTTCTCTAATAATTAGTGATGTTGAACCTCTTTTCTTGTGTCTCTTGGCCATCTGTATGTCCTCTTTGGAGAAATGTCTATTTGGGTCTCCTGCCCATTTTTTTAAGTGGATTGCTTGTTTTAATTCTGTTACATATCATGCTGCTGCTGCTGCTAAGTCACTTCAGTTGTGTCCGACTCTGTACGACCCCATAAACGGCAGCCCACCAGGCTCCTCCGTCCCTGGGATCCTCCAGGCAAGAACACTGGAGTGGGTTGCCATTTCCTTCTCCAGTGCATGAAGGTGAAAAGTGAAAGTGAAGTCGCTCAGTCATGTCTGACTCTTAGCGACCCCATGGACTGCAGCCCACCAGGCTCCTCTGTCCATGGGGTTTTCCAGGCAAGAGTGCTGGAGTGGGGTGCCGTGAGCTGTTTGTAAAATTTTGAAGGCTAATCCCTTGTTAGTCACATCATTTGCAAATGCGATCTCCCGATCTGTGAGTTGTCTTTTCATGTAGTTTATTGTTTCCTTTGCTGTGCAAAAGCTTTTGAGTCGGTCCCATTTGTTTGTTTTTATTTTTAATTTCCATTTTTCTGGGAGATGGATTGAAGAAGATACTGTTGTGATTTATGTCAGAGTATTCTGGCTATGTTTTCCTCTAGGAGTTTGGTAGTGTCCAGTCTCACATTAGGTCTTTAATCCATTTTGAGCTTATCTATGTATTTGGTGTTAAAGAATGGTCTAATTTCATTCTGTTTTTTTTTTTTTTTTTTTTTTTTTTACGTGTTGTCCAGTTTTCCCAGCACCATTTGTTAAACAAACTGACTAATCTTACTGAGTTTTAAATGTCAAACCAACTGGCATTTTAGGGATAAATCCAATTTGCTCACAATTTATCATCCTTTTCATGTAGCCTGCTGAATTTGATTTGCTCACATTTTATGTCCAACTTTAATATCTATGTTTATGAGTGAGTTTAGCCTATAATTTTCCTTTCTTATTATCTCAAATTTTCACAGTTGTGCAATGTGTTGGAAGGAGTCTTTACTACCATTCTCTTCTGTTTCTTTTTTGGGGGGAGGGGGTTCATTTGAATCCTTTTATCATTTTACATTTCCCTGCTAATTATTTTGAAGTTATACTTTCACTTTCTCTTTCTTTTTTTTAGTAGCTATCTTAGAAATTACAACATGCAGCCTTTATTATAAAATCTCCTCTTAATCTGTGCCTTTATTGTTATCCTATATTCTTGCCTAGAAAATCCCATGGGAGGGCTACAATCCATAAGGTCTCAGAGTTGGACATGACTGAGTGACTAGGCGCACGTGGACAGTCCAACCTTAGAACACTTTTACCCTCTGTGCTTCCCTCCGAACTTACATGCTATTGTGTCCTGTATTTTAATTCTCTGTTACAAAAACCCAAGCAATGAAGAGTCTTTTATTTCATCTTTACAGCCTCTTAACAATTTGGTATTTTAATCCAAACTAACTTTTCTAATGTAAAAATCTTTAGAACTTCCACTATTGAAGGTCTACTTCATTTATCTATTGATCAGTGAAGGTCTGCTGATGTCCTAGTCTCTGTGTGATCATGTCTGACATGCCTTCATTGCCTTCATTTTGAAAGATATGCTTACTAAGCATAGAATTCTAGGTTAGTGTTATTATTTTTTCAGTGCACTAAGAGCCAGAAGGTGAACACATGATATCTTAAAAGTTGCTGTCTAGAAATGAGTTGTTAGGCTCTGTGTGTTCACAGTTCCCTTCCGTAGCAAGTCGAGCTCATTTGACGTGTGGTTAGCTGATAGCTGTTCTCTGTGAACAGAAAGCAGTGTGCGAACCACGTTTGGGTCTAGTGTTTTTTTTTTTTTGGTAATTGTCTTCATAGTGCCTGTGCTCCTTTTAAACTGAAGCAGTGCACTTATTTTCATCCTTGTCTCTGCTCACACGGTGTTTATGAGCTAAATGAAGAAGTTCTGTCCAAGCAGTGTGGGTTTTTCAGTGGAAAATAGAAAAATCACCATGTGGCATTTTCTCCCAGTGGCTCACAAGTGGAGTCTGGGTCTCAGCTCCTGTCCTGCCCATAGTTTCTCGCAAAGGTATGGTCAGCATCTGCCAGCATGGCTGTGTGATAGCAATTACTCTTCATCGTGCATACCTTCACTATTGTGGAGTCCAGCAGAATCATCTCAAGCAATAATTTTGCCAGTAATTTTCATCCATTGCATAATATTTGTCTTTCATTCTGAGGCTTATTTTTGCAATCTTTATTGGCTGTAGTGTGACCTGTTTTAACTATACTCCTTACTTAGCTATAAGGAGTGCAGTATTTAGTGATGTCTGTGTAGATTTGTTTTTTTAACTTTTAAGTTTTTAAAAATTGTAAAATGTATATAAAATTTGATGCATTAACCATTTTAAGTGTACAATTTAGTAGCATTCATTATATTCAAAATGTTGTACAGACATCACCACTATTTCCAAAACATCTTCATCACCCCAGACAGAAACTGTCTATCTACTTCACAATAACTCCACTTGCCCCCCACCACCAGTGTCTTGTCAGTCACCATTCTACTTTCTGTTTTGCCTGTCTTAGATATTTCCTGTAATTGGAGTTATACAATATTTGTCCTTTTGTGACTGACTTATACCACTTAATATAATGTTTACAAGATATATACACATTATGATCTGTGTATCAGAACTTCATTCACTTTTATAGTTAAAGAATATTCTTTTGTATGTATATATGTATATATTCTTCTGTATGCAAAATTTTGTTTATCCATTTTTCTGTTGATGGACACGAGATTTTTGTGTTTCTTGGCTATTGTGAGTAATGCTGTAATGTACCTTGCAGTTCAAGTATCTGTTTAAATCTCTGATTTCAGTTCTTTTAGGTATGTACCTCAGGACAGAATTTCCTGGTCAGATTCTGAATTTAGCTTTCTGAGGAAACACCAGACTCTTTTCTGCAGTCTGCACCATTTTATTTCCACCAGCAAAGTATGAGAGCTTACATCCTCATCCATACTTGTTATTTTATGTATGTTAAGAGTTACAGTCATCCTAGTAGGTGTGAAGTGATAACTCATTGTGGGTTTTGTTTGCATTTTCCTAATGACTAATGCTGGTAAAGATTGAAGGCAGGAGGAGAAGGGTACGAAAGAGGATGAAATGGTTGGATGGCATCAGTAACTCAATGGACTTGAGTTTGAGCAAGCTCTGAGAGACGGTGAAAGACGGGCAAACCTGGCATACTGCAGTCCATGGAGTCGCAAAGAGCTGGACACGATTTAGCGACTAACCAACAAATGACTAGTGATTTCGAGCTTTGTTTCGTGTGCTTGTTGGCCATTTGTACAAGGGTACATCTGACCCTTGAATGACAGGTCAGTTTTTTCTACATTGTATGCTTTTGTACATTACATCCCCATGTCTTATTTTTGTTATAACTGGAATTTTGTACCCTTTTACTCCTTTCACTCATTTTGTCCAACTCCCACCCTTGCCTTTGGCGGTCACCAGTCTGTTCTTATTATCTGTGAGCTGCTTGTTGTTGTTTTTAGATTCCACATGTAAGTGAGATCATATGGTATTTGTCTTTCTCTATCTTATTTCACTTAGCATAATACTTTTAAGGTCCAGCCATGTTACAGATGGCAAGATTTCATTTACTTTTTTAAAGGCTGAATAATATGCCTCTGTGTGTGTGTGTGTGTGTGTGTGTGTGTGTGAAATATTTTCTCTATCCATCTGTCAGTGAACATTTAGGTTATTTCCATATCTTGGCTATGGTAAGTAACACTGTAAGGAACATATATCTTTTTGAGTTAGTGTTTTTATTTGCCTTGGGTAAATACCCAGAAATGGATATGCTGGATCATGTGGTAGGTCTACTTTTAAATTTTTTTTGAAGAACTCCATACTCTTCTCCATAGTGGCTGCACCAATTTACAATCCCCCAACAGTGTACTAGGATTCCCTTTTTTCCACATCCTTATCAGAACTTATTTCTTACCTTTTTAATACTAACCATTCTAATAGGTGTGAGGTGTACTCTCACTGTGATTTTGATTTGCATTTCTCTTATAATTAGCAATGTTGAACATCTTTTCATGTACCTGTTGGCCCACTGTATGTCTTCTTTGGAAAAATGTCTGTTTGGATAATCTGCCTTCTTTTTAACCCCTTATGAGATATATGAATTGCAAATATTATTATTTTGCAGGTTGCCTTTTGATTTTGACAGTTTCCTTTGCCGTGCAAAAACTTTTTAACTTTATATAGTCTTCATGTTTGTTTTTGCTTTTGCTTCTTTTGTTTCTAGTCTTAAATCCCAATAATCATTGCTAAGACCAGTGTCAAAGAGGCTTCTAGCCTGTGTTTTCTTCTAAAAGTTTAATGCTTTCAGATCTTATAGTCACATCTTTAATCCATTTTGAGTTAATCTTTTGTGTAAGGTATAAGATAATGATCTAGTTTCATGGTTTTTTTTTTTCCGTCTTAGCTGTCCAACACCAGTTACTGAAGAGACTCTCCTTTATATATTCTTAGCTCCTTTGTCATAAATTGAATGACCGTAGATGCCTGTTTCTGGGCTCTCTGTTCTGTTCAGTTGAACTGTGTCTTTTTTATCATCTTACCATACTGTTTTGCCTACTATAGCTTTGTGATATAGTTTGAAATCAGGGAGCATTGTGCCTCCACCTTCTTCTTCCTTAAGCTTCCCTTAGCTATTGGGGTCTTTTATGCTTCCATACAAATTTTATGATTGTTTGTTCTATTTCTGTGAAAAATGCCATTGAAATTTTCATAGGGATTGCACCGAATTTGTAGATTTCTTTGGGTAGTAGGGACATTTGAACAATATTAATCGTTCCAATCCTTAAATGTGGAATATATTTCCATTTATTTGTGTTCCTCAGTTTCCTTCATCAGTGACATAGTTTTCAGTGAACAAGTCTTTCACTTTATTGGTAAAAATTATTTCTAAGTATTTTATTCTTTGATGCAATTATAAATAGGTTTGCTTTCTTAATTTCTCTTTCTGATAGTTTATGGAAACATAGTAGATTTCTCTCCATGGTTTTGTGTCCTACAACTTTTGTGAATTCATTTATTTATTCTAACTTTCCTTGGTGGAGTTGTTAGTTTTCTATATATAATATCTTGTCATCTGTAAAGAGTTAGAGTTTTACTTCTTCCTTTTTGATTTTTCTTCCTTGTCTGATTGCCTTCCTTGTCTAGGACTTCTAATACTTTGTTGAATAAAAGTGGTGAGAGGGAGCACCCTTGTTCTGCTCCTCATCTTAGAAGAAATGCTTTCAGCTTTTCACCTCTGACTATGATATTAGCTGTGTGTTTGTCATAGATGGCCTTTATTTTATTGAGATGTTTTTCCACTGTACCCACTTTGTTGAGAGCTTTTATCATGAAGGTGTATTGAATCTAGTCACATGCTTTTTCTGCATCTATTGAGATGATCATATGATTTTTATTATTCATTCTGTTAATGTTGTATATCACAAATGGATTTGCAGATGCTGAACCATCCTTGCATACCTGGAATAAATCCCACTTTCTTATGGTGCATCAACTTTTTAATGTAATGTTGAATTTGGTTTGCTAATATTGTGTCGAGGATTTTTACGGCTATGTTCATCAGGGATATTGGCTTGTGATTTTCTTTTCTTGTTTTGTCCTTGCCTGGTTTTGCTATTAGGGTAATGCAGGCCTTGTAAAATGAGTTTGGAAGTGGTACTTCTATTTTTTGGAAGAGTTTGAGAAGGATTGGTGTTGATTCTTTGAATGTTTGGTATAATTCACTGGTGCAGCCCTCTGGTCCTGGACTTTTGCTTGTTGAGAGGTTTTTGATTACTAATTCAATCTCCTTACTAGTAGCGTCTGTTCACATTTTCTGTTTCTTTATGATCCACTCTTTGTAGATTGTATGTTTCTAAGGAATTTACCCATTTCTTCTAGGTTGTCCAATTTGTTGGTGTATATTGTTTGTAGTAGTCTGTTAATGATCCTTTCGTTTTCGTAGTATCAGTTGTAACAGCTACTCTTTCATTCTTGATTTATTTATTGGAGTCCTTTTTTTCTTTCTTGGTAAGTTAGTTTTGTTTCTTTTCAAAGAACCAGCTCTTGGTTTTATTGATCTTTTTTTTTTTTTCTTTGTTCTTTTTATGGTCCTTGAGTTGTAAAGTTTGTTTATTTGAGATTTTTCTTGTTTCTTGAGATAGGTATCCATATCTATGAAGTTCCCTCTGCTTTTGCTGCATTACCTAAGTTTTGGTATGTTGTATTTCCATTTTTATTTGTTTAAAGGTATTTTTTGAATTCTCTTTTGATTTCTAAGTTGACCCATTAGTTGTTCAGTGGCATATTATTTAATGTCCACATATTTTGGTGTTACATTTTACATCTTTTTATCTTGTATCCCTTATCTAGTTACTGTGGTTATAGCCATGCTCACAGCTTTTGTCTTTTAAACTTCACATTGACTTTTAAAATCATTTATCCACTACCTTTTCTGTGTATTTACCTTTACCAATGAGATTGCTACTTTTACAGATTTTCCTATTGTTAAGGAGCATCATTTCTTTTCAGCTTAAAAAAGTCCTTTAACATTTAAGGCCTGTTTAGTGGTGATGAACTACTTTTGCTCTTACTTGTCTGGAAAAACTCTTTTCTTAATTCTGAGTGGTAATTTTGCCTGGTAGTATATTCATGGTTGAAAATTTTATTCTTTAGCAGTTTGGCTATATCATGCCACTTCCTCTGGGCTGCAGTTTCTGTTGAGAACCTACTCATAATATTATAGGGACTCTCTTTTACTTAAGTTGTTTGTCTCTTGCTGCTCATAAGATTCTCTCCTTGGGCTCGGACGCACGGATCGCGGGGAGCGCAGCCGTCCTCTGCAGGAGCCGCGGGTCGGGAAAGGGCGTTTCAGCTGCTGGAGAGCGTGTTTCCAGGGGAGGCGAGGAAACCCGTCCGGAACCGAAAATGCCGAAACCGATCAACGTCCGAGTGACCACCATGGATGCGGAGCTGGAGTTCGCCATCCAGCCAAACACCACAGGAAAGCAGCTTTTTGATCAGGTGGTTAAGACCATCGGCCTGAGGGAGGTGTGGTACTTTGGCCTCCAGTATGTGGATAACAAAGGATTTCCTACGTGGTTGAAACTTGATAAAAAGGTGTCCGCCCAAGAGGTCAGGAAGGAGAGCCCGCTGCAGTTCAAGTTCCGGGCCAAGTTCTACCCCGAGGACGTGGCCGAGGAGCTCATCCAGGACATCACGCAGAAGCTCTTCTTCCTGCAAGTGAAGGAGGGCATCCTCAGCGACGAGATCTACTGCCCGCCTGAGACCGCTGTGCTCCTGGGCTCCTACGCCGTGCAGGCCAAGTTCGGCGACTATAATAAGGAGCTGCACAAGGCCGGCTACCTCGGCTCTGAGCGGCTCATCCCGCAGAGAGTCATGGACCAGCACAAGCTCACCAGGGACCAGTGGGAGGACCGGATCCAGGTGTGGCACGCCGAGCACCGCGGGATGCTCAAAGACAGCGCCATGCTGGAATACCTGAAGATCGCCCAGGACCTGGAAATGTACGGGATCAACTATTTTGAGATAAAAAATAAGAAAGGAACAGACCTTTGGCTCGGCGTTGATGCCCTTGGACTAAATATCTATGAGAAAGATGACAAGTTGACCCCAAAGATTGGCTTCCCATGGAGCGAGATCAGGAACATCTCTTTCAACGACAAGAAGTTTGTCATCAAGCCCATCGACAAGAAGGCTCCGGACTTCGTGTTCTACGCGCCCCGCCTGCGGATCAACAAGCGGATCCTGCAGCTCTGCATGGGGAACCACGAGCTGTACATGCGCCGCCGGAAGCCCGACACCATTGAGGTGCAACAGATGAAGGCCCAGGCCCGGGAGGAGAAGCACCAGAAGCAGCTGGAGAGGCAGCAGTTGGAAACCGAGAAGAAGAGGAGAGAAACCGTGGAGAGAGAAAAAGAGCAGATGATGCGTGAGAAGGAGGAACTGATGCTCAGGCTTCAGGACTACGAGGAAAAAACCAGGAAGGCGGAGAAAGAGCTCTCCGACCAGATCCAGAGAGCCCTGAAGCTGGAGGAGGAGAGGAAGCGGGCCCAGGAGGAGGCGGGGCGCCTGGAGGCTGACCGCCTGGCCGCGCTGCGCGCCAAGGAGGAGCTGGAGAAGCAGGCAGCCGACCAGATCAAGAGCCAGGAGCAGCTGGCCACGGAGCTCGCCGAGTACACGGCCAAGATCGCCCTCCTGGAGGAGGCGCGGCGGCGCAAGGAGAACGAGGTGGAAGAGTGGCAGCTCCGGGCCAAGGAAGCCCAGGATGACCTGGTGAAGACCCGGGAGGAGCTGCACCTGGTGATGACTGCGCCCCCGCCGCCGCCGGCGTACGAGCCGGTGAACTACCACGTGCACGAGGGCCCGCAGGAGGAGGGCACGGAGCTGAGCGCCGAGCTGTCCAGCGAGGGCATCCTGGACGACCGCAACGAGGAGAAGCGCATCACGGAGGCCGAGAAGAACGAGCGAGTGCAGCGGCAGCTGATGACTCTGACCAGTGAGCTGTCCCAGGCCAGAGACGAGAACAAGCGGACCCACAACGACATCATCCACAACGAGAACATGAGGCAAGGCCGGGACAAGTACAAGACGCTGCGGCAGATCCGGCAAGGCAACACCAAGCAGCGCATCGACGAGTTCGAGGCCATGTGAGGGGCCGGGCCTCGGCGCCGCCCCGCGCCCCCGGCCCTGCGCCGCCCCCTCCCGGCTCCGCCCCGCCCCTCCCGGCTCCGCCCCGCGCCCCTGGCCCCGCCCCGCCCCTCCCGGCTCGGGGTCCTTACAGAGAGAGCCGTCACTTCAGTGGGCGTGTTCTGGGGCTGGGACCGGCGGCAGTTTCCCTGGTTTATTTTTTCCAATTGTATCATAGTGCCAAACAGGCCTGATTCTTATTTTTATTGAATCACTTCCTGTTTTGTTTTTTTTTTTTGCTTGGAGCAGGACGAAATCAATTAAGGAAAGATGCCTGTAAAGTCTGAAATAACTAACTCCTCCATGCTGGCATGTGTGATACAGATTCAGTATAATTAAAACCACATCGTGGCTTAAAAAAAAAAAAAAAAAAAAAAGATTCTCTCCTTGTCTTTAACTTTTGATGTTTTAATTGTAATGTGTCTTGGTGTGGTTCTTTTTGAGTTCATTATATTTGGAGTTCTCTGGGCTTCCGGGATCTGGGTGTTGTTTTCCTTTCCCAGGTTAGGGAAGTTTTTAGTTAGTATTTCTTCAAATAAGTTTTCTGCCATTTTTCTCCCTCTTCTTGTGGGACCCCTATATTTTGAATGTTAGTTTCCTTATTGTTGTCCCATAAGTTCCTTGGCTGTCTTTTTACTCCTCCCCCGCCTTTTAAAAAATTTCCTTCTCCTCTAATTTCCTCTTCTGTGTCTTTGACTTCACTGATCCTCTTTTTTTCATTCATGTAGTCTATTGTTGAACTTCTTTAATGTAGTTTTAGTTCCGTTATTTTATTTTTCAGTTCCGTTACTTCTCTTTGGTACTTTTTATATTTTCTGTTCCTTAGTTGTACTTCTCACTGTGTTTATCCATTCTCCTCCTGAATCAAGGGAGCGTCTTGATCACCATTGTATTTTCCTTCTTATGAGGTAAGTGACATATCACTGTTCTTTAAGGTTTTTTCCTTAGGTTTTTACCTTATTCTTTCATTTGGGATGTATTTCTCTGTATCTTCATTTGCTTGACTCTGTTGGTTTCTATGTATTAGATGAAATAGCTCCCTTTCCAAGTCATGAAGGATTGGCCTTGTGTAGGAGATGAACTTTGTTTTTCAACCCTGCCCTAGCTGTTGTCTCTAAAACCTTTGTGATTTTCCAACCAGCCTATTTTATTTTTAGGAGCTTCCAGTTGAGGGTGTGCCAAGACTAGACATTGTCCCAATGGGGAGGATCTTGGTCAGCACCTAGGTTCAGGGTCTGAATGGAGGCCAGACCCTCAAGCAGTAGCTTTTAAAGAATGCAGCTATATATCACATCTTGTGAGCGTAAGCCCTGCTGTCTACAGACCAGATGAGCTGGAGGTGTCCCCTGGGTGGTAGCCACAAAAACTGGGTCATTAGATGTGTGTAAAAGCTTCCCTCTTGGAGATGCTGGTGCCCTGGAGAGCATGAAGATGTTGGACACTGGCTGTAATGAGAGGAGGTGGACATAGTTGGCATCTACTGAAAAAAGAAAAAAAAAAGTGAGAAAAATAAAATGGTGCTCACTGGTCTTAGCAAGGCAGAGGGAGAGTATGGAAGATGACACCCACCAGAAAGGAAAGAAAAAAAAGCACCTGCTGGCTTTAGCAAGTGTCTACTGAAAAAAGCGCACAGCCTGAAAGTTGAGAATTATATTCTATTTGGCAAACTTTCTGAGCACTTAAGCCCAAGAGGCAGCCTCTCAGACCACTTTGAAAGACTGTTCTGAAGAGGTAAGGGAGGAGCCAGGATATATATAGGAGTTTGGAACAAAAATCAGGTAGTTGGAACATCAAAAGATTACTGATAATTAAAGAAAACCAGACATCTCATGTTAATGAAATTACCAGTTTTCTGTGTATGGGAGGATGTGAAGATTTAGACTCACTGAAATCATTCCTTTGATATGAACCTTAACTATCTAGGGCCATCTATCCTGCTTTCTCCATCCTGAATCTCCCTCAGGGTGGAGTTTGCCGGGGGTGGGGAACAGCTGCTGTGGCTGATGGCTTGATGGCTGCATCATTCTTTGTTTACTGATATTCATGGAGGACTTTGTCCACACGAGGCAGAAGGAGAGTAGAGAGATGGTCCCCACCAGCTTCTGTCCTTGGAGAGCCTCCTAGGAGCCCCCTGTCCCCCAGACCAACACTTTAAAGTTAGCAAATCTTTTTCACTTAAAGTCTGGGTGATTTTTCCAAGGCTCCTTCTGTGCTGGTCCTGAGGTGGGCGAATCTGTGTGTGGGCCCCTTAAGGGCTGTTTCTCAGTTTCCCACAGTCCAGTGGGTCTCATGGGTATGAGCCCCGCTGTGATCACATTTTAATTTAATTAACAGTGCTCTAGGGTATAATTGCAACTCTGTGCTAGTCTTAACATGAACAAAGAATGGAGCATCCTGAAATTTTTTGTTGGCATGATATGGCTGACAGCACTTTATAATGACACTTTAACTTTTCCAGAAGGATTATAAAAAGGGCACTTTAACAAAAATATTTGGAGTCTTCAGTTTCTGTTGAAGTGATTTTTTTTTTTTTTTTTTTTTTAAAGTTTGGCGTTCAGGTTGTTCCCTCTTGAAGTGCGATGCAATGTCAGGTCTGTTTTTTCTTCCTTGCTTGTTAGGAAAGACCTCTTTCAGGAGCTCATACATCACCTTCATTTCTTGTCGTTTTCACCTTTAACTGTGTCATCAAAGATAAAAACCAATAATGTTAGTGTAACAGGCTTATATTTGGTAGGAAAGGACATTGAATGAGGGTTAATATTGTAGCCTCTAAGTTTATTAGTGAATATTGTTATGTTTGCTTGCCTTTGTAACCTTGAACATTTGGTACTCAGATCATAAATACGCAGAAGATCAGGAACCCTCTATGTTTGTATTACGATTTTCCATCACTGTTTTATGCTTCTGTGAGTGAGTCTGAACATCTGACTTGATATAATTGCCGTTGTGTAAAGTGTTAATTTTCCAAACACAAGTAGCAATAAGGAGATACCATGGAAGTTGATGAGAAGGAACAAGAGTTCTGACTGGCATGACCTCTGCATCACCTGTACGGCTTTTGTAACAATGATAGCACTAAATTTCTGCAAAAAAAAAAGCATCACTTTGTTGAAAATTTGAACACGGGTAAACGAAATTTTGATTTTTTTTTTTTTTTTTCCCTTGGATAGTGCTAAATTCCCAGTGGGAAAAAGTGCCTGCAGACTAAGGGACCATTGGACCCTGTAATGTTCAGCGGGAGGCACCTTAAGAAAGAATTGATCTGCTCTTTCGTTATGCTGTACACCTAAAACTAATGCTGTGTTACATATGCTGTATCAATTTTATTTCAATAATAATAATAAATAGGATTAATCTGCTCTCTTGTATTATTTCGTGAGAGACTTTAAACCCAGTTCCAAACTTGGAGAAGTGCCTTCCTTGCTCCCCCAGCAATCTCTTGATTGGTAGAACATACTGTGTTAAGTGACATTTAAATTAAAGGGGGCATTTTTTTAGTGTTCTTTCTATGAAATAGATGAGAATAGTTATATCACGAGTCTCTTTTTACAGCCCAAATTTCGTATATACTTGTGTGTATGGCATGTATGCGCTAGGGCTTCCCTGGTGGCTCAGACGGTAAAGAATCCACCTACAATGCAGGAGACATGGGTTTGATCCCTGGATCAGGAAGATCCCCTGGAGAAGGAAATGGCAACCCACTCCAGTATTCTTGCCTGGAGAATCCCACAGACCAAGGAACCTGGCGGGCTACAATCCGTGGGTCACAAAAGAGTCAGATGCTGCTTAGCAACTAAACAGTGATAACAAATATGTGCTAACTAAAATTAGCCAAAATCACTAGGCTTTGTTTTGCAATATTTTTCCTTATCACAAAAGAAATTTTGCCTAAAAAGATACTCTTAATATAATCTTAGGGGTTATTGGCAGTTTGAGTAACCTTGGTAGATTTTAAATCCCTGTTGCATGAAATGGTTCATTATAAAATATTCTTTTCTCTTTGGCAGTTGGAACTTGATTTAGCGGGTTTATATTGCCCTGGGAACTTGGCATGCAAGAGATGTGACTGGTTTTTCCTTTTAGAAGAAAACTTGAGGGACATACGTGAGCAGTTACAAAACCAAACTGTCACCAAATTGGTTAACGCCCTGTCCTAGTCAGGGAAGCTCTTTTCCTGATTGGATTCGTGCAGCCAATAACGAAACCAATACTGATACCAAAGCTGATACTGCTGCCATTTAATAGCTTTATTAAACGGTCAAAGGATGGAGAAATGGGAACCTAGTTTGAATATCAGTTTCTCAAGCCAAATGAAATTAAGACACCACATATATGGGGGCAGGGGCTCGAGGTAAAGCAGAGGGACTTGGGAAGAGAGGGAGGAATACTCATGAATTACTCGAGAACAGGGTGTGGTCTGGACTCCTTTTCAATCCTTGTACTGGCTTTTCTGGTTATTGTCATGGCAACTGTCAACTGTCTTGGGCTGATGGGTGTGTCACTTAGCTAATGCATTATAGTAACTGTGGCATGAGGCCCAAGGTCACTGGAAGGCAAATCTTCCACCATTTGGGGTTTAGCTGGTTCCAACCAGTTCTTGTTTTTCTGTTTGCGGCTTCCTCCTGAAGCTTAGATAAGAGCAATTGGTGTCCCTTCTAGGAGGAGCAGAAGTATGATTCTGGGACAACCACCTTGGCAACAAAACCAGGAAGATGGTTTTATGCTGTTAAGATGTGATTGAACAGTAATTATCAGGTTATTGAAATCAGTACAATTTAAAAAACATTTTATTTGCCCAAACTCACATTATATGTTAAACTTCTCTTTCTGATATAGTATACTTGAACCTCCTAAAATTTTAAATACTCTTCAATAAGTATAGGCGAACATGTTTTAAGATACAGGATAGACTAGTTCAAGGCTATATATTTAGCTGCTCTTTGACAAGTGAGGACTGGGGGGGGGGGGAAACCACTCTTGTAAATATCGTGAAAGGATTTTTGTGATAGCCGATATTTCTTAGACTGACTTTTTATGACATAGTTTGAATGCAAAGATGTTATTTAGGATTGCCTTCATTATATAGGGATCTAGTGTAGCATTTGATTTCATTTTTTCCTGGAAAGGTAATTCAGTGATGTAGCACTCAGAATGATTTCTCACTACTCACCTGGTTTGCAAGGCTGTCTCTATCTTATACTCAATTCTTTATGTGCACTAGGTCTCTTTTCGGATGTTCTGTTACATTTCAGCAGCTTTAACTGGCCCCTCTTGGAGTTTTGAGGGTGGGGTTTACCCCTGGAGAATATGATTTCTGTTGCAGACAAAATTTCAGCCAGCTTAAAGAAATTTGTGTAGACTGGAAGGGCGGGAAGCATTTAGGTCAGTGGTTATCAGTTTCCAACCACCAGTTTATTTTCAGCTTAAAATAAAATGTAGTTACACTATAGATCATTCCATTTATTACTAAAATTCATTTTTGGAAGTGCTTTGTCCTCATTTAGAAACTGTCTAACCTACCACATCTTTTCCCCATGGAAAGAGAGTTTTTAAATGTTTTTGCTAACCTAGGTTTTTTTTGAAGTACAGCTATTACATGATTGTGAAGCAGATTGTTCTTGGGGATGTTGTGAAGGGTTTTGCAGAAGAATCCTTGGAAAGAAAGCCATTGAAGATGATTCTGTCTCTTGAACTCGATTTGGGTCTTTCCTTTCACTTAATTGCTTATTAATTCAGCTAACAAACTGCCGAGAGGAAATGATAAAAAAGGTTGGTGGCAGTTACCTGTTTAGCTACTAAGGGTGGTCCAGGTGTATTTCTTTCTTTCATTCCATTGTAGGCAGGGAGGTGTAAGTTAGCTGCCGAGCTCTTTCTTTATCTCTGCGATTCTTGAAGTTGTCCTGGGAGAAATGCTTACCTGTCTTTCTGTGCAATCAGTGAACAGCCTTCTGCTTACTCGGTTTCTCTTCGTGATGAACGCTGGTACCTTCTGGTCTGTTCATTATTTACCATTTAATACACTGAAGCTACAGGAGTAAGATTAGAGTTAAGATTAGGTTGCTGTCCTGCAGTGTAAGTTAAAATCCAGATATGCTGTTTGACTTGGTCTCACTACATATTATTGCTAAATTTTAAATATATTACAAATAGTGAAATAAATGGAAGTAAATCCTAACAGTGCTTTAGCTTTTATGGCCAACAGTTCTAGGCCAGGAGGCCCTGTAACTGGTTAAATACAGTATAAATGCATCCAGTTTTCTAGAAAACAGCTTTAGGCTGTACTTTATAAGAGTTTTACAAATAATTTTCCTTTTGCTGTGGCTTCACCTTCGTTTTTTGGAATCAAAGTTCTGTCACATTGGCCAGGGTGGAGGACAGTGGTACAAGACCATGGGCTGCCAGTGCATAGTTAGTTACAAATTGGACTCGACCTGAACTTAGAGACGGTGTGTAAAAATGGAAGCTATGTACAAGTGTGTGCACTTACCTCTGCTAATTCACACTGATTGCTAGACTTTCTGGTACAGGATACCTTGTTTTATTGCACTTCTTAGATACTGATTTTACAAATTAAAGCTTTGTGGCAACCTTGCATTGTCAGATGATGGTTAACATTTTTTAACAATAAAGTATTTGTCAATTAAGGCATGCACATTGGGCTTTTGGACATAATGCTGTTGTATACTTGATAGGCCACAGTATCAGTTCACTTCAGTCGCTCAGTCGTGTCCCACAGTATAGTGAATCATAATTCTTATATGCACTGTGAAACCAAAAAATCTGTGTGACTCACTTCATAGCGATATTTGCTGTCTTATGGTGGTCTGGAATCGAAGTGTAGTGTCTCCAAGGTAGGCTTGTAATCCTATAAGCTGTTACTAAGCAATCTGCCACTTTATAATTATTTAAATTATTAATATTTTGCATAGTTAAAAACCCAGCCTGCTGAATGCTTTAATAAATTATTTGCAGTTGAGAGGTAGAGAGTGTGTGAAAAAGAGAATGCCTCTGTTCAGGGTTGAATTAAAATATTTTAGTAGTATAGGTACTTTTGGAAATAAAGCCTAGTTTAAATGAGAAAAATTGAGGCCTGTTATGAATGGCACCGAACAGTGCTGATTATTTTACCTTTGACAAAGTGGAAAATTTAAAGCTTGGTGTATCCCATTTTATTAATATAATAAAGTTTTATAGTGTTGTTCTGGGCGTCGATATATGTTCTTTAGTGTTTATTAGCCCATGGTTATAGTAAAACGTTTTAGTTCTATGCCTGGCTATTCTGTACAGAATGCAAATATTAAAATGAAGGGAAAAAATTGAATCTCTATCTTTCTCTTCCCCAAGTCTTTTTTCTATATGATTTCTAAATATTTTGGTTGTGTATGGCATCTAATGTGATTGGACACAGAGAACATCTTTTTTATCATTTAACGTAGGTTAATAGCTTCCCCAGACTTGTTCTAATAATGAAGCTATGAGGGAAATGACAAGAATGGTGGTTTTAAATTTCTCTAGACTCACAGTAAATTTTTCCATCCTGATGGCAGGAATCTTGAGCATCTGGAATCTGTGAGAAGAGCGAATTGTTCACGGCGGGAAGACTGTCATCAAATTCTGAGCCATTTATTCTCTTAGGAACTACTGTCCTGTACAGAATATTATATTTTTACAGAGGCACTTTTCTGGAACTGGGGAAATATCTTCACTTCTTCATGTATTCTGTATTTTTGAGATGTTACTTTGAGAATTAGTGTCACATCTTGTCATTAATTTCCATTGATTTAATTTATATTACTAATTCATTTTTATATTTACATTAATTAATCATTTATATTTGTCCAAATATGGTTTTGAAAAAACAATAGAAAATTAACTGTCTTAAACAAAGATTTCTTTCTGGTTTATATAGGTAAATCTATGATCTATACTTTGTCATCTATTTTCTTCAGTTTTCAGAATATCTACAATATGTATTGTGATACTTTCTACCTATATTATGGCATAGATGTAATTCTTAAAATGTTTTCTCTGGAGAGGGAAGGAAGGAATGTGCGAAATTCTCTGTTAAGTTTTGGTGAAAACCTTTCTCAAATTGGGATTCAAGTTTCTGATGAGCCCTGGATCATGCTGGGTGTTTACAATAAGTTTAAGTTGGTAGAAATTTCTCCTTCTGTTTTCTTTTTTAAATTCGTGTGTGTGTTTGTGTGTGTGTGTGTGTGTGTGTATGTATGTATGTAAGTAAGTATGTGTTTAAAGTCAGTAAAACCTTTTACCCTATTTAGTAAGTTTATGACTCTGAATGAGACCCTCCTGAGTCTTGATACTTCATTGTCCTTGTGTTTGGATGTAGCGTTGCTGAAGCTGGGCTTGATTGTTACGGCAGGGCAGGTAGGTGTCATTGCCTAAGACCTGAGCCAGCCAGCATCTTTGATAGGACTGCTTCCTATTAGGTCTTACTGGGGTCTTCATGCATTGTGGATGCCTACTGTGGGTGTACAGCTCAGTAGTTTGTTCACTTAGATAAGATGTTCTTCTGCTTCGAAGTTTAGCGGTGTTTAGGCTGTGGGCATCTGCCTCACCTGCTGTCCATCATCAGCTCAGATGGAACACGAGGCTGGTGGGGTCCTTCCTGCCACACACCGTTCTGTGACTCAAGTGTCTGGGAGCATGGGTTTCTGGGTGGATAAATAATAGTCTTAGTGTCTTATCTGTACTTGACTCTGAAGATTCCTTCTTCCTCCACTGAATCACGATGCTCAATATTCTGCCCACCCTTCCTGCTGCCTGGCAATGCTCCCACTCCATCACTGCCTCAGGGGACCCGCAGCCACTTTGCCATCAGACTGTGGACATCCCGTCGCCACTGCTGTGAGGTTAGTCCTTGTTGCTGCTTTGAATGGTTATGTACTCATCACTTTGATCTGGCCCCCGAGGGACTTTAAGGTGGGGTAGGATTTGTTATTTTCATTTAGATGTCAAGTCTGCAACAGCAGCCTTGAACCATCTTCCCTCTAATGAGTAGTAAAATCATAGCCCCCTGCCCTTTGCCCACTTCGCTTCAGACTTTCTGAACCCCCACACTAGGGTAGGTTAGGGGCTTCTGTTTTTTGCTTTGCCCTTGGATTACTTTTGATGTGGTCCAGATGGTGCGTCTAACACTTCAGTCTCCTTGATAAAAGACACTTCTCTGTTGGTTGACAAACGTGATAACTCTGGTCACTTTCCTCTGTTACAAAGCGTTAGGCCTTTTTCTCATCTGTGCAGGAAATAAACATGTTGCCTGATTTCTTTTTTTATCCACTATTCCTGTTCCCCATCCACCACCCTATTTTAATGATTCAGAAGAAAATTTTCATAAGGAAGATCAGTTTTGTGAAGTGGTTTGTACCAAATGGTGAAGTCTCTGTGACTTTTTTGTATAAGTTCTCGACTGATGCAGTTTTCTTGACTTCTGAAGATGCTGTATTCTGTGTGAAGGATGTCTGTGTTAAGTTTCAAATTCCAGAATCTTTTGTATTTTGATAGAACTGTGTCATTTTGGAATGGAAGATAGAAGTCAGAGATGTTTCAGCACTTAAACTGTAAACAGGAATCCTAAAAGAGGAATTCTTGGCTTTTTTTTTCTTTTCTTTTCTTTTTTTGATTGGAGTATAATTGCTTCATAATGTTGTATTAGTTTCTGCTATATTCTTGGCTTTTTTCTTATGAAAATGTTAATTATATCAAGAACTCATGGGAAAATTGCTGAGAGACCCATTGTTAAAAGTCTCAAAGACAAGATCTGTTTTTTTTTTAAAAAAGACCAACTACTGCCTCTTGAGATGGATTATGCTGCTGGCTGGTTTTGCCTCTATCTCTGCATGCAGCCGGGTTCCCTGAGGCTTAGTTTCGCTAAAAGGAGGAAGATATGAGTGATTTTATGACAAAGCTGATCCAGTATCTGATGAGCCATTTTCCACTGTCCTCTCAAGAGGCAACAACCCCAAGATCCAGAGTGATTGAATAATTTGAATGAACATCTGTTGTCAGGTCTGCTCTGAGTCATTTATTTTTGTGAGGCCGCTCCGGCGTGGTGCGGCTCTTCATCTCCAGAATGTTTCCTTGTTATGTCTGACCTTGGCAGGGTGGACAAAGCAAGGAGTATATGTAATTATCTCAGTGAAGGGATTACTAGTATTCTTCTGTAATCACATGAAGCGTGTTAAGGTGAGTCCAATTATTCAGCCTGTTTAGGGTGAATGATGAATGATGGGCTCCCAGGAGCTTCAGTCTGGATTTTGAATTAAATCTGTAAGTTGACATACATACATAAGCCATTGTCATGAGAACTTTGTCAATGATTACATGACAGTGATGTAATCAAAATTATAGTTATTGCCACTTCTTGCAAGTGATTGTTGCATGATGCTTATTGTGAAAGTTTTAAGCTATTTTAAAGCTTGGACTGTTTGGCATTTTTCTTCTTCACTTTCCTTATGGTGTAAGTGTCTAGACTGACCCAAGTTGGGGATCAGATCGCTTTTTTCATTTCTCTTCTCTCTAGTTCACACTTCACCCAGTACGTGGGGTCCATCACTGCCTGTCTTTATTGCCTGTTGTGGAAAGCTGTCCAGCAGTATAAACTCACATTTTCTCCTCTGTCTCTGTGATGCCTTGGCATATACATACATTTTAACATTTAATTTGGAATTTATTTTAAACATGCTTATGAGGCTATGCAGTGAAATGAGGCATCATTCTGAGCTTTACGAATAGCTCATTTAATCATTATTACGACCCTAGTCAGGCTAGTATAACTGTACCTTTACACAGTTTAAAAACTGGATGCACAGAGATGTGAACCAATTAACAGCTGCAGTGTTGGGACTTGTATTTATGTTACTTGGCCACAGAGTCTAAGCATCTACCCCAGGGCCTTTGTGCTTTTCTTTTCCCTATAGGGTTTTTCTGCCTCCTACTTCATCATCCCCAGTCGATGTCTATTCTTTGACCATCTCAGCACAAGCTTCGTTTCCCTGAGCTTGTTCGCGTCCCACTCTTACACTGTCGTGGTCTACAAGCCCTCCCTTGTAGCAGTTCTCAGTAACAGCTTCACACGTGTATTCACAATGTTTGGTGCCCACTGCGACTTGACTGTCTTTGCTTCCCTTTCTCTCCCTCCCCCTGTATCCCCAGCCCTAAACACTCTGGTCCATGGTGAGCACTCCGTATTTGCAGAATGAAGGCTGGGAAGGAACTGGAGGAATTCCCCTGAAATACAGAGGGATTCAGGAGTTTGCCACTCCCTTCACACATTCAAGGCGTTGTCCATTTGTTATGTTAAGCCTGTTCCTGAAACTCTGAGGTCAGACAGTTACCATGCTTGTTTTGTCTTCCAGATAATCTCGGGTCCTGCGGGAGGGGACTATGACAGCAGTCGCGATCTCCAGGAAGTTAATTATTTAGTGAGTTGGTGTAAGATTATCTGGAAACAGTTACACTTTCAGGGGATAGCCAGTAGCGGTCCACCGTGGCTGGAACAGAATTGGGGGGTGAGGCATGAAACTTTTAAAATTGTAAAAATAATGTCTATTTTGTCAAAAAATCAAACAATGCAAAAATATATGTGTGTGTATATATATATGCACAGCAAATATGAAATATACACACATATAGTAAAATGAATGTAATTATTTCCTGTTCCTTTTAGTTACTCTTCCTGGATTAAATGCTGATAGAGTTGGATATAGATTTAGGCTCCCTGGAAGTGGGATGAATGAGGGAATGAACGAGCCAGATCAAAGGGAATGCACGTAGGCTTAAAATCCTCATATTGCCAGTAAACTACCAATTTATGATTTCCCTGCTTTATTCATCTTTCCATTCTCCCAGGTGACTCTTTCCAACCTTTCTTTCTTGTGGAGACTTTTGATTCTGTGTCCTTGCTCCCCATGGGCAACCACGTTTCATAGTTTACTGAAAATACTGCCACGATCCATCCTGAGGGAGTCATTCCAGGTCCCCCCTCTGCTCCACCTGCCCCAATATCTGCCTCCCTCCTGGGAGCCCTGAGTACCCTGTCCACATGTGCACTGACCCTGTTCCTCTCACCTCTTGAGAGGGGGCCACCGGCAATGTCCCTGTCGTCAGCATTTCCCCTGTAGTAGATCAAAACCCTTAGTGCACATATGGTCTATGTTTTTTTTTTTTTTCATCTTAAAAAATCTTCTTTATCTCCCCACCCCTAGCAGACATTGATTCTCTTTTGTACCGACCCTCCTCCTAAGAGTAGTTCGTATTCGCTCTTCCCAGTATGTCACCTGTTATTGTTAATGCTCTTCAGTCATCGCCAGCCCACGCGGCTGGACCTCATGGGCAGTTCTTGGGCCTTGTTCTCCCTGCCCTGACTGTGGCCTCTCCTGCCCCAGGTCGGTCATCCTTCCCCGCCGCGCTGGGCCACCAGAACAGCACATGTCTCTGTTCCTCCTCCTCATGTCAAGTGTTAAACCTGTCTGTGAAACTGAGGTCAGACAGTGGAGACCCCAGGGCTCAGTCCTTGGCTCCTCTTTCTTCTGTGTCCACACTCACACCCCCGGGGTCTCATCCAGGCCCTTGAGTTTAAATACCAACTCCCTGTCCAGGACTCCTACGTGTATGTCTTCAGCTCAGGCCTCTCCCTCCAGCCGCCCACTGTGTCTCCCCCAGGACATCCAGTCCACGTCTTCAGCTCATTGTGTCTGAAACTGAGCTTCTCATCTCCCTTGGCAGCAGCTTCAGTGTTGGCGATCACGTTTGTTTCTTTTTTTTCTCCTCATGGCCCGCCTTCAGTCAGACAGAAATTCATCATTGGCTCTTCCCTCAGAATCTGTCCAGAATCTCAATGCTCCTCATACCTCCCTCTGGCTACTGCCTGGGTGCCGGTCCGCCTTCGTCTGGGTCACTCTCTGACCCTCTGACTCGTTCTCGGCCTCTGTGCTCGCTCCCCTGCCCCCTCTTCTCAATGTAGCAGCTGGAGCAATCTCTTAAAATGTCACTCAAATCATGTTACTCCTTTGCTCACAAACCCAGCATTGGCAGTGCCTCTGTGAAATGAAAGTTAAGTTCTTTGCAGTGTCTGTCCTACAAGGCCCTACGTGACCTGGTCCCATTTCCTCTCTGACTTCAGCTCTCTCCCCCTTTTTTCCCTCTGCCTGTCACACCGGGCGCCTTGCTCTCCTCAGATGCTCCAGGCTTAGAGGCTGGGTTTTCTGTGTCGTCTGGTCCGTCTCCCCGAGTGCTTGTCCCTCAGATGCCCACCAACTCTGTCATCTTCTTCCTGTCTCCGACCCCCAGAGGGTGTCCCTGGCCACCTCCTCTGTCCCTTTCCATGCAAGTAGCCCGGCCCTGAATCTGCGTACGCAGTTCAGGTTTCTCTCTATCAATATCTGTTCCCTTCTTACATACTGTATAATTTACTTACTTTTGTTTATTATTTGCCTTCCCCCTGGAATGTTATCTGGGCTTCCCAGGTGGCGCAGTGGTAAAAAAATCCGCCTGCCAGTGCAGGAGACTCAAGAGATGCCAGTTCGATCCCTGGGTCGGGAAGTTCTCCTGGAGTGGGAAATGGCAACCCTCTCCAGTATCCTTGCCTGGAGAATTCCATGGACAGAGGAGCCTGGGGCGCTATAGTTCATGGCGTCACAAAAAGTTGGACACGACTGAGTGACTATCACACACACCAAATGTTATCTAGGGCTCTTTGCTGGTCTACCCAGACACCTTGAATAGCATCTAGCACGGAGAATGTACAGTGGTCAGTGAATGCTAATTAATGAATGAGTGTACGTCCCACCAAGTGACTGCTGGGCGTCTGCTCATGCCCTGTGCTTAGTCATTCAGTCGTGTCCGACTCTCTGACCCCATGGACCATAGTCCACTAGGCACCTCTGTCCATGGGATTCTCCAGGCAAGAACACTGGAGTGGGTTGCCATGCCCTCCTCCAGCAGATCTTCCCAACCCAGGGATGGAATCCAGGTCTCCAGCATTGCAGGTGGATTCTTGACTGTCTGAGCCCACAGGGAAGCCACTCTCATGCGCCCTAAGAATGGATATTTGCTAACTTAATTATCTCCTAAATTGATAAAAGAAAAATGATATGCTTTAACTTAAAAAAATTTGTTTATTGGCTGTACTGGGTCTTCATTGCTGCGTGTAGGCTTTTCTCTAGTTGCAGCAAGTGGGGCTTTCTCACTGCACGTGGCTTCTCTGGTTGCAGAGCACAGGCTTTAGGTACACAAGCTTCAGTAGCTGTGGGACATTGGCTTAGTTACTCCACGACATGTGGAAACCTCCCAGACCAGGGATTGAACCCGTGTCCCCTGCGTTGGCAGGTGGATTCTTAACCAATGGACTACCAGTGAAATCTTGCTTTGACTTATAAGAATCACTTTATATTATTTCTCAGATTGAACATTACTTTATATGCTGATTTTGGGGGGGGGGCATCTATTTCTTCTGCCACCATTTGATTGTTCATGTGCTGTTGCCCATTTTTTCTTTTACTTTCTCTTTTACTCATCTTTTATTTTTCTTAACATCAATCACCTGCTTGTTGGAGATAATTTTTGGCTGTTTCTCTGTAAACTTCCTTGATTTTTTTGATGCATGAAAATTTTGTCACAAATGCTACTGTAATTTTTTTGTGATTTCTAGGTTCTTTATTTTCTAAGACAAACATTTAACTCCAAGATGATAAAAATACTCTTTGAGACTGTCCTCTAGCTTATATTTGAAATATTTGATCCATTTGTAATTTGGGTGTCCAGTTAAACATTTAACTTTTCTTTTGAGGGATCTCTTGAAGGTTTTTGAGTAGAAGGTTTACGTGATGGGTTACTCTGGGAGACATAATTTAAGTCCTGACTGCCACTTACTGGCTAAGTGTTCGTCCTCCTGTAAAATGGAGACAGGAATAGGACCTACTGATGGAGATCATTAAGTGAGGTGACCTGTAAAGCACTTCACCGTAGCTCATACCACCGTATTAGGTATGGTTAATACCACTAGGAACTGCTTCTGGTAAGAATTTTTACTAAGTATTATTTTGGGAAGCTTTAGGGATTGGTGGTAGGAAGGTTAGTTTAAGGAGGGGGAGACAAAAGAAATAGATGTAATTTTTAGCAGCTAATTTTATTAGGTGGGCTTCCCAGGTGGCTCAGCTGGTAAAGAATTGGCCTGCAGTGTAGGAGACCTGGGTTCAATCCCTGCGTGGGAAGATCCCCTGGAGGAGGGCATGGCAGCCCACTCCAGTATTCTTGCCTGGAGAATCCCCATGAAGAGAGGAGCCTGGTGGGCTACAGTCCACGGGGTTGCAAAGAGTCAGACATGACTAAGCACAGCACAATTTTAGGCAGGGTGAGAATCACTCAGGGTCTGACTATGATTATAGCAAACTTTATGCACAGTTAGAATTACTATCATATATTTTAGTAAATTGGTAAATCTTACAAAGCAATGAAATTTTAGTGTAAGGATGACACTTTATAATTTTCTTCTGGTTAATGTATTATGACTTCCGGTGAATTGTTTATTCAGCATGATTGGGTCAGTTTTATCTGCCTTCCACAATCTTTGATCAAATCTTCTGCTTCTGACTTACATACAAGATCCTGATAGAAGCTTTACAGTACTACTCTTATCTAAATATTGCAAAAAAAAAAAAAAAAAAAGATTGAAAGCAACTCACTTGAAGTTGATAAAGCACCAAAGTATTTATGCCTGAGTGCTCAGTTCTATCCAACTCTTTGCGACTCCATGGACTGTAACCTACCAGGCTCCTCTATCCATGGTGTTTTCCAGGCAACAGTGCTGAAGTGGATTGCCATTTGCTCCTCTGGGGCATCTTCCTGACCCAGGGATTGGACCCATGTCTCTTGTGTCTCCTGCATTGGCAGGCAGATTCTTTACCACTGTGCCACCTGAGAAACCAATGGTTAAGAATCCAAAGTTTTTATATCTGTATGTAAAATAGTGGGCCTTTCCAGATGGTGCTAGTGGCAAAGAATCTGCCTGCTGATGCAGAAAATGCAAGTGACATGGGTTTGATCCCTGGGTTGGGAAGATGCCCTGGAGTAGGAAATGACACCCCACTGCAGTATTGTTGCCTGGAAAATTCGATGGGCAGAGGAGCACAGCAGGCTACAGTCCACAGCAGGCTACAGTCAGCCACGAAAACACTACTGCTGACCCTCTGTCATTTGTTTTACCAGGCTTCAGAAAGCGTCAAGATCATACTCTGAGCATAGATAGTTGAGAGAGAACAAGCTTGTTCAGTTGACCCTTAAACAACATGGACCTGAACCATGCAGGTCCACTTATATGCAAAGTTTTTCAAGAAATGCAGTGCTGCGCAGTCAGCATGAGCTTGAATCTGCTCTTGTGGACGGCAGATGTACAGGGCAGCTGTGGTGTTTGATCTTCTGTGGGTCCCCTGGATACCAAGGGATGACTGTGTTTGTTTTTTTTTAATTCATCTTTAAAGAAAATAACAAGTATTTCACCCTGCAGTGCAGCAAAGCTCAGAGAAGTCAGCACATGTAGCTCCAATCAGGTACCTAAGTCAGTAACGTGGTGGTCCACACGTGTGCTGGCTTACGAACTGCCTGGTGGAATGGGCACTTTATACTGTACGGAAAGCATTCTCTGTAGGATGTTATTCTTCATGATGTCAGATGGCCAGCATTTGTCATCTCACCTTCCTCTGGAAAGGGGAAAAGAGGTTACTACTGAGCTCGTAGATAGCAGGCTTCAGTACCAACTCAGAGATCTTACAAGCATCTTTGTGTCTCTCTGCAGTTGGCTCCTATTACTGTGAACACCTTCCTTACCCCCTCAGTTAGACTCACCCTCCTGGGCTTTTCTTCCTTTCAGGTCCCAGCACATGGTCTGCCAGCTTCATTCTGACCCCACTGATGGCTCTCTGCTTAAAATTGCTGTAATAATTATTATATATATATTAATCAGGTGACCCTCAACCTATTTTAGTTTCGCTCTTATTGATTTCTTTTTCTCAGCATATAAAATGCACTAATTTTAAAGTATCTTTTTTCTGTTGGAACATTTTTGTGAAATAAGTTTATTGAAACCCTTCACAGTTATCCTGGACAGTGTCTTGTATTGTATATTTCCAAATATAAGGTGAGTTTTTTCCCTCCATAAAATGATCTCTTAGAGAAAAGAGAGCTGGTTTATAGTCAGGTCCATACAAAATCTCTGTAAGAGAACTTTCTCTCTTTATTCATGTGCACAAAAGTGTGTGGAATGGGGAAAGTGAAGGTATTCACATATAACGAAATTCATAATTTTAGGAATTATCGTGAGTTCCTTTGACAGAATTTTTTTTTTTTAAGGAGACAGAGTTTAGATTAGATTTAATTATTCCTTGGAGAAGGGTTAAAAACCTCACATTTGCAACTGGTAGAATTTTAAAGAGTAGGTAAGTAGGTTTGTTGAATCAGCTTTACCCAGATTCTCAGTGATGGCATCTCATATATTCAAAACAGTGCTGCATCTCAACTGACCTGGAAGTGAAAACAATCTATTCTAATTCTCAAGTGGTGGCACCTGTGATGATGTAGCATCTCACTCTGAAGAATTCAAATGGTGGTATGAAATGTGCAAATGGGGCAAAAACACTATCTACATTAATATATTTTACTTCATAGGTAATTCACAGTAAGTGTTTCTAACTAAATTGCAATTTAAATGTTAGAGGCAATCATGAACATCTTAGTAACATCACTGACATTTGTTTGTGTCATCAGCTGCCTGAACGTTTATTTATTTTGCTTAGAAGAAAAAATGTTTCAGATCTTAACTTGGGCAAATAGGAGATCATTATATTTAGGATTGAAAGATGTTTGCTCATATATGGACTGTATTCTGTGTCATCCAAGATTGTGAGACCTCTGGGGAGAAATAGCATTACATTATGTACTTAGTTCTGTGCCCGGGGCTCTGACTCTGAGAGCTCATAACATGCTGATTCTTGGGAATGGAGCCTTCATGGCCCCAACTCAGGTGTTCTTCCCGCCAAAAGGTTTCTTGATGTTGTCTTCCTCCCCATGGAGGAACTGACCACTTCCCCTGCCTCTGTCCCACAGTCTAACCTGGTCCTGCACATAACTTTGTTGTAGACGCCTGTGGACAGAAATCATGTCCTATTTGTCTTAGACCTTCAGAGCTGTGGATGCTCTGGGTTCACGGGTGCCTAGATGTTTATGGAAATGAACTTGGATGACTACAGAGGAGCACAGGTTGACTTTCATGGCCCCAGTGCTTGTTCAGGGAACAGGTGGATTTAGGAAAAAGTTTTAAAGACACACATTGCTTTCTCAACTGTTGTCCTGGCTCTCTGAATTTCAAGGACCAAAACAATTTGTATTTCATGGTATTCTTCTTGATTGGGACTCAAAGAACTGAGTATAGGACTCCTTTAAAGCACATGTAAGGACACAGGCCCAGTTTTAGACATGGACTTGAGGTGTTTGCTGGGGCTAGGTCACTGATTTGAGTGGAAGTGCTTGTCCTTGTTGCCTGCATTGACACTGCAGGCAGCTAGCAATGTTTTTTGCACCTAGCAGCTCTTTTTACCATCTTTTGAATTTCTGATTGGCATGGTCCTGTTTCTCTGGCTTTGGTCTGTGGTACAGGGTATGGGTACCAGGGGCTTCCCTGGTAGCTCAGCTGGTAAAGAATCCATCTGCAATGCAGGAGACCCTGGTTTGATCCCTGGGTCAGGAAGATCCCCTGAAGAAGGGATAGGATACTTACTCCAGTATTCTTGGGCTTCCCTGATGGCTCAGATAGTAAAGAATCTGCTCACAATGTGGGAGACTTGGGTTCGATCCCTGGGTTGGGAGGATCCCCTGGAGGAGGGCATAGCAACCCACTGTAGTATTCTTGCCTGGAGAATCCCCATGGACAGAGGTGTCTGTTGGGCTACAGTCCATAGGGTTGCAAGGAGTCAGACATGGCTGAGTGACTCAGCACAGCACAGAAGATAGAGGAGGTGAAGAGAAGTGAGTGTTGTTGCACTCTAGTGGACCATGCAAGTTAGGATTGCATAGAGCTAGAGGCGCGCAGAGGTTCCTCTGCTTTGACTAGCAAGTTATTGTTATTTTAAAAATTGAGCCTAACATGGATTATTCCCACAAAAAGCTAAGGAGTATATAGGTAAGGTGAACAATTTCCATACATAGGAGCCCAGAGTGGTTTCATTGCTGAGTATGGTGGTGTGTCCGGTTGGCACCTATCGCTAAGCTGGGAGTCTACTTAGAAGCGTTGCACTGAGATGTTCCTTGTTAGGAGACAAAGAGGAAAGATGGATAGTGTTATTTTTAATCATTGCCTACGAATTGTGAATTGTTTGCTGAATCCTTACAGCAACTGTATTTACCACAATTTTTTCTTTTGTCTCAGCTTTATTTTGAGATAATTATAGAGTCACATGTTGTAGGAAATAACACAAAGAAATCCTGTGTACTTTCACCGGTTCCCCTGTGATAATGTCATTCCTGACTGTGGTAGTGTATCACAGCTGGGAGAGCATCATCCACACCAGTAACTGACCTTTGTCAGATTTCCCTGGTTTTACATGTGTTTATGCATGTGTGTATATGTGTTTTTATTTAGTTCTATGCAGTTTTACCACATGTGTAGATTATCATTTCTTTTTCAACACGTGAGGGAAACAAGGCTCGTAGAAGTTGTGTGAAATGCTTGAAGTGGAGACCTGGGGTTTGCATCTAGGACTGTTCGATCCAGATTTTTGCTTTTTTAGTAATAATAATGATGGATAACAGTCGTAATCAGTAATACAATGGCTGAAACTTGCATTACATATGAAACATCAAGTATTTACCACATGCCAGGACTGTTAAAGTGTATGAACTCATTTAATCCCCCCAAGAACTGTACCATATAAATTATATCACAGTTGAATTTGTATCATTCAGCTCTAATCATATTACTAAGGAATAGGTAATCATTTTTACTACTTCTGAAATCGGTAATAGAATGGTGAAATTCTACCTTCTTTTTACATAATTTCATAGTTTGAACCTCTGACCTTAACCTCTGATCTTGGTGGTTGTGTGTGTGTGTATGTATTTGTATGAAGTGAGACCTGTACATCGACTTAGGTTGAGATACCTTAAAAATATTTTTACTGAATTGTAAATAAGTGCTAGTTTAGGAAGGGTGCCAGGTTTTTATGGGAACAAATATAAACCACCAATACTTAAGAATGTAATTGGGAGAAGGTTTTATTTATTTACTTTTCCCTAGAGTATTTTAGATCTTTGTGGCCAAATACAGCCCCAGGAATGTTTCAATTTAATCGCATCTCAAGTTACATCTCTCACTTCCAAAGTGGTACCGAATGCATTTGGTTGTGAGTTAATCACGTTATCAGAATATTATAACGCTTTAGGAAGATAACAGCTACACTGATCAGAAGGCCATAATTTACAAGTCTTTGCTAGTGGAATATCTTGTAAAGCTGTCTCTCTGATGAACAGCAGCACTTATTCAGACCAGAAATAACAGCAGTCCCATGCGCTAGTAAATCCCAGGAGGTCTCGGTGTTTTTGTAGACAGCAGACAGAAATAAAAGGAATTTTGTCCTTTTTACCTCATGTAATCCTGCTGGAAAATGAAACATGTGCTCTGAGTTGATACTGACTTCTGCCAGGTCACCTCCCTGAAGAGTCCCGGCGAGCACTGTTGCAACATTTCTTGGACAGGAGTCCGCCGGCCCCTGAATGCGATGGATGGTCTGCACAGCCCACGCCTGGGACACTGTGCTACTGTCTGCTCGAGGGAGCTTCCAGCGAGAAGATGCGTGACCTGCATCTGTTGCCTTGACTATTCCCAAGGGCATCACATACCCTCAAATCAGAGTTGCATTTAGGCGAAGTGCTGCAGAGTTTGTTGTTAAAAGGAGGGTGACTACAAAGAATGCCACGCCAAGTACAGTTTCTTCTGGCTTACTTTTTAGAACTTGACTTTGGACGTTCGATAATGCAAATGTTTTTGAAGCTATATATTATTAGGAACTGTTTGGAAACCACAAAACCTTTTTAATGGACCACGCTATCAATTTTCTGCTCTTCTAAAGAAGTTTTTCCTATTCATGACTCACTTCACTCTTTGGCTAACATCGAGGGAAATGTAATAACGATTAAGGGAAGGAATGTATGCGTTTTCTTCTTCTTCTTTTTTTTTTTTGAAAGCTTGTACATATTTTTTTTGTTTCGGGTTATGTAAACTTGGAGGACTGTAAAATGTTGACCCCCGCAGAAGGTAAAAACAGGCCTTCTATATATACATCTTTAGAATTTAAAAATCCAAAAGCTTCCTTTGTTTCTTTGGAGAAGAGTTTTGCTTGATGGCCCAGAATACAGATCCAGTAAAAACGACATGTTCCAGCCGTCAATTACATACACCTTAAGCGAAATTAATGAGATCACTCTGAGATTACACTTTGTGTTTTATTTTCGTTTTATAGGTCTGTATGAGCTGTTGGTGGCTCTGCCAGCCCAGCTGCAGCCACATGTGGACAGCCAGGAAGACCTGACCTTCCTCTGGGATGTGTTTGGTGAAAAAAGCCTGCATTCACTAGTCAAGGTAAACCATGCTGATGTCAGATTTTTCTTTGCGGAAAAACATATGGAAAAATATTTTGAGCGCCATCCAGTAAACCAGAGATCAAATTATTGCCCTCCAAAAACAAAACAGCCTTGTTCCATTTCACTGACAGGCATGGAAGTTGTTAAAAAAGATTCTACCAAAAATACATAGATGATTTCACTTAATGGTGGCGACCTGGCTGTGCATACTAATGGAGCAAGCCTGCGCCTGCCCTTGTTTAGAGAAAGAATGCGAAATAGTCGCAAGAAGGTTTAGACTCCTCATGGTCAACATTCATGAGCTGGAGTTTAACTTAAATAAATAAATGTTCGCAGCAAAAATTAGAAGGAATATATTTTCTGAGGTTAAGGATGGCAGCTGTTCAGTAGCCACATTAATTTAAAATAATTTCCTCTAACAAAGTCAAATGAAATTCTAGCAAGCTGTTTCTCTTCTTGGCCCAGCGCCACTGACATGGTATTTTGTGTATAAATACACTGACGCTAAATAGGAATAAAAAACAGTGTTTGGAGACCGGTTTCGCCAAGCGTCATACCCTGGAAATGATCAACCACCAGAAATCAGATCTTGCCACACAGCAGTGCTGGGAGTGATCAGAAGTCTTAAAATAGTAAAACGAGAACAAGGAACTTACTGGAAAATATGCCACTCTTGCTTCTGGAAATATGAATTGCATTTTCTCCCATTTAACTCAAGCTGAAAGGAATTTAAAGTCTTAACAGCGTCTGCAGGAGATAGAAACTTATGCTTCAACAGTATCTGATCCTATACTTAATTCAGCTCCATCTGTTATGGTTGTCTGTTGTGATAAGAGGCTTTTTGACTGATGTATAGTATTTGGAAACGCACCATTGTTTCACAGGACAGGACAGTTCTTACTGCTTGGTTTTTTTTTTGTCAAATTTGCTGGACTTTGTGTGCTTTAGGCAGTAGCAGTTTTCAAGAAATTAAAATGCTGATCTGTGGCATTTTCCTAGCTTTACATTTGAAGAGTGCTTTATTCTGTGTGTTGTTTTTTTAAATTTTTTTTTTAGTTTTCGTATTATTGCCAAGATATCTTTGTATTCTAAATAATTTTAGGTAGTTTAGTTGCTCTCTTGGGGTGTATTAGAAATGGTCTTGGGCTAATAATTGATGAAGTTTATTACTTAGTGAAGCAATCATGAAAATACCCCTGTATTAAATGTTTGAAAGTTGGATAGTTATGGATTGTTTAGACTGACTTGATCTCTTGATAGAAGGAATAAAATACATTTCAAATGGCACCATCACTTCTTAATCAGTAAACAAATATTCCCCCCAAACAATGGATGTGTATGTTTGTATTTATTTATACTGTGGCTACTATCTCAGTTTCCTTGCCTATAAAATGGAAATATATTACCTATTGACAAGATTTTTTTAATTAAACTTTTTAGTTTGTGTTGGAGAATAGCTGATTAACAATGTTTTGATAGTTTCAGGTGGACAGCAAAGGGACTCAGCCATATATATGCATGTATCCATTCGCCCCCAAACTCCCCTCCAGCCAGGCTACCGTATGATATTGACAGAGTTCCCTCTGCTACACAGTAGGACCTTGTTGATTACCTATTTAAAATATAGCAGTGTGTACATGTCCATCCCAAACTCCTTAACTATCCCTTTCCCTCATCCTCCTGCCCCCTGCAACCGTAATTTTGTTCTCGAAGTCTATGAGTCTGTATCTGTTTGACAAGGTTGTTTGTTGACAGAGTTTCAAATAAAATAGTGATGATCTTAGTTCTTTTGGTAGTTATATAGGTTAGGTGAATAAATTATTAAGAAGAACTTTAATTATCATAGCATATAAAGGACCAAAAAGAATTGGCAGAGATGGTTGTTACTTTTAATATTAAAAGAATAAAACTAAAAAATTCTTAGTTACACTCGCTGTTGAGTTTTCAGCACAAGTTGTTATTCAAAGTATGTGCCCATAATTAAGAGGCTAGGAAGCATACTGTTACTAATATCTGGTTTTATAAAAACAGTGTAGCAAATAAATGGATGTTGCTAGTATTTTAAATAGTATAATATGTGCTCTATTCCAAGTGTTTTTCAGTAATTGCTATAAAATGTATTTTAAAAATTAGTTTTATTATGTAATTCTTGTATGTTTTCAGTTTCTTACTAGACGCGCATCCCGCCCCCCCCACCTTTTCTGATGCACAGACTCAAGGTGTCCTTTGACTGACCCATTATGTTAGTTTTCAAGTAGGAAAACCTAGGACGCCTCCAGAAGGCAGGTCTCATGGGATCAGGAATGCAGTTGAAACAGCTGGAACAATCTACTTACCCGTCTTCCAAGAGCCTCTACTGCAGGGTGAAGGAGAGAAGGCTCCGGCTTCTGTACATAAATCTCGGTAGAGCAAAAGGAATTTGTTTGAAAAGATTCATTTTGTGTGCTTTGATGTTATGCTCTTTTGCCTGCAGTTGACGCTGTTGGTACATGATTTAGAGCTGGGTGAACGGAAAACTTGATTTTATTCTAGCCCCCAGTCTTCACAGTTCTTATCTTTTGGGTAAAAAAAGAAAGTGATTGCTAAATTGCCTCGCAGTTTTAAATACAGACAACTTGCTGATCTGGTGTAAAATATACTTAAGAAGAGGCAGGTTTGTGCTGGGGTCTGCAGCAGGCATGGCATGCCACCTTAAGATTTTGAGCTCCACTCTGAGGGGAACACTGTAGGTTGTGAGTTGTCATTGGAAAAGAACCATGATGACCCTGTACTGTAACTGAAGGTTTTTTTAAAAGAAAAATTTCTAAATAGAGAGTTAAATAATAAAAACCACAAATATGAGATTCCAAAAAAAAGGGTTAAGGTTAAATCAGAAGAAAGTTGATATTTGAACTTCCCTGGCAGTCCAGTGGTTTAGACTCTGTGCTTTCAATGCCAGGGGCACGGGTTCAAGCCCTAGTCAGGGACCTGAGATCCAACATACTGCGTGGTGTGGCCAAAAAATAAAAAATAAATAAAGAAGAAAGACGGTACCTATTGAAGACCTTGGAAATATTATATGTAAGAATAGAAATATCCCATCTAATGTGAGACCAGACAAGGACATCAGTTTCCACATTATCTAATGAAGGTGATGTATGCACAGAGCCACATTTTGGATCCAGGTTTTTGCACATTTATAGACCCATGAAGCATGTCGTTTGTGCTCGAATCTCGTTTCCAAATTTTATCTCCTGTCCTGGTGTTTTTTCCTTTTGAAATTCCTTTACTTACTTTAAATTTTATTTTATTCAGTTACATTGTGTGTATTTTTATCATCTGGATTAAGTTCATTTTAAGCCAACAAGATGTGGCTTAAAGACTTATTTAACTATTAATTTTAAAGAAGGTTGGTAGTTCTCTTTCTTCAAGAAAATTTTGTTCTTATTTCACAATTATGTTGGATTTCTAGGATAAGAATGTAAAAATTTTAGTACCTTTTAAATAGCTGCCTATGTTTTTTTCCCCTGCCTTTTCAAATAGTTGCATATTTGTATGGGGCAGGAGAAAAAAAGGTAGCAATCTGAATTTTATTCTTTTGGAGATTCTGAAGTATTTCAACAGAACACAACTGTTATTTCCCAGGAAAATTTACTGTTATGATTGCATTGTAGTGTGTATTTGTGTGATTTCAGTCTTAAAGGAATCGTGATAAAACTCAACCAGACCCTGATAACATTTAGTTACGTAGTTTTAATTTCTGATGCTGTTCGTGCTGTCTTTGTTGAGGTCTCTCTCTGTGCCAGAGATTATGTAGGATACCAGGGATAAGCTTTCCAATAGAGCAGGTTTAGCCCCTTGTTTTATAGGGTCTTCAACCCCCCAGAGGGCCAGTAGACGTGGTGATGAGCAGTTACAGCATTGACGATGGCCCAAGGACTCAGCTCTTTTTGATATGCAGAAGGTGCATCCCTCAATGCTGGCCTCAGAGAGGGGCTGGAGGAGGAACTGGTATTTTGAGCTAAAACTGCATGTTGAAGAAATCTTCTCTATTCCGAGGTTGTTGGGTGTTTTTTTTTTAATCGTAAATGGATGTTGGATTTTTTTTTTCAAATGATTCTTTCACATCTACTATTTTGATCATATAGACTTTTCTTTATCCTCTTGCTACGATGGATTACTTTATTCCTTCTGAATATTGAACCAGACTTTGCATTCCTGGGAAAAATCCCACTTGATTTTGGTATATAGTTCATGTTATACTTGGTTGGATTTGATTTGCTAATGTTTGGTTGAGGATTTTTACATCTCTGTTCATAAGAGATACTAGTCTGTAGTTTTCCTTTCTTGTAATGCTTTATCTGGTTTTGGTAGTAGGGTAATGCTTGGCATATAGTTAGGAAGTGCACTCTCTGCTTCTATTTTTTTCTGGAAGAGTTTGTGGAATATTGGTAGGATTTTTCCCATAAATTCACCATTGAAACCATCTGGGCCTAGTGCTAGCTGTTTGGGAAGGTTGTTAACTATTGATTTCTTTAGTAGATATAAGCCTATTTAGATCTCTGTTTAATTTTTTGTGAGAGTGTTTGTCATTTGTATCTTTCAAGGAGTTGGTGGAATCATGTAAGTTATCAAATTTGAGGGCATGGAATTGTTTATGATCTTTTATTATCTTTTTATGTCCGTGGGATCCATAAGGATGACTTCTTTCATTTTTTTAATATTATTAGGAGTTTGTGCCTTATTTTCTTCTTTGTTAGCCTGGCTATAGGTTCATCAGTTAATCTTTTCAAAGAACCAGCTTTTGGTTTCATTGATTTTTCTTTTTTTTCCTGCTTTCCTGTTTCCTGTTTCAATTCTGTTGCTTTTTGTTTGTATTTTATTCTTTCTTTTTTTTCCTCCTTGTTCTTTTTCCTCTAGTTTCCTAAGGTAGAAGCTTAGAAAATTGATTTTAGTTAGTTTTTTTTTTTTTTTTACTTTCAATGCCATGCTTTCCCTCTAACCACTACTTTTGCATCATTCCACAAATTTTGTTAAACCATATTTTCATTTATTGCAAAATGTTTAAAAAATTTATCTTGAAACTTCTCCCTTGGTCCATGTGTACTTTAGAATTGTTGGTTAGTTCCCAAACATGTGGAGATTTTACTGCTGTCTTTCTGTTACTGATTTCTATTTTAACTCCATGTGACCTGAGAGCATATGCTATATGATTTCCATTTTGTTAAGGTGTATTATGGTTCAGAATGTGGTCTGTCCTGTTCTGTGTGTGCTTGAGAAGAATGTGTATCCTGCTGTTGTTGGATGATTGAGTTGGTTGCCGGTGCTAAATGCTGTTTCTGCCTGCTGGATCTGTCAATCACTGAGAAAAGAGTGTTGAAGTTTTCTAGTACAAAAGTGGCTTTCTTCATTTCTCCTTACAGTCTTACCAGTTTTGTGTCATGTGTTTTGACACTGTCTTGTTAGATGCATGCACATTGAGGATTATTATGTTTTTTTCAGAGGGTTGACCCTCTGTGTATTTTCACCACATAATACCCTCCTTTATCCCTTACAGTTTTCCTTGTTCTGCTGTCCACTTTGTCTGAAACTGATGTGGGTACTTCAGCTTTCTTTTGGTTAGTGTTAGCGTGGTCTATCTTTCTCCATTTCTTTCTTTTAATCAATCTATATTTTTAGATATATGTGTCACACCCAAGAGAGCTGGGTTATTATAGACAATAGTTTCTTCCTTTTTCAATCTACTCTCATAGTCTTTGTCTTTCAATTGGTATATTTAGACCATTCATGTTTAGAGTGTTTGTTGATATAACTGGTTATATTTGCCATGTCTGCCACTGATTTCTGTTCATAGCACTTGTTCTTTTTTAAATTTTTATCGCCCTCTCTCTTCCTACTCTGCTTTTAGGTGAACATTTTATATGATTCCATCGATTTCTTCCTAATGTATCAAAGTTTTTTTAGTGCTTGCTATTTAGTTTGGTACATACATTGACAACTCATCTAGGTCTATTCTGAAGTAACACTGTACCTTGTCACAGGTAGTTGCAGGTATCTTATAAAGAATATTCTTAATTCCTTTTTCTACATTCTTTATAGCATTGCTATCATTCATGTCACTTATCCATAAACTATCGTCACCCAGTGCATTGCTGTTATTATTTGAACAAAGAGTTGTCAGACCAATTAAGAGTAGGAAAAATACAAGATTTTGTTTTACATTTATTTACTCCTTCTCTGATGCTCTTCCTTTCTTGATGTATTTCTAGTGCCTGACCTACACTTTCCTTGTCTCTTAAAGAATTTTTTTTAACACTTGTTCCAAGGCAGGTCTACTGACAGCAGATTTCTTTCAAAGTTTGTGTGTTTATTTCTCTTTTACTTTCAAAGTACAATTTCATTGGATACATAATTCTAGAGTGATGTTTTTTCCTTTCAATACTTGAAATATTTCACTCCATTTCTCCTTGCTTACATAGTTTCTGATGAGGTGTCTGATGTTATTCTTGTCTTTGTCTTCTATAGGGAAGGTGTTTTTTCACTTGGAATTATTTCAATATTTTCTCTTTATTTTTGGATCTTGCAATTTGAATATGGTGTACCAAAGGGTAGATTATTGGGCATTCTGTTGGATATTTTCTGAGCTTCCTGGATCTGTGATTTGGTGTTTTGTCATTAATTTTGGAGAATCCTCAATTATTATAACTTCAAGTGTTTCTTCTTTCTCTCTTTGTTACAAAAGATGTATGCAACATAGTTCTTGGATATGCTGTTCCTTTTAAAAAATTTCATCCCATTTCTCTTTGTGTTTCAGTTTGGGGAATTTCCATTAACATATTTTCAGTCTTACTGATTCTTTCCTTGGACATGTCCAGTCTACTGGTGAGCACATCAAAAGCATTCTTTATTTCTGTTATGGTGTTCCTTGTTTCTAGCATTCATTTTGATTCTGTCTTAGTTTCCATCTCTCTGCTTACATTTTCCATCTGTTCTTGCATGTTGTCCACTTTTTCCATTAGAGCTATTAGCCTATTAATCATGAGTATTTTAAATTCCCTATTTCTTAGTTCCAACTTCTGTGTCAGAGTTGAGTCTTTTTCGGATCCTTGCTTTATCTCTTCAGACCATGCTTTTATTGCCTTTTATTATGCTTTGTGATTTTCTATTGAAAGTTGGACATGATGTATTGGGTAATAGGTACTGAGGTGATTGAGCTTTGCGTGTGAGCTTTGGCGTTGACCTGGCTGTGTTTAATGTTTGCTGAAGCTCTCAGTACCCGAGACTCCAGTTTCCTTAGTGTCTCCCCCTCCCCTGTTCGCTTAGTCTTTCCTTAAGAATGCTCTTGGAGTCTGTGACTTTGGCTGTCTCAGTTATAACCCACTGTTATTTTACTGGAGCCCTGTTGATGGTGGTGAGTTCTTGGAGAGAGGAATTGTTATATAATATTCTGGTTAAATGTCAGTCCCTGGGATATGAGGACCTTCAAAAGCATTTCTTAGCCTCTTTGTTTTCTTTCCTTTTTCCCCTTATCTGAGATAGGAAGTCCGGAAGGTGGGGATGTGGTTAAGTTATCTTACTGCCCCTTTTCCCGGTCAAATACAGCTCTGATAAATAAAGCCACTCTCTTGGAGGGATAGCTCAGTTGGTAAAGAATCCGCCTGCAATGCAGGAGACCCTGGTTCAATTCCTGGGTTGGGAAGATCTGCTGGAGAAGGGGTAGGCTACCTACTCCAGTATTCTTGGGCTTCCCTTGTGGCTCAGCTGGTAAAGAATCCACCTGCAATGCGGGAGACCTAGGTTCGATCCCTGGGTTGGGAAGATCCGCTGGGGAAGGGAAGGGCTACCCACTCCAGTGTTCTGCCTGGAGAATTCCATGGACTGGTTGCAGAGTTGGACACGACTGGGCACTTTCACTTTCACTGGGAGGGAAGGGGCTTCCCAGGTGGTGCTAGAGGTAAAGAACCCACCGGCCAGTGCAGGAGATGAAGAGACACAGGTTCAATTCCTGGGTCGGGAATATCCGCTGGAGGAGGGCACAGCAACCCACTCCAGTATTCTTGCCTGGAGAATCCTGTGGACGGAGGAGCATGGTGGGCTACAGTCCATAGGGTAGCAAAGTGACTGAAGCGACTTAGCATGTATGCATGCCTGGAGGGGAGAGAGCTCTTGGACTTTGTATTGCAAGATGGTTACTTTTCTCCTTCCTCTGCTTGAAACACTAGGGGATTTTTCTCCTGTTTTCACCATGAGAACTTGGTAGGGCTTTTTTTTGGGGGGGTGGGGGGGGTAGAGCTCTTTGAGGAAAGTGCAAGTTTCTCCTCCAAGACTGAGTCCCACAGACTAGTTACCTTTGCCCAGCATTAATTTGCCAAAATGACCAGTTAAGGGTTCCTGCAAGTTGCTGGCTCCAGCAGTTTCTACCCCTGCTAAGCTGATTTCAGCCATGATTTTCCCTCCCGATTTCAGGTGACAGTTTATCCTGCAAGTTCCTTTCTCTTCACATGTCTGAGCTGAAACCAGCCATCTTCCCTTGCCCTCTTTTTAATTTGGCTGTGATTTTATTATTGATTTGCAAGAGTTTTTTATTTTGCATAATTGCTTCTTACCAAATTATAATTGAAAATATTTACATTCTCTTCTTAAAGATGTCCTGCAGTTTTATTTTTAATGAAACACATGATGTCATAGGCAGGTTAGTTGACACATGGAAGCAAGATATGAGGGATAACTTAGCAGCAGTTTATTTTCCATTTCCGTATGAATGTGAATTCTTGAAGTCTTTAATGCTTGTGAAGTTAGGTAGGATTTTAAAAGTGAAAACCTTACTCTTGAGTCTGAAAATAAGTCTTGAGCAGATGCTCAGAAAGCAACCTGTGAATGAGAATGTACTTTAAAAATTTTATATCTCCAACCTGGAAACTTCAGGAAATGAAAAACCAGCTTGAAGGTAATGCTTGATCTTAATCTTCCAATAATTCCAGTTTTCTTAATCATTAGCACCGTGAGACTTGCCTGGAAAGTAGTTATTTCCAGGATAATTGATATAGTCAAGCCATAAAGGAGAGAGACAGATAATTTTATTGGGTAGTGGTTTTATAATCATGCAGGCACTCCACGTTCTTCTCTTCTTTTCATCTAGAAGCAATGGAAAGCATCGTATAGGGGATGGGGGAAGGTGATATTTACACGGTAGTAAATCAGCTTCAAGGCTGAAAGGCTATTTTACAAGAAACTTGCTGGTCCCAACTCTCTAGAAACAAATTGTGCTGTTTTGGAGGGGAGAGGGGGGTGTGAGGTTCAGAGAGAAAGCCCGCTGGGGAGGTTATGTTACTTGCCTCTGCAATCCCATTTGCCTTGGTGGGAGGAAAAGAAAAAGGCAGTCAGACATTGCGAATGATCCCTGGCCACCTGGGCTGACAGAGGGGGCGCTGGGTGTCAGCAGCTGGTAACGCTCCTCGGCCAATCAAAGGTAATTGTTTGGCCAGCTCTGTTGAAGGAGCCAGACGCAGTTATTTCTTACGTTATAGTTTACATTTTTTCAGGCACAGAAACATGTAAAGTCTGCTGAAGATATGAATTCCTGAGACCCTGAGTAAATTGTTGCCTTTGTAATTCACACTCTCAAAACAGAGGCCATATGTAACCCTTCTTAGAGATTTGCTCGGGACTGGGGATGGGGGGACGAGGGGGCCAGGACTGTGGGTACTTGATGGGGTTGCGTCCTCCTGCTGGGTGTGTGTTTCACATCGTGGAACAGCACCTTTTGAAAGTTGCTGTGAGATTGAGATATTCATTTGAATATGCTTCGCTTTAGAGCAGTCATCTTAATTTGCATATATTCATAATTGGCTAACAGGGAGTCTGTTCACTCCACACACACGTGTGGGGTGTCCTACCTGACTTAAAGAGCAGTTCATTCCCTACTACTCAGCCACAAAATGGAATGAAATTGGGTCATTTGTAGAGATCTAAGTGGACTTAGAGACTCATACAGGGTGAAGTAAGTCACAAAGAGAAAAATGAATATTGTATGTTAACACATACATATGGGATCTAGAAAAATGGTACTGATGAACCCATTTGCAGGGCAGACACAGAGACACAGACATAGAGAACGAACTTGTGGACATAGTGGGGGAAGGAGAGGGTGGGATGAATTGAGAGAGTAGCATTGAAATACATACGTTACCTTGTGTTAAATAGATAGCCACTGGGAAGCTGCTATATGACACAGGGGACTCAGCTGGATGCTCTGTGATGACCTAGAGGGGTATGATCGAGAGGGCGTGGGAGGGAGGTTTAGGAGGGAGGGGATATATATATTTATACACACATATATATGACACACACATACATACAGTTGATTCACTTTACTATACAGCAGAAACTCTGAAACTAACATAACTTTGTAAAGCAACTATATTCCAATAAAATAGTAAAAAGAAAAGAACAATGTATTCCTTAGAATGGGTAGAGGCAGGAAGCCAGTAATCCTCTCACTTCCCTTATGGAGGTGACTCCTGCTATTCTCCAATTCCAGAGAACTGGAATTTCAGTAGGAAAACATGGAAATTCTCTGGATTTTATACCCAGCAGTGGGGTCTCTGGGCAAAGTTGTGCATCCCCCTTCATTAGGTTCTGCTGAGTTGCTCTGTAGGTGTGGTTGGACATATCCGGTAAGGGAATGATTGGCTCAAGGAGTTGTATGTTTGCAGTTCTGGTGCCTGGATCATCTCTCGTTTTCATCCCAGTCCCTGGACTGTGGTGTTTTTGGAGGCTTCACCTTAAGGTGAGGGCGGGTAGTTGTGTGTGTCCTGTTACTAGGGTGCTGTTGGGCCATGAGTGTGGTCTTCATGCTCTGAGTTGGTTCTCAAAGTCATTGACTGTAGATGGTTGTGGACCCAGAGGGGAAAAGAGAGGGGCTGTTCCTCGGGGCCCCGATGGACTATGATGTGGCGGGGTCCCGTAGAGCTGGGTTCCTGCCTCTCTGGGCTGTGTTGGAAGGTGGGCAGGAACTCACGTGCTGTTCACAGAAGACTCAAGGTTGAGCTGGAATTTCACATAACAGATTTAAACATGCTTTTGTGGGCTGGCTTGGAGACCTAGCTGCCATTTTAAACAGTGTTTCTAGAATTGTCTTTGCAACCCCATGGACTTCAGCACACCAGGCCTCTCTGTCCCCTCACCGTCTCCCGAAGTTTGCCCAAGTTCATATCCATTGCACCAGTGATGCTATCCAGCCATCTTGTCCTCTGATGCCCTCTTCTCCTTCTGTCGTCAATCTTTCCCAGCATCAGGGACTTTTCCAATGAGTCCTAGATTTCTGTAGTTTCTAGCATGTGTCTCCCAACTCTTTTTTTTTTTTTTTTAAATTTTTATTTTTTTCCAAATCTTAAAAAGAAGCAGAAGTAAACTTTTGGTGTAAACTCCATTTGATCTGGAGGGAGGGATTGAATAATATTCCCTGGAGTTTAGTTTGGTGCATCAGGTACTCAGCTCATAATCATTAAGTGAATGAGTGGGTTCCCTATGTGGCTGAACAGGTAATTGCTAGAGGGAGGACTCTTGGAAGCTCTGGGACAACTTTGATTATTCAGATTACCTTTGGACTTTTGTCTGCCTCTTTTTTCTTTTCTCTCTCACTCTTGCAGTCATTTCGTTCTCCTTGGGTTCGTCTCGCTGCCTTGCAAGCAGTGCACGAATCGTGGACTTTTGGGGAAACTGAGGAGTGTTCCGTGTCCACTCTTGGCCTTCGTGTGGACGCACATCTGCAGTAGTGGCTCAGAGCTGGGACCCTGGAGCCACATTGCTGGGTCTCAGATCCTGGCTGTGCCAAGAACGTGTCCCAGCAGTAAGACGACAGTGACAGTCATAGTGTTTCACTTCAGTGTCTCCTTTTCCTTATGTATTAAGTGGGGACAGTAGTAGTTATGAGGACTGAATGAATGAATATATAAAACATGCTTTAAATGGTCTGGTACCTAAGTCGCTGTGGTTGTTATCTTAAACCTCCTGCATTTCTCTCCATTTGCTATGTTCAGTGCTTATCCCACAATTTACACTATTTTCTTTTCATCATCCCTTTGGCTACAGTTCTGCTTTTTTCATGATGATGTTTTCTTGCCTTAATAAACTTTTGTTCCTGCCTTTTTACTTCCTTGCCCTCACTGTGAAATTGCAGTGGAAATTAATATAGTCTATGATTTGAAATTCTTGAAAAAGTTCTTGAGTTGGCTAAATGTGTTTTCTAACTTTTCCTTCACTTAAAAAATGTCATAGAATATTTGGGGCATGAGAAAAGGCAGAACCACAGCTTGAATACCCACATATTCACCACACAGCTTAAGAAAGAAAACACTGCAGATTCGGTTGAAGCCTGAGTGTCCCTTCTTATTTCTGTTTTTCCCCTCGCCTGCCAGAGGTCACCTTATCTTGAATTTCTGTTCCAGAAAAATACGAAATATTACTTTGTATGTTTGAAAACTTTTTATAATTAGAGTGATATTCAATAACTTTCTGTATTTTTTTTTAACATTTTGCTATATATTTTGAGATGTATTTATGGTGATACAGATAACTCTGATTCAGTAATTTCCATGGCTGTATGGAATTCTTTGACTTAGTTACAAATTGTTTATTCTCCTGGTGATGGCTGTTCACATTGAAAGGTGTCCTTCACATTCAAGATGCCTTCACTTGGAAACCAGTGTTATCACCATGTCCCTCTGAGCAAACAGTGAACTTGGGCAAACGGCAGGAGAGGGTGAGGGACAGGAAGGCCTGGCCTGCTGCAGTCCATGGGGTTGCAAAGAGCCGGACGCGAGTGGGCGACTGAACAACAGAGAGTCCTCTGGTGCATCCATGAGCTGCTGCTCCAGGGGCGGGGGGCATCTCACACTTTTTTAGGTATCACCAGGTTGCTCTGCTAAGCTTGTTTCCTGTTAACTCGCACCAACAGAAGGAGAGTCTCCATTGCTTTATGTCTGTGTTAACGCTTGGAATTAATTTTTGCCAGCAGGGTCAATTTGAAATATTGTCTGCTTATTTTAGTTTCTACTTATCTGAATACTAGAGACTGAGCTATTCCAGTTTCCTTTTTATGCCTTTATATATCTTTTGCCTGCTGTTTATCTTTTGTTATGTGTCTTCATCTGGTTGATTTGTGGGTGCTACTCTATATATCTGATATTGGATCTCTGTTTGTATGTGTTATATCTTCTGGTCTGTGTTCCGTTCACTTTTTATGATAGTTTATTGCATCAGAGCATACATTTGCACAGATTCTATTTGTCTTAAATGCAGAAGACAGAAACATCTTGGACAGACCCACCATCCAGTACAAAATCCTTAGCTTGTGGGTCTTAAGAGAACATGCAGTAGGGTGTGAGGTATATGTAACCTTCGCCCAAGGCTGAAGTCTAAGATATTTTAAAATGCTGATTCTGTGGCTGTTTGCACTGATCTAATATTGTAAGCATCTATGTGACTTATTTTGGCACCTACTGTAGTAATGGGTATAGTGTTCATTGAAGCCAGTCCTTTCTGGCAGGAGCTGTGTATGATCCATCCTTGCATATTCCACATGGTTTACAGGTGATGTAGGTGTTGGTTGGGGGGGGGTTGCTGTTGAGAGGGACTGGACACCTTCCCTTCCAGGCTTCATCTTGCCCAGTTTGGCTCCCATTTATTTTACAAATCCTCGAGTGCCTGCTGAGGGCATAGTGACTTTTGCTCACACCCCATTGAGTTTGTTTATTGCAATACTATGGTCCTTCATAAATAACTGATAATGTAGTTTGTTTTTTAAAACACTTTCAATTAGAATTCAAATTGTAAAAGTTGTGTCATCTTTATTACAGGTAGATGTCAGTAAAGATTTTAATCCACCTGTTTTAAAATGAAAGATAACTGTTAATGTTTTTTATATGTCAGTACAGATAGTAGGAATGAGAGGTGTTCTTTGGGGGTCATGATTTGGATATTGTGTACGGATGATTTTATTTTTGTTTCCATCTTCATATAAAATATTTAGAAAATCTTTAACATTTGCAAATGAAGTACTTTCAAAGCTTTCAAAATGTTATTTAAAATGCTCTATTGGAACTTTTAAAACCAAGACTTTAATGCAATTTTATTATTTAAAAAACCCTCAAAGTGAAATCATAGGCTTTTGTGTATATAAAATGCAATGAATTAATTTTAAATGATTTCACAATGAGTCACAGAAACATCCATCCTGCCATCTCTCCGTTGGTTAATACTATTTGCAGGCACATGTGAGGTCACATTGGCTGTGTCCCTTGATGTGGGCAAAACACTTGTGGAGTCAATAAAATGTGAGTGGATGTGAAATGTGACTGCAGGCAGGAGCCCCGAGGAGCCGGGCCATGGTTGCCTCATCTCTGGCCATTATCGGGGGTATGAGATACTGGTGCGCCCTCCACCAGGCCTGGCAGGTGGGCATGTGAGCAGAGTCCCCAGGACTTGCAGTGTCAACGGGACCACAGGCCTCACTGTAGAAGCCGCTAAGACTCAGGGGGTGGTTATCCCCACGGGTTACCCCACTCAGACCCAACAGGGGCCTTTGCTGTGTGGTGGTCCTCTATTTTTCACGTTCAGCTGGGTGATGTAGCGGTGAAGATAAATGCACGTTCACAGTGCAGGCTTTGCTTGAAGCTTGTTCCGTTAAGTGGTTGCTATTGATCTGACAGTCGCACTATAAAAAGTTAGTGTTTGCAGGGCAGAGATAGAGACACAGACATAGAGAACAGATGTGTGGACGTGGGGCATGGTGGGATGAATTGGGAGATTGGCAATGGCATGTATATACACTACCATGTGGAAAACAGCTAGTGGAAAGCTGCTTTATAGCATGGGGGCTCGGCCCGGTGCTCTGTGATAATTGGGGGGCGGGGGGGATGGGTCGGTGGGAGGGAGGCTCGGGAGGGAGGGGGTGTATAAATATGTATGGCTGATTCACTTTGTTGTACGGTGGAAACGAACATAACATTGTAAAGCCATTGTAGTCCAATAAAAATTTTTATATGGAAATGCAAAGAGAAAATGGTTAAAAGGGTAAATAATATGTGTGTTTTACCACAGTAAAGAAGATGCATAAAAAAGTTAGAGTTTTTTTTTTCTTGTCAAAACGTAGTAATATCTTCTTTCTTGATATGCATGCATCTCCCTCCTAACTGCTATGGCAAGGCTTGAGGAAAGGAGACGTGCATTGTACAGTCTCACTGGTTTTTTGTGAGGTTTCCAGTGCAGCAGGGTATGCTGGCCTGGGTCATCCATCTCTAAGTTCATATTCTTTCTCATCGTGACAACTACATCTATGTTATTCTCACAGTTCCTTGTTTTCTTACTAAATTGCATGAGGTTGTTTTAACGCTAACAAGAGGACTTCCAAGATCAAAATATAAAATGTGTGTGTAGATACATACCTTCTGATAAAGACCTTGCCTAATTAAAAAATGGCCTTTAATATATCCAGTCATGTATTTCGCATGCAATTATTGTTTCAATAATGCCTTCCTCTTCTTTTATACCTTGGTAGAATAGCAGCTATAAGTGCTTTTTTTCCTTCTTTTCATTTCTGTGTTTAGTTCAATTAGAAGCCAAATGGAAGTGTTAATTGTCAACTTTAAAAATGCACTGTATTTATAAATTTCATTTGTTTAAGTTGGTATGTTTTAGATTATGCAGGTGATAAAAATTTGATTTGCACTACGTGATAAAGTTGACTTCCATGTTTGGTTTCCAATTTGAGTAAATATTCGTGTGGTCACTATTGTGTGCCTACCAAGATTCAGATCATTGCCTCGCTGTGTTGTTTGATCTTCTGTTCTTCCACTAGGTGGCGCTTGCTCCTTTAGGAAAACCCGAGTGTTCAAGGAACTTGCTGGTTATGTTACTGAAGGATTATGAATAAAAAGAAGCAAATGCAGGCCAAAGCAGCATGAAAAACTTGTGAAATTTTCTTATGTCTTGTAAAGAGCCATAGAATTTTGTGATAGATGTCGTTATTATTAGTAACATACTTCCAAGGAATCAGTGATTTTATTATATAGGTACTTCGTATAAAAAGTTCTTAAACGTTTCTCATACCTGGTGTTAGGTGGTTGGGATATGATGGCAAAAAATAGACATGGTGGTCTTTATTCTGTGTGACTCTTGAAATAAATACTCAAATAATCACCTAAATAAGGGTAAATTTTATAGCCATATACAGAGAGGTTTTTGGTACTTAAGAGTGTGTAATGGGGGTGGTAGGAGTGTTTGCTCATGTTTGGGAAGGTTTTGCTGGAGAAGTGATTATTGGGCTAGTTAATGATGTCTAAGGGATGCTTAAGAACTAACCGGGTAAGAGTGGATTGAGGCAGGAATTTCACGAGGAGCATCACTGTGTTGGGGGTTCTCTGTCTGTACCCCAGTGTTGTAGAGATTGGATCCAAAAGGCCTTTTCAGTTTGGAGACTTTGTTCTTCAGTTCTCATGCCTTTAATAATTTCCTTTCCTCAGTTCTTTTGCATCTTTCTGGAAGTCATTTTAGCTATGTACTGGTCTTTCTCGATTAGCAGTCTGATTTTTTCCCCTTCTGCTCTTGCTTTCTGAAAGATAGCCTCAACTTTTACTTTCCATCTTTCTGTTTAATTTGTAAAAAAATATGCTGTTAAAATTGTAATTCCAAATATATTTGTGTGTGTGTCTGTGTAGCTGTTTCTTTTTCATAGCATCCTAATCTTATACCATGGGTGCACTGTAGAATTAAGAATAATTAAAACAAAACACCCCACCTCTTATGTATTGATTGCTTATTATGTGCCACATGCTTTTCAAAGTTTTACATACCTTGTTTAGTTCTTCGAGTAACTCTGAGAGATGTGTACTAACTAGTCTTTATCCCTATTGTAAAGATTAGAACAATATACTGCTTTGACTGAGGTTACACAAGCCGTTAAGTGGTGGGTCTGGTCTGGAACCCGGGTTGGTTCTGTGAATTTAACATCTAACTATTCTGCAGACTTAAATAGACATTTCTCCAAAGAAGACATATAGATGGCCAATTACACATGCAGAGATGCTCAATATCACAAATTATTGGAGAAATGCAGACTGAAACCACGAAGTATCACCTCACACTAGTCAGAATGGCCATCTTCAAAAAGTCTACAGATAATAAATGCTGGAGAGGGTTTGGAGAACATGAAACCCTTCTACACTGTTGGTGGTAATGTAAATTTCTGCCGCTACTAGGCAGAATAGTATGGAGGTTCCTTTAAAAACGAAAAATAGAGCTACCCTATGATCCATCAATCCCACTGCTGGGCATATATCTGAAAAAGACAAAAACTCTAATATGAGAAGATATTTGTGCCCCATTTGTTCATAGCATCACTATTTACAGCAGCCTAGACATGGAAGCAACCTGAATGTCCATTGACAGATAAATGGATTAAGAAGATGTAGAATATTATTGAGCCTTAAAAAAAAAATAAAACATTGCCATTTGCAGTAACATGGATGGACCTCAAGATTATTGTAAGTTCAGTAAGTCAGAAAGAGAAAGACAAATAACATGTGATATCACTTATACGTGGAATCTAAAATATGACACAAATGAACTTGTTTACACATCAGAAACAGACTCACAAACATAGAAAACAAACAGGGTAAGTGGCTAGGGGAGGAATAAACATAGTGTTTGAAGTTAAGAGAGACACACTACTATATATAAAGTTAAGTAAATAACAAGGACCTTCTGTATAGCACAGGGAACTATATTCAATATTTTATAATAGCCTATAATGGAAAATAATCTTAAAGAATACACACACACACACACACACACACATAAAACTCAATCACAACTTTGTTGTACGCCTGAAACTACCACAATATTATAAATCAACTATAGTTCAATTTTTAAAAATCAAGCTATTCTGCTGGTTTATAGATACTCAGTGGAATGGTTTTGATTTTATTTTCAATTCTCTATTGTTTTGTTAATAGATCCTTCTTTACTCTGGGACTTTATTTCTGTTGGTCTGTGTGGTGTTTGTCCTGTTGAAGGCTTCTGTCAGATGTCTGTTCATTCTTGGTTATCTGCCTTTATTTAATAGTGAGGTGTTAAGAGGCTCTTGGTCTGGAACTGGTGGACTTGGAACAGTGGTTTTTCAAATTGGGAGGGGAGTTGGAGAGAACCGAGCAGAAGGGAAGATTTTGCAATATTTGAAGACATTTTTGATCGTCAGGACTTGAAGGGAGAGTGCTGCAGGCATTAGTGGATAGAGGCCAGGGGTGCTGCTAAGATGCCCAGGACAGGCTCCCATCACAAAGTATCATATCCAGCCTATATATGAGCGGTGTCAAGGTGGAGAAACCCAGCTTTGGAGCGAAGGGAAGAAAAATTAGCTACTGTTGGTTGTGGAAGGTTGCATACTGCATAATGCAGAGGCCTTTCTCCCTCCTGTTTCCAGTGCTCTCATCATGGAAACCTGAGGTCTGCTGGCTGCGTGGCACTCTAGGGAGGGGAAGGGAGAAGACCCCCGTCAGGGTCTGGCTTTTGTCACCCCCCACGCCTGGTGACTCTAAGCATCACAGTATCCCTGGACCAGATTGGCTTCTTCCTGTACTGCTCCCGATCTGTTCTGATTCTGTGTTGTGGCTTCCCTTTTCTATTAATAGAAATTCATTGTCTAGTCTTCTGACTGCCACATAACCACTATTTTTCATTTTTTTTCCTTAAAAACATCATTTTAGTGCATCTGAGGTTGGAGAAGAGATTCCTGTCTGGTGTAAATCACTAAACTTAGTAACCATAAATGTCGCAGGCCTTATTATTAATACTGCAATCCATCAGCTACTTATACCAAAATTTATTCATTTTCTTAGAAGTTTTTCTTATCAAGTCCTAGGTTACTTTGAAATGCAGCTTATATTGGGGCCATGTGCTAGAGTCTTTAACTTAAAAATTACTTCCCTGGCGGTCCAGTGGTTAAGACTTCGTCTTCCAGTGCAGGCGGTGTGGGTTTGATCCCTGCTTGGGGAGTTAAGATCCCACATGCATCATGGCCAAAAAACCAAAACATAACAAACAGAAACAGTATTGTAACAGATTTAATGAAGACTTGAAAAAAATGGTCCACATCAAAAAAACCTTAAAACAATTTTTTTTAAAAAATTCAGAATATTGTTTTGGTACCTTAACATTTGCTAAAGTTAGTAATCTTTTTTTTTTTTTTTTTTTAAGTTTCATTATGAACTTAAGGATTTAAAAAAAAAAATTTGGTAGGTGTCAATTCATTGTAGTTATTCCTTTTGAAGCTCCAGTCACCCCATCTTTGGCCCATGGGGACCCCTTCAGTTTGGCTCTTGTGGTTTTTGGAGCACCGTTGGACTGTGCTTCCTTGTTTTTCAGCCTGAGAGGGTGTCTCAGGCTTAAAAGACATTTTTTTTTTGCCCTGTGTATTTTAAGGGAGATTCCCAGAAATAGGACGCCGTCTTTTTCAGATACTGTCAGTTCCTGACAGTGACCAATAGAAACTCCTTTACGCTGCTGTTCACAGCTTCTCATTTGCTTTATTCTATTTTTTACTTCCAGTTAATGCCTATTGGCTTCCCTGGTGACTCAGATGGTAAAGAATCTGCCTGCAATGAGGGAGACCTGGGTTCGATCCCTGAGTCAGGAAGATCCCTGGAGAAGGGAATGGCACCCCACTCCAGTATCCTGCCTGGAGAATCCCACGGACAGAAGAGTCTGACAGACCACAGTCCATGGGATCTCAAAGAGTCAGACACCATTGAGCAGCTAACACATATTTCCTTTAATGCCTATTCGGTGATCAGTGAGTTTATTTATTTTCCATGTATTCTCTCCCATCTCTGTCTAGTTTTTGGTGCTTGTATTTGACCCACATTCCAGATCTGCTTTTTCACCCTTAGCCCCAGCGTTCGTCTAGCATTGGATTCTTTGGTGACCAACAGTCTTTATCCTGAAGCTTCTGTAATTTTTTTAGCAATTCATTCCCTAGTAGCTTTCTCGTGGGCAGGGCTCATGGGAACAGTTTTCCTAAAAGTTCCTGTGGTCTTTGTATTAATATTTGAGGGTCAGTTTGTCTGAAATGGAAATCTTGGGTATCTTAAGTATGTTCCCTCTTCAACTCCTGGCATGCAGTGTTCCTGCCTGAGTCTGATGCCAACATAACTTCTTTCCTTTATATCTGTTTTTGTCTTGATGATTAAAGGATATTTTCCTTTTTATTTTTAAATTCTTAAAGAATCGTTCTCAGTGTTGGCTGTTAGTTTTCCCAAGTAGTCACTCGCCCTTTTTATCACATGCTTTTATTTCATGGTAGTTTTTTAATCCCCGCAAAATACACCCCTCCTCATCTCTACTTCCTAAGGGCAAAATATTATTCTGACTTTAAACTTTAGTGTTCATTTTGGGCTTCCCCTATGACTCAAGTGAAAGGCGAAAGATTTATACAGTCTGAAGAGAAACCAGAATATATGCCAATGGCTCAAGTGGTGAAAGAATCTGCCCGTAGTGCAGGGGACACAGGAGACATGGGTTCAGTCCCTGGGCCGGGAAGATCCCCTGGAGGAAGGCATGGCAACCCACTCCAGGAGTCTTGCCTGGGAAAACCCATGGACAGAGGAGCCTGGCAGGCTACAGGCCATGGGTTTACAAAGAATTGAACACGACTGAGCACGCACACACTTGACTGTTCTTAGAAGCTTTAATGGGACTGCACAGTATGTAATTGTATCTCTGTGCCTGACTGTCTTTTACTCGAATGATGTTTATGTGGTTCACTTATGTTATGAGTAGATAGTTCATTTGCTTTTGTTGCTGAAGGATATTCTGTTCTGTAAGTACATTGCAGTTTATGAAGCTGTTGATGGACATTTTGACTGTTTCTGATTTAGACTGTGTGGATAAAGCTGCCATACAGGTCTTTGGTTTACTCCTGGATGTGTTGGGTGTGTTTAGTGAGGCATACACACACGCACATGCACGCATGCACGCACGCACACGCATTTCTTGGGTGTATATGTTTAATAACAGTGGCAACAGGCAACAGGGTCTTGTTCAAAGTGTTTGTTCCTGTTCTGACCACATGCAGGGCAGTTGCTGCTGCTCCACACACATCCTGACCAGCCATTGGCGTCGGAAGGGGTTCTGTTTCATTTTATTTCATTTTTAAACTACCAGTGGTATTTCAATGAGTTTTAAATGTGGACTCCCAGCGATTTTTTCAGGGGTTTGATGAAGTTAGGATCAGTTAAGATCGTTACGTCTTCTGCCCAGTTTTCTCTGGTTTTGTGTGTTACAAATACCTCCTACCCTCCGTGGTTTTTCTTCTAAATAGGGTCTTGGTGGACTGAAGTCTCCCAGGTGTAACATAGCAGAGTTTATTCATCTTTCCCTCGGTGGTTAGTGCTTTTTGGATCCTACTTAGGAAAACCATGGGTACTTGAAGATCCTGGAGATACTTCCTGTGTCACTTGTAGATGCTTTATTATCTTCCCTTCCACATTTAGATCTGCCATTTCTCTTGAGTTGATTTTGGGGTGTGGGGTGAGACAGGAATCCATTTGAGGAAAGGCTCGCCTCTCCCCACAGCTCTGCAGCACTAACTTCCTTCATGAATCTTGTGTCCAGACAGATATGCATGGTCTGTTCCTGGGCTATCTCTTTTCTGTCTTTCTGTCCTTATGTCCGTGCCATGCTGTCTTAAGTGCAGGAAAACATGTTAGGGTTTTGACTGTTCTTGCGTTGGATTCCTAGTTCAATTTGGGTAGAATAGATACCTTTACTGGATCTTATAATTCACACATATGGTCTATGTTTTAATTTATTTAGGTTTTTAATTTCTGTCAGTAGCACTGTATAATTTTAATTTACATCTTGCATATCCTTCATTTGGAGAAGGAAATGGCGACCTGCTGTAGTATTCTTGCTTGAAAAATCCCATGGATGGAGGAGCCTGGCAGGCTACAGTCCATGGGGTTGCAAAGAGTCAGACACGACTGAAGCAACTTTACTTCACTATCCATCATTAGTTTTTTTCTAGGTATTTAAAATACTATTTTTAATTGTTTGCTGCTGGTACATAGAAATGTATTGATGCAGTATAGTGTCCTTGTACCCTGCAATTTGCTTAATTCACTTAGAAATTTGATTAATTTACTGTAGTTTTGTTGTTGTTAATAGTGGCAGTTTTACTTTTTCCATTATCATCTGTATATTATTTATCCATCTATCAGTCATTTATTTTTCTGTGTATTTACCTCATGCTTTTCATTCCAGGACCTCTTGTAGCGTTGTTAAGTGGACATAATAATGAGTCTTTCCCCATGAATTCTCTTTTCCACCTTTCTTCATTACTACTTGATCTAAATTTTGTTTCTTCATTGTATTTATTTCCCTTAACTGTAATTTTCCATGTCTCTTGGGTTGCTTCTCATTTAGTCTTCATGACTGAAAAATATGCATTTCTCGTGTTCCAGTTCTCTTCATATCATCCTGTTTTCTAATCATCTCTTTTCTGAGCCTTTTCTAATTCTGATCATGCTATTTTCTAATAGCTTCCAGCCTTTTCTTCATTTCCATTAACTCAGTTTGAAGTGTTAGGCTAGGATTTTCATCTGCTTTTTGGTCATATTTTTCTGCCGTGCCTTCGTTGTGTCTCGGTATGTTATTCCTTCTTTCTGTCTGTCTCATCTCTCTGCATGTTTGAGCGAAATGAGTCTCTGTACCTTTAGAGGGTGGAGGGAGGTCAGCTGTGTGAGGGGTGATAATTCGAGAGTAATTTTTCTAGACTTGTGCCTCCTGTTGCTGCTTTGTCTGTTGCTGTGAAATGTGAATAATGATCAAAAAGCTTTCTCTCCGTGCAGGTCCCATTTTATTCCTTGTAGAATCTGCCCTCTCTGGTCCCTCCTGCCCTGACTCCGCTCTCTGCCCTGTTCCTCCAGGCTTCTGTCTTGCTCACACTGCTTTTGTTTCCAGCATTTCTGTCCCTCGGTCTCTCTTTTTGCGAGGGAACTTGTGCTGCCATCTTGCCTCCACTTGGCTTATATTTATATTTTTAAAAAATCATTGAAAAATTTTATGTCCTTTCAACCAAATCCAGTGACATACAGACAGTCTATAATGTGAGAAATCATAATGCTAATATGATTATTGAAAACATTAGAGGAACCGATCCCCATGAATTGTCAACAGCAGTACCAGGTTGCAGTAAGCACGCAGTGTTGGTTGGTGTTACAGTTATTAGTAATAATTAGTAAATGCCCATATTCATACATTCAACAAAGTAAATAACTACTTGAATACAATATTAAAGTTGGTAGTGATTCAAAGAAAAATGTAGAGAATAGGACTAGTTTATTACTAGTCTGACTCATTTTTTGGCGAACATGTGTTATTAGATATACAAGGAGCAATCAGTATAATTGGTATAATTTCTATAACTCAGAAAGCCCTTTTTGGGGGAATATTGCATTCCTTAATATTTTATTAGGTTTATTTTTCTCGTTTGGAACCTGATGAAAAGCATTATTTCATCTCAGCTGGAAAAGCAATTCTCTGCTACCTCTCATTGGCAAGTATTTTGTTATACCCACATTATCTGAGTTGGTATCACAGACTCTTGATACCTGAACAGTAGCTGCTTTGGCAGAAGTAGAAAACAGAGCAGGAGTCTAGAATGAAATAAGATTTGTACATGTGCTATCCAGAGGTTTTTAATCTTCCTATATAAATCAGAAGTGGGAGAGGATTGAATAATGTCTAGCTTTTTTTTTTTTTTTTTTTTTTTTACAGTTTTTCATACAGTTCCAAGAGTATTCCTTTTTTTTTTTTTTTTTTTTTTTTGAGTATTTCAAAATCACACATTTTACCTGGTGATACATTTATTTCTACTATATTAAAATTATCCATGGTGTGTTGAAGTCCCTAACTTACATTTTGGTAAAATATGCTCTTGAAATTCATTAGGACAGTTTGATTTGGTATCTTGCAACTTTGGGAAGCTATGCTGCCAAGGTCTGTGACATCATTCTCTCTGTAGGCCAGTGAAAGTCCATTGCATCATCTGGGTCTGGCAGTCTGTGGAGTCTGCAGAGATGTTAGCACATGCTCCCCCGTGCTGCCGGACAGTGATGACTTGGCCTTGGCAAAGCTACTGAGCGTGTCCAGGGAAGGACTGCAATGATCTCGGGGACGGTGGAGCCACTGGGGTGGAAAGGAGTTTGGTGCTTGACGAACTGCATGAGATGGGGAGGCCAGCTGCTCTGCCTCTCATTTCTCACGAGACCCTCTCTGGGACAGGACATGAGCAAGACATAAGATGGGCCAGAAAGGAAAGACATTGCAAGACTACCGAAAGTGTGCTCTGGAGAAAGGCTGAACGAAAGTGTAGAAATGCAGTGCAAGTGTAGGATATCGTAATTGAGATTTAAATAGACCATGTGCAACATTACTGATGATTTGTTTGTCCATGTGCTCAGTCGTGTCTGACTCTTTGCGACCCCATGGACTGTAGCCCTCCAGGCTCCTCTGTCCATGGGATTCTCCAGGCAAGAGTACTGGAGTGGGTTGCCATTGCCTTCTCCATTGTTTGTCTGAGGGTTCTATAAAATTCTAACTTCACCTGCCAAGTTGAAAAGATGGTACGCTGAGAAAGTTTGGTCCCAAGCATACTCTCTTAACCACAACCTGTTCAAAAACTTCAGGATACGTGTAGGGAAGACCCAGCTACATTTTAGTTGCTCTTTCCATTGAGATGGCATATTTTGTACTTTTAAAAAATCTCTGGCCCCATCTGAAGTGTTCTTGACTCCAAAGTTTGGCTTCCTTCGCTTATTGCCACCAAGCCTACCCAGAACTTGTTTTTCTTCAGCTATTAAAATATAAAACCATAAGGAAAATAGACTTTTCCCACAGCTTAGGATTCTGAGGTTAAAAATAAAAAGAAGACAAGTTAGAGGTAGCAGGCACAAAAATTTCCCTGACTTTCCTGCTTCTGGTTTTCATCAATTTCTGTTTTCTTTTGTTCACATCTGTTCGTTTTCTTTTTGGAGAAAATTGATTGAAAAGCAATTTAAAGCAACTGTAATTAATTGTAGGTCGTGAGTGGCTTGCCATTCCCTTGAACTGGTGTACTGTAAATTTCAAGGAAGAATTACGCTTATCTTTTATCCCTGAACATCCTTGGTTGTGATGTGTCCCGTTGTGCTTCGTCATTCAGTCGTGTCCAACTCTTTGTACCCCGTGGTCTGTAGCCCGCCAGGCTTCTCCGTCCATGGGGATTCTCTGGGCAAGAATACTGGAGTGGGTGGCCATGCCCTCCTCCAGGGCATCTTCCCCACCCAGGGATCAAACCTAGGTCTCATGCATTGCAGGCAGATTCTTTACCATCTGAACCACCAGGGAAGCCCACATTACTTGACACCTAGTAGACACTTATTTATTTGTATTGTTGCATATAATGTGACGTTCTTCGAATTTTTATAGCAGTTTATCTTTTGCAACCATTGCGGAATGCTGAAGTTGTTTAAATCAGTTCAGAGTGATTAGGTTTTATTACATAACTGTTACATAATGATGTCAGATCAAGCCAATCAATCCTAAAGGAAATCAACTCTGAATACTCATTGGAAGGACTGATGCTAAAGCTAAAGCTCCAGCACTTTGCCACCCAATTCGAAGAGCTGATTCACTGGAAAAGACCCTGATGCTGGGAAAGATTGGAGGCAAAAGGAGAAGAGGTGGCAGTAGATAAGATGGTTAGACAGCATCACCGACTCAATGGACATGAACTTGAGCAAACTCTGGGAGATAGTGGAGGACAGGGAAACCTGGTGTGCTGCAGTCCTTGGGGTTGCAAAGAGTTGGACACGACTTAGTGGCTGAGCAACAACAGCAGTTATGTCAGAGAACACCTTCCTCAGCCTGTTACCTGAGCGGGAAACTAAAAGGGAGAAAACAAAGATATAAAGGATGCTGTCCCAGAAATGAGCTACAGTGAGAGATTAGTGGTTAGCAAGCAGACTTGGGTAGAAAATGAAACTTCTAAACATGGAACTGTTGAATTAAAAGCCTAAGTGGATTTAATAGCTTAGATTGTGAATTAGATACAAGTAGAGAATTAGTGAACTTTAAAGCAGATCTGAAGAACAAGCAGAGACTTGAGAGTGAGTGGCTGTAAGTTTTCCAGAACTGAAGGAAACCATGATTTCACAGCTTCAGGGAGCACAGTGTATTAAAAAAAAAGAAAAAAAAAATATATAAAAGACATTTTAAAGTATCTCCATGTCTAGGTTCATTGTTGTGAAACCACAGAGCAAGAAAGGAAGAAAGAAAAGGATCCACAGAGAAAGGACTAAGAATGACAATTCAAGCATTAGCAGACTTCTCAAAATCAAAAAATATAACCCAGAAGATAGTAATAACCTTCCAAGTGCTGAAAGAAAAGTGCTGTTAACCTAGACATACTGCTGCAGAATTATTTTCTAGAAATGAAGTGAATAAAAATGCTGTACAGTTGACACTTGGACAGTGTGGGTTTGAACTGCCTGGGTCCACTTATATTTATTATTTTTCAGTAATAAATGCTACAGTCCTACAAGGTCCACGGTTGGTTGGCTCCAAGGATGCTGAGGGCACAGTTTAAGTTAAATTTGGATTAACTCCTTCGTTTTTCAAGGGTCAGCAGTATAAGGGACAATGAGTGAGCTTGCTGACCTGAGTCTTACACTGAAGGAACAGCTAAGGGATGGATTTAGGGGGAGATGGAATTCTAGATGGAAGTGGATGACTTGAGATGATGCAACGTGTGATGACCAAATAAAAATGCCATCATATGTGTCCCTGTAAACTACATTGTTTATGTAAAATGACTTCTGAAAGGTCAGACTGGTTGTCTAAAATAAAGACAAAGCTAGAGTACTGTGAGCCTCGTGTTTGGCTCCAGTAGTATTTGAGTTGGGAGGGAAATGATAGAATTTAAAGGGTTTTAAAAGTCCACGTAGTGTTCTGATGGTAATTAAGACGGTGTTTCCCTTTATGTTAAATGTGCATGGAAAAATGTAAGGTGACCCTACACATAATAGAGATCATAAGTTTCCAACCATTCAGAGAGAGGGGGGAAAAGAAGAAAAACAAGAAAAAAAAAGAAAGAGCAACACAAGAAAATGAGGCAGTTGATACAAAAGTAAATGCAAGAAAAAGAAAAGTAGTTAGAAGAACCCACAGACTGTTAACAATATAATTTAGTCATATACTATTTGTAGGAAACATACCTAAAACATAAAGTTTAAAGTAAAAAGGTGGGAAATGGTTATTAGGGCAAATACTGAACCAAAGTGGAGAAAGTTATTATACTGTCAAGCAAAGTAGACGTTGAAATAAATGCCATTATAGTATTAGAGATGGAGAAGGTCATTATCACTTCGAAACTTGTGTATATGCAACAAAACTGCCTCAAAATGAATAAGCAAAAATTTATTAAGGAGAGATAATTCAACAGGTTCATTACAGTAGGATTCCAACATATAGGATGCATAATATAAATTGATCACATGTGAGTAAGTGTTAGTTGCTAAGTCATGTCTGACTCTTTGCGACCCCTTGGACTACCTCCTCTGTCCATGGGATTTTCCAGGCAAGAATTACTGGAGTGTGTTGCCATTTTCTCCTCCAGCAGATTGTCTCAACCCAGTGATCAAACCCACATCTCCTGAATTGGCAGGCAGATTCTTTACCACTGACCCTCCAGGGAAGCTGTAAGTCAGCTAGAGATGATTTAAAGTATATGGGAGGAGGTGTGTCAGTTTTATGGAAATACTCTGCCATTTTATATTAAGGACTTGAGCATTTGAAGATTTTGTTATCTTCAGTGTCTGGAACTGTAGTCAGTCCCCATACTGAGGAATGATTGTATGGAGGAACGGGAGGAAACTTTTTCTTGTAGATATCTACCAAAGTTTATAAGAAATTCATATTCTTCAGGAGAAAAATTAGAACTATTCCTTTTAAAATCAGAAGTAAATGAAAAGTGTTTTCTATGATAACTTAAATTGCTTTTGTAATGGAGATCCTAATCAAAGTTATAAGAGAAGGGGATGAAGGAGTGGGGAAAAGATACAAAGCTGTCATCCTTCACAAGGATGTGATTGTCCCCACAGAGCCAACTCCTCTACAGACCGTTAGTAGAGAGGGTAGTGCTGGGGTCTGACTGCAAGGTGTACACAAAAATCATGGTTATAGTCTCCAGCAGCCAACTGAAAATGAAATAAAGAGGTTTTTTTTTTTTACCCAGTTGATAATTGCAGGAAAAGCCATGTTACCAAAGAAGAAATGCAACAGAAATGTTGGACTTACACACAAGAAATTACGAGCTTTTACTGAACCATTTTAGAGAAGATACAGCAGGTAGAGAGCGATGCCCCGTTCCTGTAGGAAGACTCACAATTGTCAAGTTGCCATTTGTCTCCCCAGGATCTTATAGCTTTAGTTTATATAGACCAGCAAAGTGCCAACGAGAGCCAGCATCTCCTGATGCAGATAAAGGTGGGGAGTGGTGGGGTGGTGGTACTTTTTCTACCAGGGATCAAGGTTTATCATGAAATTTCCATTGTGAAAATGGCCTAGTCTTGGTACAGGCATAGCGTAGAACCAAGGACACAGGAGTTCCTGGTACAGACCTTCAAGTGCAGGGTCACCCTGGTTTATCCACATTAAAAAAGAGTGAATTTGGATCTCTAACTCACTTCATAATGAAAACCAGTGTTCAGTGGATTATAGATCCAAAAGTGAGAAGTAAAACTTGACAATTCGGGGGAGATGGGAGAGTATCATTCTATTTGTCATAAAAATAATGTGAAAATTTTGACTACATTAAAACTAAGAAATTTGGTTTGTCAGAGTAGCCCATAAATAAGTGAAAAGACAAGCCATAAATTGAGAGTTATAATACTTTTTAAAAAATGTATTTACTTCTGATTAGAGGATAATTGCTTTACAGTACTGTTGGTTTCTGCCATATATCAACATGAATCAGCCATAGGTATATAATACTTAAAATTGGCAAAGGTTTCACTTCCTAAAAATCTAAAGAACAACCTGTAAGAGGAATAAAAACAATTCCGTAGAAAATGGTAAAAGCAACAGAAATCCATTGGACCAGGAGACATAGTAAATGTAATTATCAGTAAGCATGGCTTGCAGATTAATAGCACAGTGAGGTAGCTGTTTGTTTACCCCATGAGACTGGCAAAAAAAAGACGTCTTTAAAAGGAAGTATTGGTTGAATATGTGGATGAACATTTTGCTAGTGGGGGTGTAACTAAATACCACCATTTTAGAAAGCAATTTGACATAAACTCATCAAGTTAAAAATAATTATACTCTGTGACCCAGCAGTTCTGTGTACCAGGAAATGTTTGCAGCATTCTTAGCAGCAGCAGAACTTGAAATAACTTTAGAAACCCATTAAAAGAAAATGGATAATAATTTTGGCTTTCTTTGTACAATGAAGTATTATGCAGCAGCAAAAAAAAAAAAATCTAGATGTACAACAAAATGGGTGAATTTTCAAAACATAATGTTGGGTGTGGATGGAAAGTCCCAGAAAACTTCTTATAATCTGATATTATTTTGTGAGGTTCACAAACAAGCAAAACTGAACATGAACACTGTATTGGTGAAACATTCGCATACAAGTTACAAGGAGCTTTTTTGTTTATTTAAGAGAGAAAATTTTGCTGGTTTGTTGGAAGATAAGGATCTTCAGGACCATGTGGGAAACTGCATTCCAGTTCTGATTTATTTTGATTGGTCTGTCACAGGGTCAGTGCTTAGCAGGATGATGTTTGGAAGATATCATGCCCAGGTTCTTTTGCTTTTGAGGTGATGCACTTTGGCCGCTTTTAAACTCTTGTTGACCACAGTCATCCTGTCCTTATACTGTCAGACAGGGCTCATGTTTAGTGTAACCCACTGGAGCCATGTCTTCAGTGACTGCCCTTCTGTGATTTTCATCATGAATTTGGTGCGTCTTCATTTATAAATATGTGAGTCCAGTCTGACAAGTGGAGATGGTTGGTTTGGCCAAGTTCCCCTTCTAAGTGTGGTGGTTGCTGGCTTCATAGGATGAATGGGCCTGAAGAGATCTCCCAACTTTTGGTACTGGGGGTTTTTTTTTAAGACTTAGGATGCTTTGTTGTCTGTACTAAGTAAATATTCTGAGCAAATGCTGCAGTCCACTGCACTGATGCAGTTCCTAAGCCTCCTAAACCTGTATTAGTTTCTTATTGCTGCTGCAACAAATTACAACAATCTCATGGGCTTAAAGGAACACAAATTTATTCTTTCACAGTCTGGAGGCCAGAAGCCTCACTGAGTTAAGATTAAGGTGTCCACGGGGTGGTTTCTTCTGGACCCTCGAGGAGAGAATCCATCACCTTTTCCAGCTTTTAGGTGCCGTCCTCTTCCCTGGGGCGTGTATCACATGGCTTTTTTCCTCTGTGCTTCCATCATCACATGGCCTTCTGTCTAACTTTTCTGCATCCCGATTGTATGGACCCTGTGATTACCTGGGCCCACGTGAACGATCCAGGTTAATGTTCTATTTCAGTATCTGTAACTTAGGGCTTCCCTGTGGCTTGTTTGGGCATTTCAGTGGGATCTTGAGTAGGAGGGGTGATGAATTAGTGGACACAATTCACCATCTCTAAAATGGAAGCTCTTCTGTCCTGGAGTTGGGATTGTTGATGTTTCCATGTGAAATATTAAGTTGATGGGAAAATGGTTCTTTTGCTTTTGCAGAGAGTTACCTTTGCGTCTCTTGAGATCTTGCTTCATTCAGGTTTCAGTATTAAACGATGCTTTCTTTTAATTGATTTGAGGGGAAGCTCAGCTCCATCTTTTAAAGTTCAGAGGTAAGATTTGACAGATTCAGCTCTGAAGATTGAATTGGATTGTATTTTGAATTGTAACTTGGAATTTGGAGGCCTAAACTAAACCAGTAATTCTATTTTAACCTCTACTGTTTAAAAATAATTAGATTTTATATTTATATACCTTTTGGTATCTGAGATAGTTTTAAAGCTAGTAGAAAGGCATAAAAGGTTTATAGCTTCATTTCTATAAAGATGTTTTCACATATACTTTTTCAGTTCTAAGGACTTAATAGAGTGAAAATTTGGAAAAATAATCTTAGAAAATTGAGGGTTCTTTTTTTTTATTAGAAATAAATTACAGATACTTAAAACTTACACTTTAAAAGTCTAGGACATTTAGCTTTGAGGTGGTTGGAAAATTTTGTTTTGGAACAAGATTAAAATGGTAATTTTGGTCTGAATTTCTCCAGCACACCCAGAGACCGTCTCCCTATAAGCAAAGTCATTTTAAGTTTTTGTTTCTTATTGACCAAGAGGTATATTTGATTATTCATGCCTGCAAAGCCTCATGTATATTAGCAGCTTAGTGTTTTCTGTTTAAAAATGCTTTTTCACAGAAAGACAAACAGTTAACTCTGCCAAGGATATGAGAGGAGTGGTTAGCTGTGTTTTATATAAAACTTAGAGAAGAAAGAAAATAATGCCTTTTTTGTAGATATGGTACACTTGCCGTCAATTTGCTACAATTGCAAATATAATTATTTAAGGGCATTAAAATATTCTGGCTGTGATGGTAGTAGAACAAGCTAATGGCTTTTTATGCTATTAGAGAAAGCAGAAAAATAGAAGAGCATTTTAGAACAGAAAAATGTGTAAAAAGAAAAAATATAAATTGAAAAACTTATGTGTGAGAGAAAGAACAGTTTTGAAACAGTGCAATAAATAAAAGAAGATGATAAGAGCAGTCTTGGGCTGATGCCAGAGGCACTTGGTCTGGGACACTGTTATAAATTGCCTAGGTTTAAATGTACTAACATTTGCAGCAACAGGCCAGAGTGAAAGACATCAAAAGTCAGGACTCTGACAAAAATGTGAATAATGAGACATTAAGGGATGGAGCAAATTTAAATTTCATGGAATGCTGAAACCTGTTGTGTCTCTCTGCTTAACTCTTTAAAGTATACTTAATCTTTTACTTGGTTTCCCTGGTGTCTCAATTGGTAAAGAATCCACCGGCAATGCAGGAGATGCCGGGTCGATCCCTAGGTCAGGAAGATCCCCTGGAGAAGGGAATGGCAACTCACTGCAGTATTCTTGTCTGGGAAATCCCATGGACAGAGGAGCCTGGCGGGCTACAGTCCATGGGGTCGCAAGAGTCAGACACGACTTAGCAACTAAACCACCACCAGTTGTTCACTTAAAGCTTCTCGTCGCCGCTTTTCAGACTTGGAACACATGGCTTTATAGAAAAGTACCAGCCGGTTCTGAGAGTAATAGGTGTTAGGAACCAACTCTCCTGACAGTGCAGGAAGTGCTGGAGACACGTGTTCAGTCCTCGATTGAGACGGTCCCCTGGAGAAGGGCATGACCTCCCACTCCAATATTCTTGCCTGGAGAACCCCATGGACAGAGAAGCCTGGTGGGCTAGGCTCCTGGGGTCGCGAAGAGTCAGACATGACTCAAGTGACTTTGCCTGCACCACCTCGTTCTGAGGGTAATCGGTATCAGGAAGCCCGGACCTGTGGTTTCAGGTCAAATGCTGGATCCCAAAGAAAGTGTCAGTAAGGTAGAAAATATTAACATTCTTTTCCTACAGTCCACAGTTCACTGTGGGTGAGACAGCCACAAAGAAATGTTAGCTTCTGCTTTCATTTACTACAGGCACGCAGAATTTTATATAGTGGCGGTTTCATTCTCAAAATGCGGTCTGCAGAACCCTGAGGGTCCTAGAGACTTTCAGGGGTCTGCAGGGTCAAAGTTGTTTTTGTAATAATATTATGATGTTATTTACTTTTTGTCACTGGGTTGACATTTGCATTGGTGGGTAAGAGTACCGGCGTGTCCCAGAAGTCGGGGCAGTGGCCCCACGTGGTGCCAACTGGTCATCATTATGTTCTTATTACTGCACACACACAGTAAGAAGCAAATGTCAGTCGTAATTAAGAATGCGCTTGGTCAAGCAAAAAAAGATTAATTGCGTTAAATTACAACTATGGAGGATGTGTCTTTCTACCCTCAAGTCCTTGTAACACGGAAGATAGGAGATGTACTCAGAAGACCTTTGGATCAGAGCAGTTGTAGGATTGAGAACTAAGCCAGCTACCTTTTTCATAGGATACCATTTGCACCTCTCAGAATGACCAGTACAGAAACTACATTTGTTCAGATGAGGCGGTGTTTGGAAAACATTTTCTCAAATAATTGAAGTCAGCCTGTCACTTCAGGGATGGCAATTCATCATAGTGTTGCCAATGATAAAATTCAAGCTTTCAAGCAGTTGCTAGAATTCTGAAGACCTGTGTTGGCCAACACCATGAGATTGGTGGTTATATTAGTGAATATGATTCTGTTGTTGTGCCATGAAATGTGTAAACATTTGGAAAACTCGCATAACTCATTGAAGCACTGTTTTCCACATGAACAATGCCTGAAATCACAAAATTATACGTGGACAGAGGGCCATGTGGAGGGCAGAGGAGGTCCATAATTGTGATGGAATCAGGATGGCTCATGGATATCGCCTCAGAGTTCATGTTGCAGCTCACCCCTAAACCCCTACCACCTGTAACCATCTCTCTGGCATTGAGTCCCAAGACTCTCCACAATCAGTGGAAATAATATGACTTCCTCCTCCCAGCTTGTGTGAGGCCTGATATTCTTCTTGTATTTCAACCAAAGTGACTGACCTGTCCCAACACACTGAATGTAGAGGCACACTGGAGAATTCAGCTGCTTCAGCCAGAGTGGAAAGATATTGATAAATTTATAAAATAGTATAACTTCTTTCTAAAACTTTTATTCTGAAAATGTTTGCATTTCATGAAAAATGTTAACATAGTGGTTATTCTAAATTACTAAAAATTTAAAAATTCTTAGTTTTAATTTCACTGCTCCAAATATCAATGAAAAAGACCCACATAAGAATCTGCTTCACCAGAAAGATAAAGAACATTACAGTATACTAACACATATATACGGAATTTAGAAAGATGGTAACGATGGCCCTATATGCAGGGCAGAAGAAGAGACGCAGAAGTACAGAACAGTCTTTTGAACTCTGTGGGAGAAGGGGAGGGTGGGATGTTTCAAAAGAACAGCATGTATATTATCTGTGGTGAAACAGACCACCAGCCCAGGTGGGAGGCATGAGTCAAGTGCTCAGGCCTGGTGGGCTGGGAAGATCCAGAGGAATCGGGTGGAGAGGGAGGTGGGATGGGAGACCGGGATGGGGAATTCGTGTAACTCTATGGCTGATTCATATCAATGTATGACAAAACCCACTTAAAAAAAAAAAAAAAATTAAAAAAAAAAAAAAAAAAGAATCTGCTTCACATAAGAGTCTGATGGTAAAGAATCTGCCTGCAATGCAGGAGACCTGGGTTTGATCCCTGGGTGGGGAAGATCCCCTGGAGGAGGGTATGCAACCCACTCTAGTATTCTTGCCTGGAGCATTCTGTGGACAAAGGAGCCTGGCAGGCTACAGCTCATGGGATCTCAAAGAGTTGGAACACGACTGAGCAAGTAACACTTTCACTTTCACTTGAAAGAACTCTTTGAGGTCCTCGGTGAATTTTAAGAGGAGAAGGGGATCTGATGCCGAAAGTGTAAGATGGCAGTTGGTTGAACCACTGTAATCAGCACATTGAACAGCTCAGTGCAAACAAAAGGCAGCTTTAATTTTTCTCCAGTCCCTGTACCAAGTGTGTCACATTGAGACCACTTTACCTATCTCCCAAACAAAATTTCTTTCAAAGTCTATAACTTCCAAGACCTTTTCGGCTATTAAAGGGCCAGTTTAAGGCTCCCTTGTCATATCAGATTTATATCTCTCCTCCTTCCTTCCCTAGGGCCAGCCAGGGGTAGCCAAGCTGATGGGGTGGGGTGGGCAGTATGTGGTTTCATCCCCTCACCCCTCTATGGACACACACACACAACTCCCCTCCCTCTTCTGCCCCACCACCCTCATCTGTCTCTCTCTCTCTCTCTCTCTCTCTCTCACCTTGGGAGATGGCCTGGTTTACTCTTGGGAGGAGATCAAGTTTGGGAATAAAAAAAAAAGAGGTGGGGATGGGACACTATTTTTTGTTTAATTGTCCACATTGTGACTGCTTTTCAGACTGACACACTCCCTGGTATGTGCATCTCTTTGTGTTAAGTGCACAGAAGTTACATCTCTTCTGGGGCAGAGTTGGTGTGATGGTGGCCTTTGCTGAGCCATTGGCTGGGTTCCCAGCAAGGCAGCTCAAGCTACTACCTTCAATGGGGGCCCCTTACCCACCCAGGAAACCCAAACGTCATTGCAGACCAAGCAAGAGTGCGCCCACCACTCTCTAGATTTATTCTGCCATCTCTTCTCATTGCTCTCCATCTTCTGGTTGGATCGACACAAAGACTAAACCAACTAGTTGGCCACCTGAGGTGAAGAGTATCTTTCCAGTATCTTTTGTTATCTGTACTTCATTCTCCGTGAGGAATTCTCTTAGAGGATTGCTTTGCTAGGCTGAAGACTTCTTATTCCTAGTTTTCTCTTTTCCTGTCTTGATAAGATGATTTTTCTTTCTTTTGTCTTCTTTTGTACAGAATTACATACACACACATACTCTCTACATGCACACCCAGGGAAGAGACAGATGGGACAGTAGCCATGGTCGATGCTTATATTTCAACTGCCTCTACAGCTCTCGACAGATACATTTCTAATTGTTGGATATTTTCTTAGACTGTGGACTTAACTGGCTTCCCAGGTGGCTTCCAACAGTTAGTGGTAAAGGACACGCCTGCCATTGCAGGAGACATAAGAGATGGGGGTTTGATCCCTGGGTTGGGAAGATCCCCTGGAGAAGGGCATGGCAGCTCACTCCAGTATTCTTGCCTGCAGAATCTCATGGACAGAGAAGCCTGTCAGGCTACAGTCCATAAGATTGCAAAGAATCGGACATGACTGAAGTGACAGCATGCACGTGGACTTAACACTTTTTCTTCAGCTCTGGGCACTAGACATCAGTTTGGAGGCAAGAAGGAAAAAAAATCACATCATCCCTTTAAACTGTGATCTTGGAATGTTACCGGCTAGCTGGGATTTCAAGATTCATAGATCCCTTTATCATGAATAATAACAACTTTAGAGCTTCTGTTTTATGAGAGGTATTGGACTAGGAGCGAAGGATATAGTAGGAACTCTAGGGACATTGCCCTAGTTTATGGATTTCATTATCTCATGGGGACAGGTGTGAGCCGATAGAGAAACTGTCAGTGAATCTGAAATCTGGTAAGGGTGATGATCAAAAAAGGGGGGACTATCAGGACAGATAATGGGGGGTGCTAACTTGAGTGGGTGGGACCGTCAGGGACTGTGTTTTTGTATAAGTGAGGTTTGAGCTGAGACCCAAAGCTGTGTGTGGGCACCCGCAAAGCTCAGCAGCATGGCTGGCAGAGTGAATGCCCTGATGGAGGAGGAGGCCCGGGGGGTGAGGAACTGGCTTAAGTCGCTGTGGTTGGCACTTGTTGAGGGCACAGCTCCAGCTGGAAGCAGGTAGGGGCTGGGCCATGCAGGAACCCAGCTACGTTGAATTTCAAGGTGCATTGGCAGCCTACCCTTAATCTCAAGTGCAGTGTCAAAGCATAGACAGATCTGGGTAAGGAAGTGACAACTAATTTATGATTGCTGGGTGTTTCTACTGTGAGTGAAGTCTGGATTCTAACACTCGTTTTCCATACAGTCACGTTGGAATGTACTGCACTCTCTCTACCAGATCCTAGCTCATCTCAAAACTATGTGTTTCCTCATCAACTTCAACAGAACTTGGGGTTGTGGGCAAAGGGTCTTTAAACTCCCAGAGGGAGATGAGAGTCAATCATGATGGCTAGTTTGGTGTGGTCTCTGAAGTAATTCTGGTGGCGACTGTCCTCTTCCAAGAACCCTTCCATCTAGCAGTTAAACTCTTTTCTGTGTGAAGAGTTTGTCCTTTCTTCTCCCCAAAGACAGGACTTTCTCTTTTGGGAACAGGGCATCTAGGGTGATGCTTGCTTTACACAGGTCCTTTTTTCACATGGGGACAAATGTGCCTATCTACATTTTTCATCCCAGACCACATTCTGCCAGGAAATCCCATGGCTCTGGTGCTCCCTCCACCATTTGCTACTTGCTGTGGTCAAATTTAACGTCTGCCTTTTTCTGTGTTCACCCGGGCTTTCTTAACTCTGTGGCCACTGCCTTCATTCAAGTCCATTTATTCTTTTACTTTGTTTTTGAAGACATGTTGGGATGGGGGATGGCATTTAATCAGAAACGTGTATTTTCTATTTGCACCGAGGTGGTAATTTTGCTTCGATGTTTTATCTTAAAGATAAATGCTTAAAGCATTAACTGTATCTTATGTGTGCGCGATGTGATATTGTCAAGGAGAAACTAGTGTGTCCTCTCCTTGGAATGTTAGTGGAGGGTCTGAGGGAAAATCAGGACATACACTATCATTTTGGGGGGTATTGCCTATTTTCTAGAGACAGCTTGAAGCTCTTTTAATGGTTACTTTACTTTTCACAATACCCCTATGTCATAGGTTTTAGGGCTTCCCAGGTTGCTCAGCGGTAACTAATCCACCTGCAATGCAGGAAACCCAGGTTTGATCCCTGGACTGGGAAGATCCCCTGGAGGAGGAAATGGCAAGCCACTCCAGTTTTCTTGCCTAGGGAAATCCCATGGACAGAGGAGCCTGGTGGGCTGTAGTCCACGGGGTCACAAAGAGTTGGACACAACTTTGCCACTAAACAACAACAGGTAGGTGCTACAGGTACTATTATTATGCTGTTCTGAAGGCTGGAAGTCCAGGATCAGTGCTGCAGCAGATTTGAGGTCTGGTGAGGGCCTGCTTCCTGGATCGTAAACATCCCTCATTTTGTTCTGTGTCCTCCCCTGTGGACTGGCGAAGGAGGGGGAGGGACCCTCTGGGGTCTCTTTTATTAGAGCACTAACCTGTTTCAGGGGATCTCTGCTCTGTTGACCTGATCACCCCCTATAGACCCACCTCCTGGTAACATCACATTAGGGGAATAAGTGGCAACATATGAAACATGAAGACTTTCTTTTAGAGCTGTAATGACAGTGCTTTCATGTTAAAATGTAAACTCCAAGTAAGCCTAGAACATAATTATTGCTACTTGTACACTGAGACCTGTCCCAGTTCCATGACCTTACATTACCCCATCTGCCATTCGCGATACCATCTTCCATCTCTCTGATGAACATTTAGCAGTTCCTGGCTTTTCAATTATTATTGAAATAACAGATCTTTTTTTAATGGCAAATCTGATCATTTCACTATGAGGGGAAGAATGAACGAGGTATGTACAAATATTGGATGGTTTATATACTTCTGGAATGAATAACTCAAGTTCAGTTTTTGTTGAATCACTAACACATTCCAAAGACACTTTAATGCCCTGGCTACTCCCTCTAGAATATTGTTCTGGGAACTAAAGGAATCCGATCTGTCGAGAAAGTTCTGGGAAGTAATTTCAAATAGAAGCACTACATAGTCAACCAAAATCAAGTTTGTTGCTTTTTATAATTTATCTTAAGCCTAAAAACTTTTTTTTGGTATTTACAACCACTTTATCCCATGTCCCTTATAAGAATCTTTGTAGCAATATTGCCAGCATCCTGGCCTGAGTTGCAGGCAAAGTAACAGGGGCTCCCCTCTCCCTCTTCTGTCTCTGTCCCAGGAATGGTTACAGGCTTAAAGTTCTGTTTTTTAGCTGTGCTTGTAAGCACAAGCATACTCATAAACTCACGTCACAGAGAACAACAGTCTGAAGACAAACATAAGGATTTCTTCTTCAACCATCAAAAAGCTAATTCAAATTAAATGAACTATCCTTTTCAACTTAAAAAAAACCCAAACCATTAAGATTAGGTAGGAACACTGACCAAAATGGATCTCACTGGCCAAATGAACCTAATTACTCTTGAAAGTTCAAATTTAAAGGTACCTAGAATCTCCTCCTGGAAGCAAAAAGTGATTTTTTCCCCCTCACTTTTCTAATAATATTGCACAAGGGAACCGGATGCTACCTTATTAGATGCCAGAATTAATTTATATTACTGACCCAGTCTTGTAATTCTTAACAAGAAGTTCTTCGAAGTTCTGGGTAAGAATTGCAAGCTTTTGAAAAATACATTACTGAGCTTGTAAGAAAGGAAGGAAAATCACTTGCTTTAGAAATGAGGTGGAAACTGAATGCTCTACAGGTAACTGGCTGTTGAGCTTCTGTTGTGTCTGTGATGAGGGGAATGGCCAGAGGTGGGGTCGGGGGCTACTGTCTTGACATTCTGCAGGAAATGTTGAGAAACAGAGAAAATGGTTACTCTGTTAGTGAATGGGCAAGGGAGGAAAATTCTGAGTCCCTTTCTAGGGAGAGGGTGAGGAATCTGATCTGTCTTTTCTTGGGATTAGGTACGAACAGAAGAAAGTCTAGTTTAAGAATTATAACCATGAGTTGGTTGGTCCATGGCTTGGGGTTTGAGTTTTTTGCCTACAAAATCCAAGAGCCCTGGACTGTGAAGTTAAGCAGAGAGGCTAGTGATGGTTCTACATCACCTATCGGAAGCAAATAAAAAATATTTCAGTAAAGGTATACCTTTTACCTAGGACTCCCTTGTATAACACCCAACTGAAGACTTCTAACAACCCTCAATTACAGAGCATTTGAGAATACAGTTTATCTTCAGCATCTAGTCAGCAGACACCACCAACAGCAAGATTAAAACCTAAGCACTCTATATAATCAATGTCGTATAGCCTATAAAATAAGGACATTTAAAGTGATATTAGTCACAAAAGAAGGCCTCGATCATAATAACTTGTGGTAGGAAAAGAGAACAGAAAGATTTGTCAAATTCTTTGAACTATAGGAATAAAAAGTATAGTCATTTTAAAAAAAAATCACTCAAAAACCTCTGTGTCTAGATTCATCAGAGATTAGACAAGACTTAAGTTAGCAAAGTAAAAGGGAAGTTAGATCACAGGAAAACTCCCAGGATGAAGAGAGAGAATGAAATTAAGACATACCTACTTTGTTCTTCTTTGATTATAGGTTCCAGAAAGCTTTGTATAAGAATAAAGGGCTAAGAAGTTTGGTCTTACTAAATATTGAGAGAGTGGATCAAAAGTACAAACACCAAATAAGAAATGGTAACAAGAGTAAAACTATGGAGTAAATTCAAAGACTTCTAAGAGACTATTTTGTGTGAGTGACTTCAGATAATTTTTTTTAAGCCAGACAAAAATGGGTAACTTTCTAGAGAATAGTATTTTCTGCACCTACTAGGACACATAGAAACATCTAATTGGAGAAATTATGATTAACAAAGCAGAGGAAATAAAATATCAAAATACCAGAGTCAGCTGGTTTCTCAGGGGAACACCATCAAATATTTTAAAAAGGTATCACTCCACTGGTATTTGATGTTTCCAGAACACATAAAAGGAGAAAGCTTCCATAGTTTCAAAATAATAAAATAAGTGTAGCATTGATATCAAAGACCCAGTAGAGACCAAAAGAAGTACCAGTATTAGTTATGAATATTGATGCAGAAATTCTAAATAAAGTATTGGTCAGTGGAATTCTCCACTGATTAAAAGAACAATATGTTGTAACACATGAAGTTCATGGTGGGAATACAGGGATGGGTTGGTGTTTGGAAACCTCTAATGAGAACGCAGAACCTCTAATGAGAACGCAGATTAATCGGTCAGATAGGAAAAACAGTATTTATAAACTATAAAACATTTTGTGGATTTGAGCATTCATTTTCTAAAAATACTCTTAAAAATGTAGCGCGTGTAGATACTGATTTCACAAGATAGTGTCTATGGCGCTGGAAAGCCAAAGTTTATCACCTTAAAAGCAAGAATAAAACAAGCATTCAACTGTCATCAGTTTTATAACCTTTTTTTTTTTTTTTTTAAATCTGGAGGTGTCAGCCAAGAAAATCAGCCCTAAGAGGGAGACGAGGCATGTGAGACTCAGAGGAGGACGTGCAGTTAGCACCGCCTCTGCTCTTTGTTGTTTTCTTGTTTTCTTAGTTTTAAATTCACAACTTCTCTTCCTTATCCCTTTTTTTCTCTTGAGCTAAAGTTTTCCTTTTGGAGAAAGATTAAGTTATTAGTTTTAAAAGAGGGTCTCAGCCATTAAAATACTTTCATTTTAAAAAATGTTTGCACGATATATGTGTAATTCTTGGCTGTCATTGTGACCAGTGGGTCTTCTTTTAATACCGGATTCCCTCCTCTCTGTGTTTTGACTAAAGGAGGGGGATGGGGTGTGTGTGCACACACGTGGATGCATGTAGCGTCTGTGTAGATACGTGCCATTTTCGGATGAGTACTATGATTGAACACACCAGAGATTCAAACTACCATGTAGTTCTTTTCGGTGCTTTTTAATACTCATAATAGAAGGCAAGGAAAGGATTTTACAGCTTTGATTTATTTACTATCATTCAGATAACCTCAGTTGTGTATGGCAGTTTACCTCTACATGTCATTGAGACGTTATTTAAAACAAATGATTGCATCGAGACTAGTCAGGCTTTATTTACTGAAGCTTATTTAAGGAAGTTTCTACTGTACATGTACCAAAATGAGAATATTGGCAACAGATTTCCTTATAAACGTTGAACACTTATTTTCAAGATGTGAATGTAAATAAAGGTACTTAGAGCTTTCCTATAAGACTTAGTTACCTCTAGAAATGATTTTTATTTTAAATGACTTCTCTTCTGTTTAGAAACGTAATTACAGAAAACAACCCCTTATGAGCACTATTTAATGGAGCATAAATGTATATATGTTTTGAATTGTCCTTTTTTCTTAATAGTGTATTGTAAACATTTTAACACATGCCATTCCTTTTTAGGATTTTTAAAAAAATAATTGCATATATTTTTATTGTATGAAATTAATGGAGCCAGAGTTTCCTCTTCTCTCCAGTTTTTTTTAACGCCTAGCTTCTTTCTATCTTCAGTTTCTTCCATTTTTGCTCTCTTACTCTTCAAGGGAGAAAAACGAAGTACACTTTTATTATGCGGTTGAATCTGCAAAAGGAAATGTTTAATTAAATGAGGTTTTGCAGTTTTGGTGATCTGTTGTATTTAGTAAGGGATGCTGTTTGTCTTATTGCTAAAAGACATCTTGGGTTATTTATCTGTCTTTTGGATTCCAGAATGTTACCCCTCAGGGGAACGTGCCAAACTATATATCAGCGTGAACTTTTCTGGGGCATTACAGAGTGAATGATATAAAGTGATGCTATGTTATCTAATATAAAAGCCACTGGTCACAGGAATTTTTTAATGAAAATTAAAAGTTCAGTTCCTCAGGTCCACAGGCCGTGCTCAGTCCAGGAACCCCATGGCTAGTGACTCAGCTACTGGGCAGGCAGGGCAGGTTCAGCCTCAGAATGTTTCCTTGTGAACCTTGGGGTCACGTCTGTACATTTTACCTGTTTGCGTATTAGAGTTTTTACATCAGTTTGGTTTTAAAGTTTTGTTCCTAGTATACTGGGCTTCCCTAGGGGCTCAGTGGTAAAGAATCTGCCTGCAATGGAGGAGATGTCGGTTTCATCCCTGGCTCAGGAAGATCCCCTGTAGAAGAAAATGGCAACCCACTCCAGTATTCTTATTTGGGAAATCCCATGGACAGAGAAGCCTGGCAGGCTTCAATCCATGGGGTTGCAAAGAGTGACCACAACTGAGCTACTGACTAACAGCAATTATAAATACTAGTAAAAAAAACAGAATTTCAATATGTTTGGAGACAGTGAACAGTTCAAAATTATTTAGAGTAATTTTTACTTTGCTAACCAACTTAATTTTTAAAATTGTATATTGAAGTAGCATACCTTTGAACAGAGAATGGAAATTCTAGGAGAACATTTAAAATATTGCTAGTATAGTACAGAGTCCAGGGATGGGCAGGGAAGGATGGACTCTTACACCCTTGGGTGAGGATCTAGAGAGGATGACGTAAAGATGTAAAGATCTAAAGACACTCAGAAGAAGCAAATTAAATGGAGAAATAAAGCATTTATTTGGGGCATGTAATTTTAGGTTATAGTTATAGTAGTTTGATAAATTTAGAAAAATGAGCAAAAAACCAAGGGGGAGGGGTGGATGGGAACTGTCAGTCATCTTGTTGTCATTGGCAACAGCCATTGTGATTTGTCACCTCTCTATCCAGCCTCCTTTCTGTCATATTCACTCAGCTGTGAATGAGGTCAGTGGAGAATGTAGATGAGATGTTAGTCTGAGACAGACTAGTGGAGTGATTAAGTGCTCTGATGCTGAGCCAGATGGCCTGAGTTTTAAATCCCAGCTCCTCCATTTACTATTTGTGGGACCACAGCCAGTCATTTAACTGTGTATCTGTTTATCTGTAAGACGGTGCTGTCTACCTTTCAGTGTTCTTGTGAGGGTCATGGAATTAAAATCTACTAAAGTCATTGAAGCCTGTATTATTAAGAGTACTAATGACTAGTCAGAGGTAGTACAGGCATACGGTGAAAGCCTGATTTGGATAAGTCTTGGGGGTTTATTGTTGCTGGAAGGCGGGATGCTTGAACAGGTAACTGCAATACAGTTAGATGAGTTTTGTGAGCAAGGAAGTTTAAGATTCTATGATAGTATCTGTTTAAGTGACCTAATTCTTGATAATTATTTAAGCAAAATTAGTTTAACTTTTAGGATGGTTGGTTTTTATTTTAGAGTATACTTTAATAGTTTCTTCAAATGAACTATTACTTGTTTCATAGCTTGTATTCTCTAAAATTTGTTTATTTTCATAATATGATAAAAGTTGCAAGTTTCCAAGATGTTAAATAAGAATGTTACCTTGATCATTCTGGTAATATCATAAGTGTCAAAACTCTTTCCCTGATGCTCTGCATTGCGGTTGCCAACAAGGTAAGAGAATCCTCTCTTAGCAATAGCATCTGGCTAATCAAAATAAAATCTGTCTTCCAGACTTTTTACGAGAGTTTGCTTAGTTTCAAGCATAATTAAGAGAGTATTTTACTTGATACCTATTAAAAACAGGAAATCATGAGATACAACCGTTTTTCATATATAAGTGGGGGAGCAATCATCTCAAATGTAAATACAAAGAGGCTAAAGTATATTTTCAAGCATAAAAATGTAAAGGCACCCATGTAAGATCTGAAATAGATTACACTTAGGTGCCGAGAGTTATACATTTGTCAAAGCACCTTTCATTTCTTAACATCTTTCTGCTTGTGTTTTTTAATTTATTTTTTATTAACTATCATTCTAGATTTTTTTTTTTAAAGGAACTTAGTTTGTCTTATAACGAATGAAAATATATTCTTTTGTGTTCCTGGGGTAATGGTGATGGGAAATGAAGAATAAAATTATCCTGTTTTAAGAGAATTTTACTGGTTTTCCAAAATGAAAAACTGAAGCTGACTAGTTATGAGAGATGTCTCTAGTTATGAGAAATCCCTTTGTTTTGTAGAAGTTTGAATGGGTGCAGGGAAAAAAAAATGAGGAGTGAAGGAGCATTGTGCTGGGTGGGATGTCCTCCTGGAGGGCTGGCCCTTAGGCTGCATGTCGCGGGGTTCTTCGTTCTGGGCTGTTATTACACACCAACTGTCAGGATGTGGCTGCCAGTTTCTTGCTTTGCTTTTTATCATAATTTATGTTTTTAGCAGAAATATAACCTACGACCACTGCTCTAAGTATTGAAGCAATTATGTTTTAGAAATTAAAGATTTTATAAAACTAATGGTTATTTGGGGGGAACAAAGATTTCATTTTCGCATGAGTTCTGTGTCACGGTGATCCCACCCCCCCAGTTTGACTTCATGTTACAAACATGGAAGCGTTGTACTAGATGAATTATGCACACCTATTGTCATCTGTGGGTTTATAGAAACATGTTTGTCTCGAATGTTCAGTAGACCAGTTTCTATTGAAATGATCAGAATGTGTAAATGTCTCAGGTGGTTCGCTAGCAGGTGAACTTACATTCATTTGCCTTTCTTCCAGATTCATGAGAAACTTCACTACTACGAGAAGCAGAACCCCGTGCCCATCCTTCAGGGCGCGGCAGCCTTGGCCGATGATGTAAGTGTCCCTTCCCAGCTCGGGGGGACTGGTCCTCCGCGGCCCCCGGGGCAGGACTCATCCTAGTGCAGACAGATGCGTGTGCTCTGGGACTGAAAACTGGAAGAAGATGCAGATGCCTCTATAAGGCCTGAGTTTACACTGACACTAGGCTGGTTTTCCTTCACTTTCTTATCTTAAAGATTTTGCATGGCGCTGCCCTCTGGTCCTGCCTTGGTAACTACAGAATAGAAATTTTAGGCTGTGCCTAAAATGAGATGCTATCAGCTATCAGTTGTCACTGTCTGAGAACATCCCAGGCAAGAGAAATGCTTTGGAGAAATAGAGACAAATGAGATGGCTCTGTTGCTGACAGTCCTGAAAACGACAGATGCTAGCATAGGAATGAGGCGGATGAAATACATAAAAAGACAGGGTTGTTTTTAAAATGGATTATAAAGCATGGTAATGATTTATGGATGTGAGACCTTTCCAAATTACCTTCATAACTGAAAAATAAATTTGAGCTGCAGTTGGCATTGATGGAGTAGTTAATTTCCTGTAGCTATAATTTTATTTTAAATGTGGGACAGGGAACTAACTCGCTGTTTCTTACTGTTAACTTTCGGACTCAGATGAATTGAGCACAGACCTGGATAAACTGGAGGGGACACTTAAGCTGGACAAGAAGCACATGTGGTGTGGAAGCTGGTTTTAGTGACACCCTTCAGCCTGCTGTTTTTTTAATGTTTTAAACGACTATGATAAAACAAACTATAGTTTGGTTTAGTAAGAGATTAGAGCTATAAGTATAATAATTAAAAAACCAAAAACTAACCATCTGCAGAGGTTGATTTTCTTTGTTAGTACCGTGTATTGTAGTTTAGAAAATAAAGCTTGTATAGTGAATCTCCAAGTTGTATATTTTCTGTTCCCAAACATTTTTTTCTTCCATTTGTAGCTACAAAGATTACAAATTACAAAGATGTTGCAATATACATGTTTTGTGAAGAAGCTTACCTCTGCATTGCAGAACCTAAACACTTGATACTTGGGAAAACCTTGAAAACCGGTTTTAAAACATTTACTGTTGAGGGTTTGGGGAAATATTTATTTATAAAACAATGTAATTGAGGCCCAATCATGTTACAACATATTGCACTATTTTTAAAATAGAGATTTTTGTGTAAATATAATCTTAGCATTTTGTAATTCATCTCAGAAGTGTATTTAAATGTTTAAAAGTGCAAAAAGCCCTTTGTGTCTTTTTGTTAATTAAAAAGTTTGTAAAATTATTACCTTGAGAAAGGAAGAGTACCTTTTGAAATATATTCAGTGAATATATCAATTTTATCTGGTCTTATTTTCTGTGTATAATTTATTATTACACCCTCATTTAGAGAAAAGTCCTTTCCAGAGATAAGAACAATTATTTTTAGCTTGCTGGAAACTATAGGGACAAATGGAAATTTGATGCAGTGTTTTGAGAAGGGTTTTTAAATGAAAATATATGTACATATTTTGCATTCTGTGCTGCATTTTTCATATTTTGATTTTTTTTTCCTATTTGAATCTTGCTTTTCTTATGAAAATGTTATGATCCTTCTTAGAGCCTAAGATTGCATAGATATTTTGATTAAAAAGGCCCTCTTAATGAAGAATACCAGCTAGCGTCCAAGCTCTGCTCCTTTCTCTAGCTGGAAGCGGCCAATGGGAATTTATAATCTTGGTCAGAGAACAGTCAGGATTTGTGGGACCAGCATAGTTGTCAAGCTATTATAAGTCATTTTATGATTAACCTATTTTATATGTAACAGACTGTGTAGGTAAACATAATAAAAGTTTCAGATCATTTGCTCTTTTAGGGGCATTCTCGTTCTTTTTACCCTAGCTCTAAACAGCAAGCTACTGTGGGTTTTTGGAAACCCTGTAGATTTCACCACCTCATTCAGAAGTTCTTTTCTCTGTTTTTTTTCCCCTTTTTTTCTCTTTACGGTGTCAACGCTTGATCCAGTCCTTTTTACAAGTGGTCCTTTGTCTGCATGCAAAGGACCATTTTGCAGATGAAGTGCTGGGGTTTGCCCTCATTGCAATAAATCAGAAAGGGATCTGGCTGATAGGATTTCTTGAGTTGTACTCAGCGAGAGCCGGGTCTGAAAGCAGGGCTACTAAGAGCCTCAAAAGAAGAGCAGTGATTGATAGTCTGTTTTCTTTCTTGCTGACTTGAGCTTAATCACTGGAAAGTAGCAAGATAGCCTCTCAGTTGTCACAGGTGGAGCACACCCTGTTCTCACTAACTGTTCTTCATGTCAATGTGATCTCCCATGCAGCTGGCGGAGGAGCTTCAGAACAAGCCATTAAACAGTGAGATCAGAGAGCTGTTGAAGCTACTGTCAAAACCCAATGTGAAGGTGAGGACGTGTGACACCCATAATAAATATCTCCAAAAAGGGCCACTTTCTGGGACTTCAGATGAATTTTGTTTCAACCCTCAATTTTCAAGTAAATGTGTTTTTGAATAGTACACAGTATTTTAATCACTTTAATCCCGTTAAGGAAGAAGAGTTGAGTTTTTGATGATGGTATTGTAACAATCTATAAAATACTTAAATTGGGAGGCTCATATGATTTGGAAAACAGAATGGAGCTTCAAGGTCATTTTTCTTTTAAATGAAGTTTAGAGTACAGGATACAGAACCTATTAAGTGATTTTGTGTAAGTTTGTTTTACTTGGCTAGTTAATGGTGTGCCAGTGTGTTTGACAACAATATCTATTTCTCTATGGGACCTTGTCAGCATTCTTCTTCCTCCTCCAGCTTCCTCTCCATTTCCTGCCCCCTCCTCTACCAATTTGTGTTTTAATGCATCCTGCTATTTTATAGAGCAAAGCAGTTTTCCAGTAAAATATTGGTAGATCCATCTTAATTCTCCCCACCATTTTTTGTACAAGTTTATGACTTATTTTTCCTCCAGCTGTGATTGGTCAACATAACCTATACATTTTGGACTTGATAACTAATGCACTTGTATGTGAAATATTGTTCAGGGGTCAGAATAACATATAGATAGGTAATTACGTAATTAAAGTGATCAGGTATCTCATATTTCTGTTAAGCATTTCTAGACTGTTGAATGAAAATGTCCGCCCAAATGCAAAAACTGATGATTTCTACCTTTTTTGAAAAATCTCCTTTGCAGCGGTGCTATATATAGTCTTAAGCTGGTATTCAGACAAAGAAAGTATTAAATGAAACATAAAGTGAGAACATGTATGGCCTATGATTTCTCAACCATATAAGCAAATATAAAGCATATGAATGTATATCTGTAAAGGGTAAATGAACTATGATCAGTGATGTGAGATGAATTGGCTGGTGCAGAGAAGCATTTATTTCTAGAAGAAGAAAGATCCTATTACTGTAGAATGGTTGCCTGATATTGAAGACAGAGTACACAGAAATTGAAGAGCTTAGGGGAGATTCATGAATGCTTTGAGAAGTTCTTCACTGGGCCCTTCCATGTTCTGCACATGGAAAGTTGATATTAATCAGAACATGGGGACAGTAGCCTTGAGGTGCTTGGTAAGCTCCTTTTTGAGAGTATTATCTTGGTTTGAATTTTAGAAACTAAAGAGGAATGTTTCTGACCCCCAGCAAACAAAATGTGTTTTTGGTATTCCATTCAAGAGTGTTTGAAATGGAATAACTAGTAATTAGGATGGATGGAACTGGAGAAGGAAATGGCAGCCCACTCCAGTACTCTTGCCTGGAGAATCCCATGGACGTAGGAGCCTGGTGCAGGCTACTGTCCATGGGGTCGCAAAGAGTCAAACACGACTGAGCGATTTCACTTCACTGGATGGAAACTGGCATTTGGCTGGAGAGAGCGGTGTTGGATCTCATTTGATTATGAGGTAATAGAAGATGTGTGTGTATTAGTGTCTGCCCCAGGTTCCTAGATAGTTTCCTGAGTGATGAGAGCAATGGGAGCGTCTGTTGTACTTACATAGGTCTCTGACCCAGTCCCTGGAACAGGTCTCCTGAAAACCTTGTAACTTTCTTTCTTTCTTTTTTAACCTTGTAACTTTCTAAGTGATAAGGGCAATAAGAACATCTCTTGTTCTAATGAGGTGACTCTGGGTCGGCTCCTACCTGGAGGCTGGTCACCAGCAAGACCACACCAGGATTAGAAGCTTAGAATTTTCACCCTTACTCTCTCACCAATTATGTTTTAGAAATTAAAGGTTTTATAAAGTGAATGGTTATTTGGCGGGGGAACAAAGTTTTCATTTTCACATGAGTTCTAAGTAATGATGATCCCATTCCCCAGTTTGACTTCGTGTTACAAACATGGAAGCATCATAATAGACGAATTGATTATGCCTACATAAGAAAGTCCCACAAAAGCCCCAAAGTGTAATGTCCAGAGAACTTCCAGGCTCAGGACACATCCATGTACCAGGAGGGGGATGCACCCAATGCCATGGGGCAGAAACTCCTACCCTCCCCTGTGTATCTCTTCATCTGGCTGTTCATCTATGTCTTTTTATTGTAGCCTTTAATAAACTGGTAAATGTAAGTGCTTCCCTGAATCCTGTGACCTGCCGGAACAAGTTGTTCAAACCCATGGAGGGAGTTATTGTAACCTCGGATCTACAGTGGGTTGACCAGAAGCACAGGTGGCCACCTGAAGTGGTGACCTGGTGTTCTCTCCCAGAAGATGAACTCAGAACTGGGTTGAATTGTAGGACCCCAGTTGGCGTTATGGAAAACATGTGGTGTCAAGAAAACCCCACACACATTTGGTAATGAGAGTTTTGCTTTGTGTGAGCAGAAAGGGAGGCATATAGGAGGAAAGGAAACAAACTCCAGAAGGAAGAGAAATGTGGGTTTTCTTCCCTTCATGATGGTATCATGCAACACCATTGGATGAAACTTTATAATCGAGTGCTTAAACTTTGTTATGGCAAAAATACCTCCGATGAATTTGTCTGTGTTCACATTTATATAACAGAGTGGCTAAGGAATGGGTGAGAAATCAGCATGAAAGGTGTGTATTCACCTTTCATGTAGGAAAATAACATGTAGAAAACGGGAAATGTTGAAGACCCATGATGGTACAGTTGACAGTGACAATTTCTAGTTTACCAGTCTTGAGAAGAAAATATTTTTTTTTGCAGTTTGCCCTAACATTTAACATTACTTTCCTTGAAATCATTTCTACTAACCACCATCATGCTGAATCTCTCTTTTGAAGGTAATTACTTTAAGAGGTATAGTTCCCAAATAAGTTTTAAGCTATTTCAAAATACAATCAAAAACTTTGTCTTGGGAACAAATGAAAATATTTGCTTTTTTTCTTTTTTCTAAGAGCAAAGCAAGGCGCAGTAGAATATAACATGTATACATGAATAGTGAGTGAAAGTTGCTCAGTTGGGTCTGACTCTTTGAGATTCCATGGACTGTATAGCCCACCAGGCTTCTCTGTCCATGGAATTCTTCAGGTAAGAATACGGAAATAGGTTGCCATTTCCTTCTCTAATTAGGGGAGACAGGGGAGCTAATTATTTACTCTTTGATGATTGCTCTTCCAGTTAAAACATTTAATTCACAATACTGAAAGGAAACCTGAAGTACACCTCCGAAGTAATAATGATTTTTTTAAAAACATGCATTCATATATACAACCAAGTATACAACCAGCCCATGATAAAATGATAATACGTGATTTCTATAGATCTGCCAATTCATTTTTGAAAAGCGTTAAAACTTTCTTCAGCAATTTGTAAATGTCAGCAGAGTTGGATCTTTGTTCATTTATTCTTGCATAAATTCAGTGCCTACTCTGTGCAGTCCCCATAGATACACCTTGAGGAAGATACATGAACCCATATGAAGAATAGTGAAGGTGATAGGAGAAATAGTGGGTAAAAAGAGGTCACACCCAGAAATAGTGTGGAGCACATAGGAATGGAGACAGGGTTGAAGAATACTTTGCAGAGGATGTGGTCCATACAAGGTGACAGCCGGAGATTGAGTGTGAGGTGGCGAAGAGTCAGGAATCAGTCAGGAGTGGGAGGTGAAGAAAGGTTTCAGTACAGTGACTAATATGTGAAGTCCCACAAAGAAAATGATTTGTCAAGTTCGAGGGTATAAAGCAGACTTTGTGTGGCTGATCAACAGCTTATAAAAAAGGGAAGGGCAGGAGCTGGACAGCAGTGCCTGTGAGTCAGGGCTGAACATCCTGGTTTGCCCAGGACAGTCTGGTTTTTGCCAGACTGGTTCCAGTGTTATTAACAGCCTCCCCTTTAATTTTACTTGTTTCCTTATTTAGATGATATATTCTATGGACTTTCTAATTATGGGCTTATTCAAAAGTTTGAATTTCATTCTAGGAGCAGTGGAAAGTCATTGGAAGGGTTTGAATAAGTGATGCCATCAGTCTTGAGTGTAGTATGCACAGCAGTTCCCTGGGGTGGAGGGGTGGTGGCAGGATGAGGAATGGGTCCCAAATGGAGGAAGCCAAGGTGGGGAGCCTGTAGAAATAATTAGGGTGATATGTGATTGTGGTCCTAACAAAGAATGTGAAGGGTGGAATTGGATGTAGCTTCAATATGAGGTGTTGGGACAGCTGCTTAATTATTTGGGAAAAATAAGAAAGAGGCCTACTAAAATGATATCCAAATGTATTAAAGATGGAAGTGTAAAAATTGAACCATAATCATGGGATAGAAGAAGAGCATTTGCAGCTTCAGGGACAGTTGGACACACACACACAAAGTTAAAAAAAAATTCACACATGAGGTTGAAAGGAATAACATCTTTATAAATGATTGATGATATTGCCTTTAATAAGATAACACTAGTTTATTTGTTGTTGTTCAGTTGTTAAGTCATTTCCAACTCTTTGCGACCCTGTGGACTGCAGCATGCCAGGCTCCTCTGTCCTCCACTGGCTCCCAGAGTTTGCTCAGATGGGTGTCCATTGATTTGGTGATGCTACCTAACCATCACATCCTCTGCTGCTCCCTTCTCCTTTTGCCTTCAGTCTTTCCCAGCGTTAGGGTCTTTTTCTAGTGAGTTGGCTCTTTGCGTCAGGTGGCCAAAGTATTGGAGCTTCAGCATCAGTCTTTTCAATAGTTTACTACTTTGACTTGAGTTTTACCTTTAACAAAGTGACTTGATAAAACTTTAAGAAATAAGCAGAAAGCAATTTTGGATAATACATAATTGTGATTTGAATTTAAATTAGAAAATAGAAATCTCTTATCTGTTGTTTTCCTAGTGAAGACCGTTCATATGCTTAATGACTTTTTATTTCTTCTGTAAATCATGTGTTCATATACTTTTAGTGATAGTTCATCTTAACTGACTGCATTACCTTTCATTCCTTTTTGTATACAAAAATATTACATATACATTTCCCAACATTATAAATAGGGTAATAGGATGTACTACTTCCTGTATTGGATTGCACTCAGTCTTTAAATTTTTGAATTGATCAGTTGCCATATACAAAAGACAACTAATAATTGTTATTCAATAGTGTCTACAAAATCCAGTCTTATTGTCCAAATCTTAAAGTCCAGGAAAAGTAAAGTATAAGGAAGCCACATGGTAAGAAAACAGTGATGGTAGTGTCACAAAAGGCCACATAGATATAGCAGACTCCAAAGCATACTGCAGTGGGGGAGGGGCAAGGACCCAAATAGGGGCCCTGAAGGAGGGAGCCTTTGTTTCCAGAGAAAGCAGAATCATCAGTAAATAAAAGCACTTCCTAGGCATCATGTTGCCACATTAAAGGCAAATCAGCCTCTTTGAGTTGTCCTTCAGTGGCTCTTTTTTGATAAAAGTGAGGTGACATCATCTCTAGAACATGGTTTTATAATTTAGGAAGTCAGGGAAAATTTGGTAGATTCTTAAAAAGGCAATAAAATAAAAAGATTTGTTGTAATTTTTTAGCTTTCCAAAACATTCACTTACCAGAAATTACTCATTGCCCGGGCATGCAGAATGGACGAGACTTCATTAAAGCATACTGAAGGGAAAAGTTAAGCTTCCTTCTGGAGGAATAAATCAAGGTTACTCATCCTTATGAGTTAGACACTTAATTCTAAGGACCTGACAGATACTTAGAAGGTAGAATTGACTCCAGGGGGTCCAAGGCAGCAAGAGCTCAGAAGCCTGATGAGTTACAAAGCCCAGTGTTCCATTTCCTGCAGTCTTCTAAGCAACAGGTAAACCCATCAGTTGTGATTGGTGGCTATGGCATATGGAAACACAATTTCATTTAGGTATTGCCTTTTGAAAGGAAAATCTGTATAGTGAAGAATAAGTTAGTTAAAACAGAAGAGTGGAAAACAAAGTTACTTTTACTTGTCCAAAATAAAAATGTTGCTAACCAAAATTACTTATGCCGCAAAGCTGTTAAAAATTTTGAACTTGGTATCTGTAAATCTTAAAAGTTTTTTATTTTTGCAATCCAGATATGAAAATACAATGCTAAGGAGGAAAAATACATGACTGGTATTTTATCATTGCCTTTCAACCATCATGAATCTGTTAGTTGCTCATCGTGTCTGACTCTTTGTGACCCATGGACTGTAGCCCAGCAGGCTCCTCTGTCCATGGAATTCTCCAGGCAAGAATATTGGAATGGGTAGCCATTCCTTTCTCCAGGGGATTTTCCCGACACAGGGATCGAGCCTGGGTCTCCTGCATTGCCAGCAGATTCTTTACTGTCTGAGCCATCACAGAAGCCCCAGCCATCATATCTACTTTAAAATATGTTCAATTAGCATTCACGATTATTTTTACTATGTGCAAGATAGTTACCATAAATACACAGATAGTTGACAATTCTAGTGCACTTATTAGATCTGTGTTCCCATCTGCGATTACTCCTCTTGTCTGAAAGACTTCTTATAACATTTTTGGTAATGCAAGTCTGCTGGTGATGAATTCCTTCAGCTTCTGTGTACCTTTAAGAAGTTCACAATATTCCTTGCTTTGAAAAGGTGTTTTGCTAGGTATAGAATTTTAGGTTGACAGTAGTTTTCTTTGAGTATTTTAAAGATGATGCTTACATTGTTCCTGATGGGAAGTGAGGGTACATTTTAATCTTTTTTCTTTTGTATGTAATGTGTTTTTTTTTCTTTGACTGATTTTAAGATTTCCTTTTTCACTAGTTTTATGCAATTTGATGTTATTTCTTTTCTGTTTATTGTGCTTTGAAACATTTGGGCTTTTTTTATTTCCATCAAATTTGGAGTATTTTCTGTCATATTTCTTCAAGCTTTTTAAAGAACCTCTCCTGTCTTTGGAGATGCCAATTAGGTACATATAATACCACTGAAGTCCCACCAGCTCAATAATCATGTGTTCATGATTTTTTCATTATATTTTCTTTGTATTTCATTTTACATAGTTTTATTGCTTTGCCTACAAGTGTTAATCTCATTCAGTGTACTTTTTTTCATTCATTCATTCACTGTACCTTTTAATCTATAGAAGCTTGATTTGAATGTTTTTTGTATATCTCAAGTCTCATGTTCAGCCGTTCTAGCTTTTTGAACATTTAGAGTGCAATTATAACTGTTAATATTCTTCTCAGTGATCTGTCTGTAATTTCATGATTTAGTTCTGTATAATTTTAACATCTGTGTAATTTTTCAGGGTTTAGTTAATAGCTTTATATTTTTCATCATTGTGTTGTTTCTGCTTTCTTTACATGCCTGGTAATTTTTGACTGACAGTCGTTAGTTTTACTTCCTTTGATGCTGGCTATTTTTGTATATTTATAGATAATATTCTTGAGTTCACATCATGCAGTTAAGTAACCTGGAAACATTTTGATCCTTCAGAGGCTTGCTTTTAAGCTATGTTAGGTGAGATCTTAGCACTGTGTAATCTTGGGCTAATTATTTCCCACTATGAAAACGGTACCCTTCTACTAATTCTCCTCTGTGCCCTGCAAATCGTGAGAATTTTCCTTTTAACTTGTGGGAACAGGAGCTATTCCTGCCCTGTGCAAGCTGCAGGGATCGTTTCCTCTCATGCAGGGTTTCTCAGCCCCGGAACTGTTTAAGTTTGAGGACTAGATAATTATCTGGGGGTGGGGCGGGGATTGTTCAGTACGGTATCGGTTGCCTGGGAGCATCTCTGGCCTCTATGCACTAGATGGCAGTGTATGCGTGTGTGCTCAGTCATGTCTGACTCTTTGCACCCCCATGGACTGTAGCCCACCAGACTCCTCTGTCCACGGGATTTTCCAAGCAAGAATACTGAAGTGGATTGCTGTTTCTTCCTCCAAGGGATCTTCCTGACCGGGATAAAACCGACATCTCTCGCATCCACTGCATTGGCAGACAGATTCTTTACCACTGAGCCACCTGGGAAGCCAGATGGCGATGGCATCCTTTGAATCATGACAAACCAAAGATGTCCCCAGACAGCCCTCAGTCCCCAAGCACTCTCCTAATCCTTTCTGGCAGCTGTCCATACACAAGCCTTGGCTAAGGACTCAAGAAACTCTGTGTCTGTGTCACTCACTCTGCTCTCATCCCTTTGCTGAGAACTTTAACCCCTTGACCTCCCTCGATTCCCAGCTCTCTTGTCTCCACTAAGGAAGACTGCTGCATTCCCCCTGGGTTCCTTCTCCTCCAGCACAGCCAGGAACCTTGCTCTAGACAGTAAGCTGGGCAGTCTTAGGGCCCACAGTTATTTCCTGCCTCTCAGTGGTCACTGTCCTTCTCTTATTTCATGTCCAGTGTCTTAAAAAATCATTGCTTCATTATCTTTTTCTGAAAATTTTCTCTAATAGGTACCTGGTAACTTCACTTTGGTTTCCATCCTCATTCTTGAACACTACTTTTGCTAGATACACAATTCTGAGCTGACCATAAGTTTTTAATGTGTTTTTATCTTCTAGTTATATTGCTGCTTGATCACTCAGTTATCTTTTTTTTTTCTTTCTCATGATCTGTGTTTTTCTCTCTGATATTTTTAAAAACTACTTTCTGTTTCTGGCATTCTGTCTTTTCACTATGATGTGTGTAAGCATGGGTTAATTTTTACTCTTCCTGCTTCCTGAATCTTCAGAATGTGTTTCCAATCAACTGCCAGAAATCTGCAGCTATTATCTCTTCAGATATTTTGTCATCTTGATGCTGTTCATTCTATCCCTTTGAAAATTTTGTTGGGTACCACAAACCATAAAGGAAAAAGTATTATTGGGCTCATTAATTTGGATCCGTTTTTTTTTTTAATCAAAAAATGCTAATAAAAAAGTGAAAGGACAAGTTACCAAATGGGAGAATGAGAGAATGTATTTATGGCGCAAAGCCTTGGATCCAGAGTATTATAAAGGACTGTTACAAATCAAGAAGAGAAAGATAGATGGAATGGAAAAATGTGCAAGGATCTTGAACAAGCATTTCATAAAAGATATCATGAGTTATGAGAAAGATGAACTTCTAACCATTAGAAGATACCACTGTATATTCAGAATGGTCAGATTTAAACTAATACTGTAAACTGTTGGATCCTGAGACAGCTAGAACTTGCATAGCTGCTGGTGGGAGTGTTGCTGGAGCAACCTGTTTGTCCTATCTGCTTGTGTTTAATGACCCAGACATTACACCCTTAAATACACTTAACCCGAATTTGTGTATCTATGCATCAACAGATATGTGCATAATAGAATTGCTTTAATAGCCAAAAGTGAAAACAACCTCAGTGTCCCTCAGAGACATAATGGGTAAAGAAATCATGAAATATATACATGTTGGAGTGCTGCACAACAATGAAAACAGAATGACTACCAGTTACAGCATGGATGAGTCTCACTTACTAGCAGGAAAAAGAAACATCTGCTTATGATTCCATTTATGCAGTATTTAAATAGAGGTCACGGTGACTGGGAAGGAGCATACTTAGGGCCCCCTGGAGTTTTGTTAATGTTGTGTTTCTTGCTTGGGTGATATTTACAGGGACATAGACATTTTGAAGATTCACATTACAGTATGCTTATGAATTATTATAGTCAATAAGAAAGCTTATAGTCAATAAAGAAACCACTTCTTTGCCTTCTTAAGAGCTTCTGTTTCAGCAAATAGCAAATATATACATAAAAACATACTACTACTACTAAGTCGCTTCAGTCGTGTCCAACTCTGTGCAACCCCGTAGGCGACAGCCCACGAGGCTCCCTGGTCCCTGGGATTCTCCAGGCAAGAACACTGGAGTGGGTTGCCATTTCCTCCTCCAATGCATGAAAGTGAAAAGTGAAAGTGAAGACACTCAGTCGTGTTCAACTCTTGGCGACTCCATGGACTGCAGCCTACCAGGCTCCTCCGTCCATGGTATTTTCCAGGCCAGAGTGCTGGAGTGGGATGCCATCACCTTCTCCGACATAAAAACATAAATGTGGTTAAAAGTTATGAGCATGTATTAAAGCACAGGAGATGGTGCTATGAAATCAAGTAACCTGGGGGTCTGCTTTTACATCAGATGTTTTAGTCACTCCTCTAGAGAAAGAGGCCAGTTATATAAGCTGAGTGAGGACAGTGGAGGTAAGGTAAGGTTGGAGACAAATACAAGACTAGAAGGTGCTTCAGAGTTTGAGTTTGCTTTTCATCCCATGCTCTTCATTCATGGACTGTATAGTCAATGGGGTCACAAAGACTCAGACACGACTGAGCGACTTTCATTCATTCTTCATCCCAAAACCAGTGTAGATTTACAGGAGTTACTAGTAGACCAGTTACATGATTTACTCTAAGTTTCAAAACAGTCACTCTGGCTACACTGTGAGTCTTAGATTTGAAAATGAGCCAAACTTGAATGCAGCTGGACCAGTTGGGGCTCCAGGTAAAAATGCCCCAGATAAAAATGATGGCAGCGATGATCTAGACCAAGGATATGCCAACTTTTTCTGTAAAATGTGTGTGTGGCTTCTATTCAGTTTCACAATTGTAACATGACAGCCAACATAAGCCATACATCAATGAATGAGTGTGGCTGTGTTCCAACAAAGCTTCATTTACAAAATAGGTGGCATAATCGGCCAACCTCTGCCCTGGACTAGAGAGAAGATAATAAGTGTTAGCATACAAGTTAGAAGCAGATTTAACAGAATATGGGCTGGATGTTGGGAGTGTAGCTGAGAGGAGAGGTTTCAAGGATTTCTAAGATTCTGGCTGGAATAACTGATGGATCATACTGATTAGGAAACAAATCAGTTAAAAGTCTAGATCCAGTCACCCCAAATATACTGACGTGTCATGTTTTTCTAATCTTTGGTCTCTAGTGACAATGCAGTTGTTTTGAGAACTTTTACCACCGTAACAGTCATGACTGGAAATATTTTTTTTTTAAATACACATTAGTCACCTATTACACTAAACATGAAAAAGTGAGAATACCACAGAAGAATGAAAACTCAGTACTTTTTGTGTTTTCTGCTAATAGAAGGAAAGGAAAAAAAAATGCATGCGTAGTTTCCCCAGTCTCCTGCTGGCCCATTGATCATGTATTTATAGCTTCATTTTCTCCCTCCCTTCAAAAGTAACCACCCACCCCCGACACACACACCCCCTCTCCACTCCCCCAGCTGCCACCTTTCTAGGATGAACCAGAGAATACACAGCTTAGAAGGTGCCTTATGCTGATTCTTGTTGTCCATTAGTGACCATGGAGGGCTGCCTCTGCTGTTCTGCACCCCCTTGCCCAACTTGTAAGAGGTTCCTTTCCAAGTAGTTGCATTATTATCGTTGTTCTGCCACAATTAGAACATTGGCTTCATTTTCCTCATAGTTGGGTGTGTTTAGGGTTTTATACTGAACACTTTTCACCTTTGACTTTGATAGGCTCTGCTCTCTGTGCATGACACAGTGGCTCAGAAGAATTATGATCCTGTGTTGCCTCCTATGCCTGATGACATTGATGATGAGGAAGACTCAGTGAAAATCATCCGCCTGGTCAAAAATAGAGAGCCACTGGTGAGTTTTGGTCCATCTTTTATGCTCAGCTATGAGTGGATACCATGATAAAGACCAATCTGATGGGTGCATATTTTTCTTATCTTTAAAATATGCTTCCTCTGTGTCTTCAAACTCAGAAATAAATGGAGCATTCACATCTAAAGGAGATGATGGAGAAAAATTAAAACAGAGCCAAAGAAACTGGCATTCTTTTGGTTATAAATGGCAATCATTTTTAAAGTGTTAATGGTTGGCATTTATAAAAGATAACGTAACATGCACCAGCTGCAGCTGATTGAGATTAAAAAGTGCAACTGAAAATAATTGCTTATGGCTTTTCTAGAAAGCAGATTGATTTTAAAGTGATGAGAAATTAACCAGGAATCTGATAGTTCAAAATGTAAATGTAGCTATTTGTTTTAGCACCGGGATTTAGGCAGCTCTACATCATGCCCAGGGCCTGTGGTAGTGGGACAGTGCCTCCCACCCACCCCCAGTGGTGTTGAGTCCTATCTTCAGAGCCTCAAAAGGCAAAAGGAACTTTTTGTAATTAGATAAAGATCTTGACGTGGGGACCGTCTCTTGGATTATCAGGTGGGACCAAGGTAAACATAAGGGTTCTTATTAAAGTGAAAGAGGGAGGCAGAAAGGTTAGAGTTACAAAAAGAGATGTGATGATGAAGCAAGGGCTGAAGTGACGAGACCAGGAGCTAAGGGGTGCTTTTGTACAATGTCACATGGAATGTGCTCTTGTTTTATTGGGTTTTGGTCTTATTTTCATGCAAGTACATTGCACTAAGAATATTTCAAGGAAGTGTGCTAATAATGGTTTGGAAAGCAATATGGAAACAGAAAATCTTCAGGAATGTAGGGATCAAAACGAAGATTGTATTGTGCTATTAATAGTATCATGTAGAAAGTGAGACACCATTTCTCAGGTCCATGTTTTCCCTCCAAGGATCAGGAGACTCAGCAGATAGCCAGCATTTCCATTCCAGGGTCCTATCTATCTTGATGTATAAATATATTTCAGGGCCTTTAACAAGTCCTTTAAGTGTTTCCTATCTCTGCACATTCTGGAAGTGATCCCTCCAGCTGTGACTTTAAAAACTACTTATGTGCTGGTGACTCCCAGGTCACATTTCTCTTACAGATCTTTCTTCTAATCTTTAAGTTTGTATGTCTGTCATTCTGCCCAGTGTCTCCATTTGGATGTCTGGTAGGCATCTCAGTCTTCACATGTCCAAGAGTCAGCCGATCTTTGTCCCCGAATCTGTTCCACCCTGTGGTTCCCCAGTGGACAGTCTCATCTTTCCAGTTACTCAGCCAAAAGCCATAGCATCGACATCCCACAGATACTGTGTCTCAAGGGACCCAGCTGCAAGTCTTCCCACAGCCTTAGATGCCCTGGAATCTATTCACCACTCGATGTAGGGACCTGGCAGGCACAGTCAAAGAAGGAAGAACTGATAATCTGCATCTGCAAAAGTAATATATTTATAACCTTATGAATACAGGGTTGCAGAAGGATTCAGAAGATTAGTAGTCTTGAATGATAAGGTTAGAAACAGCAATTCTGATCAGTTTGCCTTAGATAAGTTCTGGCTTTGCTACATACTAGTTGTCTGATCTTAGACAAGTCATAACCATTTGTCGTGCAATTTTTCATCTATGAAAGATAGATGAGTAGTCTTAAATTAAACTCTGGGAGATGGTGGAGGACGAAGAAGCCTGGCATGCTGCAGCCCATGGGGTCGCAAAGAGTCGTACACGCCTTAGCAACTGAACAACAACAAACAATTTTAGATCACTAGACCCTTCTGATCATTGGGCATACTTTAGTCAGTTTGAGACACATTCTTAAAGAAAGTAAAAGTTGATCTAACTACACTAGTTAGTTGTAGTAAGAAGATTACATTTCCGGTCATCTTGGCTACAAGCTACCTGCAGAAAATACCAGAAATTGGAGAGCCTAAGGTTTATAACCATGGAGAGGTACTCATTCAAGTCTTCAGCCTTGAGGACATGTGTAGGTGATTAAAAATGCCACAAAATCATCCTAGCATGGAATTATTTAATTTTTTGCTGTTATTAGGTATGTATTTGATAGCTATCACATATAAAATAAAAAGTCATATATAAAACGCTTATGAAAACAAAACTAGCAATCCTTTTATACTATCTATTGTGATGCTATAAATAAGTGTGTTCACTATCAAACTTCTTTTTGGGGGGGTGAACTTTGCCCCCACCCCCCACCTGCGTCTTTCCAGCTGTGTAATGTGACATAGATGGTTTGTCTAAACCACTGCCAGTTTCTTGGAAGAAAGTCATGAAGAGGCATTCAAAGTAACTATTTGTGCTTGCTATGCTGACAAAAAGTGTTCAGTTGATTTTCTTCTGAACACCCATAAATGAAGATTTTCTGGATTCTTTTTGAAATTATTTCCTAATCTCCTGCCAGAATGTTAGTTCCATTTGTGCTAAGTATAATCCTAGTACATAAAAACTAGGAGTAACAGATTTTTTTTTTTTCCTTTCCACTTTGTTTATTATCATCGCTGAGTTTGTTTACTGTAATACTGTGGTAGAAGGGTTGCTGAACTAAAGGTCAGGTGGTCTGGGTTTTAGTTTTCTAGTTTATTTTCTATTCACTTCACCTTCTTTATGTACATGACCTTCTTATGGGGCTTGGGACAAAGATAAAGTGAAATGAGGAGATACTGTCAAAGTGTAAAAACAAATAGTATTCAAATGTAAGGTTCATAATGGAAAGAAGATATTTGTATACTCCATAGTATTGAAGGGAATAAAGATTCAAAAATTTTTGGACTGTGCTGAAAACCTTAGATGGTATATACTGTAGAAGACTGTGTGTTTAGTGATGAGTATTTGTGAGATACCTGACATGATATCTGTTCCTTCTGCCTCCTTTTCATTTTTTTGTAGCTGTTTTTACATTTTCCAGATAAGGTCCTTATTTCTACCCTCTTTCTTACCACCCGGTATGTGCATTTATTCACAAATACTATTTTTTTTTTCTTTAAAGGGAGCCACTATTAAAAAGGATGAGCAGACTGGGGCCATCGTGGTGGCCAGGATCATGAGAGGAGGAGCTGCAGACAGAAGTGGTGAGAGAGAGTGTACACATGTTTGGCAGGTGTGGACGAGTCATGTGGGTTTTCTGTGTCACATTTCCGGTATATATCCGAGAGGATAGCAGGATTTAGACAGTACAACAAAACAGTAATAAGGTATTTTTCTCTATGTTCAAATGTGGTTATTGTTCAGTTGCTAAGTCATGTCTTGATTATTTGCGACCGCATGGACTACAGCATCCAGGCTTCCCTGTCCATCACCAACTCCTGGAGCTTGTTCAAACTGATGTCCATTGAGTCAGTGATGCCATCCAACTATCTCATCCTCTGTTGCCCCCTTCTCCTCTTGCCTTCAATCTTTCCCAGCATCAGGGTCTCTTTCAGTGAGTCATCTCTTTGCATCTGGTGGCCAAAGCATTGGAACTTCAGCTTCAGCCTTGGTCCTTCTAATGAATATTCAGGGTTGATTTCCTTTAGGATTAACTAGCTTGACCTCCTTGTTATCCAGGGGACTCTCAAGAGTCTCCTCCAGCATCATAGTTCAAATGAACCTATTTAAATAAATGATAAATTTCATATTGCTTTACAGTCTTCGCTTATATGGGTTTCCAGGGTTATAAGACTTATTTCAATGTTTCTGATTTCAAAAGTACTGCTAAAAGTGTGCACCCTTTACAAATACTATTTTGAAGATGAAAGTAATGTGCATTTTTAGAAAAAGACTGAGTTGCTGCTGCTGTTCCTTTGGCAGTGTAGTGAGGTTGTGGTCTTGGAGTCGTTCTCTGGGGGCTCAGCCTCCGAAACCTGAGAGGCATGAGGTATGTTGCCCTCACAGGCACTGGGGGACCACACGGAGCGTTCAGTGTGGACACAGTCACAAACCATGGTTTCTTTTGTAGGTAATGCTGCTGGTTTTCTGAATTTGCTTTTTCTCAGGTCTTATTCATGTTGGCGATGAACTTAGGGAAGTGAATGGGATACCGGTTGAGGATAAAAGGCCTGAGGAAATAATCCAGATCTTGGTAAGCTGAAAATTTATTTTAAAATTGCCATGAAAATGAAACTGAATCGCTGTGTTTCAGACTTGGTAATGAACACAGGATTTGGATTCGGCAATCCAGGATTTGGATCCTGACTCTATTAACTTAATCCCTGTATGTCCTTGGAAAATACCTTCATCTTTTTATTGCTTCCCTGTATTCATCTACAAAATGAGAATAAGAAGTGGTAAATCTCTCACTGGAGCGTTCGAAAATTCAACAAGCTCCTGTAGGTCAGGAGTTTGACAGGGCCTGTCCCAAATTAGGTCTTTAATACACATTGCCAGTGATACATTTATCTCTGGGGCCTATATCTTCCAGGTATATAAAGTAGTGAAACTAACTTAGATGTCTTAAGTCTAAAATGGAATGAAACTACTATAGGCCTTGGCAATATAAATTCTCAAATTCATTTTTTTATTTATGAGGACAAAATAAAGAGAGATTGTCCCTGTTACATATAAAAACATATTATTAACCTATCAAGAGTCTTGGTATCTCAAAACGGACCTCAGTATATATGAAAATTTAGTAAGTGATTAAGATAGCATTTTAAATGAGTGTAAAAGCAGTGAGATTGTTTCATAAATGGTATTGGATTAAGTGATTATTCAGTTAGAAAAATAGTCCTTATTGTACAACTCACACAAAACTAAATTCCCCCAAATTAAGTTTTTTAAAAAATCACTGTGCTCCATCATGTCTGACTCTTTGTGACCCCATGACCTATAGCCCACCTGGCTCCTCTGTCCAGGGAATTTTTCAGGTAAGAATACTACAGCAGATTGCCCTCTACTCCAGAGCAGTCTTCCCAACCCAGGGATTGAACCTGCATCTTGTGTTTCCTGCATTGGCAGGCAGGTTCTTTACTATTTTCTTTTTTTTTTTTTTTGCCACCTGAGAAGCCCCCATACTACACTTGGTCTTAGCCAAAAGGCCAAAAAAGAATTTCTAACCTTGATGTGAAATTCAAATAGATGTAATGACTAGAACTGAAAACTTTTTCTACAGGAAAAGATACTGTACATAAAATTCAAGAGACAAATGAGGTTATAGGCAAAATATTTTCAATTTATATGATTGAACGCTCATATTTTAATGTATATGAGAGTTCTTAACAATCATTAAGAAGAAAGCAGTTATAGAACACCAAAGCATATGTACAGACAAAAATGACCAAAAACATGATGTCTGAAAAATATTGGACTGGTGGTTATTTAAAAGCTTGATAATGCCTAGAGTTAGCCAGATTATAAGGAAATAATGTTTATATGCTTTTGTTGGTAGGATAAACTAATAGAATCTTTTGAGATGGCTATCTGAAACTATCCACTCTAAATTTGTATACTCTTTAATAAGAAATTCAACTGTTGACTTCCCTGGCAGTTCAGTGATTAAGACCCTGCACTTCCACTGCAGGGAGCATGCATTCAATCCATGGTCAGGAAACAAAGATCCCACATGCCATGCAGCACGCTCTCACACACATACACACACACAAACAGAAAAGTATTTACAAGAAATTCAACTGTTGCAAATTAACCCTAAAGGAAATAATTTGGCAAATGTGTATAAATAAGATAGTTTAAAATTATCTAGAAACTATTAAGAAGGTTGCACTGATTGAATAATTGTTTATCCAAGTGATGGATTATTGTGAAGTGGTCACACTGACTGATAGACCTTGTGATTTAGTAATAACAATAGTACTAGTGAGTGCTTACACTGATTTAGCCCTTAGTGATACTATAGTAAGGGCTCTACATAAATTAAAACACATGCACAAACTAGAAGAATGGGAAGGGATTATTGAGAAGACTTGCTTTCTTTCTACTTTCTTTCAATATTCTTAGTAAGATTAGTGAGTTACTTTTATCATAAGCAGTAGCAACAATATTATCATTTTGAAATCGCTCCTTTATGAAATTCTGATGTTTATGCTGTTAAACTCCCATTTTATGTGAGTGTCTGTGCTGCACTAGAGTTGCTTCCATATGCTGACAAAAACTGATTCTAAGCTCTAAAAAAATGAACTTCTTTACAAAACAGAAACAGAGTCACAGATGTGAAAAACAGATTTATGGTCCCCAGGGGGCGATGGGGGAGGGATAAATTGGGAGGTTGAGATTGGCATATATACACACTGCTGTGTATGAAATAGATAACTAATAAGGGCCTCCTGTAGAGCACGGGGAACTCTACTCAATACTCTGTAATGACCTATATGGGGAAAGAATCTAGAAAAAGAACAGGTACATGTATAACTGATTCACTTTGCCGTGCAGCAGAAACTAACAATATTGTAAATCACCTATACTCTAATAAAAATTTTAAAAAGTGAAAAAAGGCTGACTCTATGCAGCTTTCCCCATCTTGGCGTTCAGTGACTTTATGCTGATACATTAAAATTGGCTATGGTGGGAGTATTCACACCATGGAAACGGACAGATAGTAGCAGTCGGGGCCTTTTTAACCAAACACTGTCCTGGTTACAGCACGTGCTCATGGCGAGCTTCACCTTCTCCTTCTCTCCCTCCCTTCCTGTCTCCACCTTCTCCTCTTCTCTTCCATCCTTCATTCCTCTTAAATATGTACCAGATATTTAGAGCTTTCACAGAGCTTACAGTTTAGTGGGGGTAACAGACATTAGGGCTTTCCTGATGACTCAGAAGGTAAAGAATCCACCTGCAATGCAGGAGACCCAGGTTTGATCCCCTGGAGAAGGGAATGGCAACTCTCTCCAGTATTCTTGCCTGAAAAGTTCCATAGACAGAGGAGCCTGGGGTCCCGAAGAATTGGACACGACTGGGTGACTAACGCTTTCAGTACCTTTCATGTTCACTCGAAACATAACTAGTTTGATCAGTAAAACTTGGAAGCGATTTCTTCAACAGACATTAAGAAATAATTGTATAGGAAGTGATTTCTTCAACAGACATTAAGAAATAATGGTATAAGTAATTATATAGATCTGGTTACAACAAATGCTAAAAGAAGAGAAAGAATGGTGTAAGAGTGTGTTAAAGGAAGACCTACTCTTAAACAAATTTTTTTCCTGAAGTATAGTTGATTTACAATATCAAGCTAGTTTTAGGTGTACAGCAGAGTGATTCAGTGGCACACACACACATTCTTTTTCAGATTCTTTTCTGTTTGGTTATTACAGAATATTGAGCAGAGTTCTCTTTAGCAACTCTGACAGTAGACCCTTGTTAGACAGTAGGTCCTTGTTACCTACTGTTGTGTGAGGTAGTCAGCAAAGAACTGTGGGTATTGTTGCTTGTTTTCACTAAATTTGATAATCTTTTCATTTTTTAATTAATTTACATCATTTGGTGCTTTACTTACTAACCAGAATCTATAGAGATGAGGGTTCTTCATTATTTTTCTGATGAACCTTGCAACTGATTGAGTCATGTATTTATAACCACATTAGTGACAGTTGAGCCTCACACGCAGTCTGTTCTTTGCATTTAATCCTGTCTCTGTAAGGCACTCTGCATATTCTCTGTTTCTGTTTTGAAGTAGCATGGATGGTAATATATTCACTGGCATTTTTAAAGTGCACAGGAGGTAAAAGTGGATTTAGTGGTTAATGTTTTTTAACTTATTTGACAAACTTTAGCACTTTCTCCCATTACAGGAATTTCTACAAAAATAGTTTCCTTGGTTTGTTTTATCTAAGAGTAGAAAACCCCAAGCTTGTAAATTTTCAGAATCATTTCATTTTCTACCTATTTTAGTTCCTGTCTCTTTGGTTCCCAAGGTTTTCTTATAACACTTTCTTTCCTCTGATAACAGGCTCAGTCTCAGGGTGCAATAACGTTTAAGATTATACCCAGCATCAAAGAAGAGACACCATCGAAGGAAGGCAAGGTAATCATTCCTTAAAAATCCTTTTTATTTCCCCCCAGGAGGAACTAATGTTTTTCCATTTAATACATATCTTCTTTGTCTCAGCAAGTTGACCTTAATATTCTGTTTTTTAAATAAATCAGAGTTAGAAGAATACTGGCCATTTCACATTTACTCTTTATATTTATTCATCGTAAACGGAACTCTCTTCTAGATGTTTATCAAAGCTCTCTTTGACTATGACCCTAATGAGGATAAAGCAATTCCATGTAAGGAAGCCGGGCTTTCTTTCAAAAAGGGAGATATTCTTCAGATTATGAGCCAAGATGATGCAACGTGGTGGCAAGCAAAGCATGAAGGAGATGCCAACCCCAGAGCAGGACTGATTCCCTCTAAGCATTTCCAGGAAAGGTGAGTTCCTGGCGCAGAATCATGGCCTGTCTGCAGCTGACCTTTTGTTCCCTGCAAAATACCATTTCAGCATAGTTGTGATAAAATAAGCCCTGAAACCTTGCCTTCGAAGCCTTTATCCCTCAGGTTTGGATTTCTGTTTTGTCTAATGAAGTATGAATAATGACCAAAAATAACATGACAATCTCAGGTCATATTCACTTTTTGTTATGAAGCAAATGGAAAATAGCACATTAATATCTGAAACTGCATTGATGTGAAAGCTAGAAGAAAAAAAAAGTGATTGCAGAGTCAGGAGAATTTATAAAAATTTGGAAGTTAGAGGATTTATTTCTTAATTTGAGTAGATTGCATTGTATTCATTTTTTCCTCCAACTTTCCATTTTTTCTTAAGACTTTTAGTATTTTAGTGATATATTAGTCTTGGATCTGTCCTGAAAATTGATAGGCATATTGACCTTCTTTTCCCCAGGAGACTGGCTCTGAGACGACCAGAAATATTAGTCCAGCCCCTGAAAGTTTCCAGCAGGAAATCATGTAAGTTTGTTAATAAGAATGCAGAAAATCTAAACCTCGCTGTTTATTTTTGACTATTATAGCAGGTGTTTGTGATAGAATAAGAGGTCCTATTATGTGTGGTAACTTTTGGATCATCTTTTCATAAGAACCAACAAGTAAGAAATTCATAGTGGGAATGGCAGAGTGAATCTTTTGAAGAGAGGGGTCTTTGGGGTTGTTTATAATAAACCCATGACTCACTGTTTAAGGGGAAAAAAAGATTGCTACTCTTTTTGTTTTTTGAATTGAGGTATTTTATATTGTAACCTAAAATGCATCCCTTATTTCTCTAAAGCTAAGAGGTTTGGTTAAGATGATTCTTGGTAAAGATTAGAGGGGAAAAAAAAATCCATCATTTTCTTGGGCACAAAAGCAATTGTGCCTAAAGCAGTTGTTCTTGTTCTATTTTGTTCCTTATTTGTTTGGACATCATAGTAGCTCTGACCTTCACCCTGTCTGTTCAGAGTTATTACCAGACTAGATTAAAAGAAAATAAGAGTAAGAAAAACAAGGATGTAGGATTGCTGGAAGAAATAGTGTGGTTTTTCTTTCAACCTACCCTTCTCTCAGCCACTCTTGACTTCCCATCTCCCACCTCTTAATAAGTCCCCAGCTTATCTTTAAATGTCCTACTTTATCTTCTTTGTTTCATGGTTCTAGGTATTTTAAGAGTTTTAAAAAAGCCCTTTGTTTTCAGCATAGAAATTGTACATTAAAAGGTGAAATGAGCAAATAAACGGTCCTGGAATTATACACCAACATCTGTTTTTGGTATCGCTGCGTTTTTCACATCTCCTGTTATTTCTGTCAGTTAGTAGGAGCATAGAGCCCAGGAATCACATTAGAAGGGAGCCAAACTGCAGTCGCATATAAATCTCACCAGCAGGCTTCAAGCAGCGCACTGATGCGAAAGCCTGCTTGTTCTTGCTCTGTTCAGTCTGGGCCGGAGGAGGAAACCCTTACCGTAGACTGGCACATGGACTGTGATACTGAGGGCTTCAGGTGTAACCAGACTGTTGGGTTGTTCAATGTGATGAACTTTCACTGGGAGCACAGCCAGAGGAAAGGGGCTTTGAGGCCCCTACCCGACTTGCTCTCTGAGGAACTTTTGAATTTGAGGGCCTGCACACTTCTTATATATGTGGGACAAAATATGTGTAACCTGAAAATGAAGTAGATGTGATTCTACTCAAATCTGAATGCATACTCAAATTGGCTTGAGTTTTAGACAATGTAGACATGTACCATAGGTTATAATTATGAATGTTCACTTATGTAAAATTTTTGATTTTTTTTTTAAACTGTACAAAGTAGAGAGGTTGTCTTTTTACTAGCTCTCTCCACTGGTTTCAGTATAAATGCTTGTGAATGTGAGGGTGTGTGTGTGTGTGGGTGTGTGTGTAGAAGCACTAATTATAATGGAGACTTTTTGTCTTTGAATATACATAATTTCTTTTCTTTGTTAATACTCTAGTATCTGAGCCCGAGGACTTGTCTTTATGGAATGTGGAGGTCCTTTCACCCTTATTTCCTTTTCTTTCTCTCTCTCTTTTTTTTTTAACCTAGATTTTGATTCACTGATAGATGCATTGTTCTCATATTTAGGTGTTTCTTATTTTTAAATAAAAATAAATCTGGTCAATATTAGCTGAAGTAAATCACTAGCATATAGTAAATACAGCCTTGTTCAGAGAAGCATTATATTTCTATGAAAATTAAATAGAAAGCCAATGTCTTTATTCTCAAAAAGAATTGAAATTCCATTTGAAATTTCTTTGAATGTTGTCTCATAAACCCCTGAACTCAAAAGTTATGCAAAAATCATTGCACTGGATCTGAACATTTTTTAAAGCATTTAAAAGCACTTTGTTTTGTAGCCTGTGTATTTGAAAATGATTTTTTTTTTTAATGTAACTGAATCTCATAAAAGCCGTCTGACTCAACACTTCCTGGACTTTAACTTTTGGTGCTTAGATTGTTGGGGTAGGACATTCATGTTTTCATGCCCTTTGCCGAATTGTAGAATAATACTATGAAGAAAAGCAGAATCCTAATATAAAGTCTTTTATTTTTATATTTCATTTTATTGAAAAAATCTATATATATTTTATAATCATTCTATTTAATTACATTGAGTAACATATAATAGATTTTAAAGTTTCTGATTTAACAAAATTTCTAAAATAAGAATAATCTACCTTGGTGTTTATAAATTTATGGAAAAAACTCATGTTTATAAAAATTTTCTTCACTAAATTTCACAAGGGCACTTAAAACCTAGGAAGATAATGGGTAAGACATGGAATTTAGAAAAATGACTAATCTAAAAATGTCAAATTAACCAGTTAACTTTTTCACAAAGTGATTGCTTTTGCATTACTAGTGTTTTACTCTTTATTTTAAATAAAGAGTAAACTTTATAACTGAAGTCTGCTTGGAGGAAAAGTTCGTGGGTAATGGCCCTGGTACTATAGGGGTTCAGTTAGGGTGAATATAGAAGTCAAGACGGGTTGGAGCATCCCAGGGCTGTATTATCTCTGCCTTTGTGTTTGTGCTAGAACTCTGGGTCCTGGCTCCATTAGACCCAGAATAAAGTAAATCAATTTTATTCTGAATACAATCGAAAGACTTCCTCAGGCTTTACAACTGCCATCCTTATATGCAAAATTCTGAGTGTATGTGGTATTCAATCTTGATGCTTAGTTATAGTTCCTCTCCTTAAGAATCCATGTATATCTAATACATATCCAGAAAAATGGGCTCCTCAAACAAAATAATTTGCTTCTTACACATTCTTAAAAACTAAAACATGAACTCTTAAAACTAAAACATTCCTGAATCTTAGAAGCTTGATGTAGCAACTCATCTCCTCCTCCTCTTCCTCCTCCTCCTCCTATCCAGCAAAGACATTTTTTAACTTTTTATTTTATATTGGAATGTAGCTGACTAACAATGTGAGAGTTTCAGGTGGAGAGCAAAGGGATTCAGCCCTCCATATACTACATGTATCCATTCTCCCCCAAAACTCCCCTCCCATCCAGGCTGCCACATAACATTGAGCAGAGTTCCCTGTGCTATATAGTGGGTCTTTCCAACAAAGAAGTTTATACAGAATTTCATCTGCTTGCCTTCCCTGCTCATCTAATGCTAGGCTGTCACATAATGAATGTTAATAACACAGACAGGAGAGCAGGGCTGGGAAGCTGACAGGTGTTCTTTGCTGTGATGAGGGTTTAGATGGTTACCAGAAGGACACAGGGTGTTTGGGGCTGAGTACCAGCACATTTTATGTCTCAAGTGGTACACAGGGATAGATACCCTCACAGACAACGTGGCAGCTTATGATACTTGTGTCGATATAATTTAAAGGAACTATGTTTCTTCTGTCAAAGCTGATTTTTATAGTTCAGTTGTGTATGTAAAGTCATATGATGTCACCTAACTTCTAAGGAGAAATATGAATTTCTTTGATTACTTGAAATATTGTTTGTTCCCTCTCTATTGAAACATAAGTATATAAGTTAGGAATTAGCTTCTTAGTAGCATAAACTTTAACTTCAATTAGATGTAATTTATATTTAAATCGAGTCTGTGTGGGATTCGGAAAAGACTCTTATTCATGGAGTCTATTTTACTGCAGAATGTTCAAGTATGATATTTATTTACAGTGCTTAATTTCCTGTTTTTAGTTATCAAAATATAAATACCTGAATATTTCTAATAATGATGATTGAATATTAATGAAAATATTTTCTTTTACAAAATAGCTCTAATAGAACTCTGGTTATAAAAAAACAAAATTGTACAACTTACTGACTTTTTAAAAATTAGAAGGTAGAGACACAAAATATTTTAGAATTTGTTTTAACCAATTTTGATTGTTATCATGTGGGTAAAAAAGAAAACATTTAACTGCAGTCAAAGGGTGTCCATTTAGAGTGTCACCAGGTTCATTCAAAGACAAATATTTTGTGAACTGAAGATCACAGTCTACTAGCAATAAAATTTAAACATTGAGGAAAAGAGTGAATTCATTCACATGGTACCAGTGTTCTGGAAGGCCAAACATTTGAGAATAAGGTATATATGTATATATCATTACTCTACAGGTTGTTGTAACGGTACTTTCCAAGTTGAGTAAGCTTCTTCTTCCTGGCATCTTAGATAATGTTTATTTACTGTTTTCACACATACATTTAATTCAGAAATTAACAAATAGATCATGTTCTTAAACTAAGTTTGTGTGTCTAATACTTGGTCATACATTTTCTGAATATTGGTGGGACTGTGTGTAAGAGCAACATATGAGGTTTTAAAAATATGTGAAATACTTTTTTGCCCCGACACCTTTTGGGAGATATCAAAGATCAGTTTGTGTAGAAAGAGGTGTAGATGAATTAAGTTGTAAATTGCACACCTGATCATGAGCTGGTTGAGGTGAAGACCTTGCTTGTTGTTGCTTAGTTTTCATCTCAATAAATTGTGACCTCCTTACACACAGAAAGATAAGACTGTCAGGGTGTATGTGTTTAGCTTTTCCACGTGAGAGATTCAGCCATACTATCTCCTGCCTTTCGTCCTGGGACCCTGGTTCATACAGGTAAGAGAGTTGACCAGCGGTTAGAGGTCTGGTCTGTGGTCATGGATCACTGCAGCTGTTAGGGGAGATTGCAGTGAGGGGTGAGCGGTCTGAGAAAGCAGTTTCTAGAGTGGAGGCCTAACTCTGCCCCAGAGAATATCCCACCAATACAGACACAGTTTCTCTGCTTGTCAGGAGCATCTGATGGGTCCCATTCTGGTAACCTCCAGCAACAAGTCCATCCTGCTGGGGATGCAGTGCTTTTCCTTCCTCTGAGGACAGCGTTGCTCTCTCTCATTGTGACCTTGGTCTGTCTCTCCTCTGGGCTTTTTATAATTGTTGCATCCTGCATGTTGGTGCTCAGTGATGTAGAGCGGACTCTTGCTGCGGCTGGGAGAGGAGACCGCCCTTCCCTGGCTCCCCTGGCAGGGAAACACCTAAGAGGTGGCGGATTCTGGGTGGGCAGGAGGCTGGAGCTGTGGAGGGTGGAGGGAGGTAGTCAGGAAACGACAGAAATCTGTTATTTCCAGGGACCTTTCCCTTGACTTACATTTCCTAGTTCAAAGCTCCAGGTTTTAAAAAATGACTTTTGGTGTGATTGCATGGTAATTCAAAACTCAGACTCTGGAACTGGACTGCGTGGGTCCACACCCCAGCTGTGCCACTCAGGAGTGCCTTATTCCTCTCTACCTCTGATTTCCCATCTGTAAAATGGGGATAATACTTCCAGCCTCATAGGGTTGTTGGAAAATTATGTAACTTTATGCGTTTGACGTGCATTCAGCAGTGCCTAACTGAAGCAAGAGTCCTGCAGCTTACCCCAGCTCTCTTCTGAGATCCACCTTTTATATATTTTTCCTCTTTGCTTTTTCTCCTGGGTTCTATATATACATTCTATTGGATATTTATGTGTATATTGTGTCATGCTAAAAATACCATCTCTTCCTACTTAAGAACTGCACGGAGGAAATGTTCTTTTGAGAATTTATGCAGCATATTTAGGACCTCTTATTAGAATATGAAATGTACATATGCTGCATATATTTTAAGTTACAGATTTTATTTTTATGTCGATGGACTTTGGTGTTTTAATTTGCGTGTGTGTGTGAGAGAGAGACGTGGCTTTTTATCATCTAATTTATGTGATGTGGAGTCTTTAATCAAGAGTGCAATATTCAGTCTATCTTATTGTGTATTATCACAAAAGTACACTCTGTTACGCTTTACAGCAGATATGTCTGAGATCACAAGTTGATCAATCTTTAACATGACCTGTTTTTATTTCTACTTAGATGTTGGGCTTGGCTATCCTGTGTAACATCCCTTCATTGTTTGTTTTCCAATCATTTGTTTTAGATGCACGTGGCATTTCAGAGCTCCTAAGAAATGAGGATAAATAAACTCACAACTTGAGTGACTCATACTATAAACCTGAATAGTAATAATTTGCTTGTCATCTTGGCAAATGACTGTCCCAATAAAACTAATGCAGTTTGAAGGTCAATGGGTATTTGAAAAGTAAGAATAAGATGTTGTGCACACTTTCTCCTAAGTGTTTTCTTTGGCTTCTGTGCTGTCCTGTGAAGACAGAAGTGAGCAGAGAGCTATTCTGACTGGTCCTGTTCACTCAGTAAGGTCAGGTAGCAAAATATCTCCTGCCTTGACTTGTAGTTACAATGTTCTTCTGTTAAATATCCAGTTTTCTCTCTCCTCCATTAACTGAAGAGGAGTCTCCTAGGTCAAACCTAACTCATAATGCCTTCTTATTAGTAACTTAAGAATTATTTCAGATTACTTCTTAAAATACTTTTCATCATGTAACATAGACAGCATAAAAATAAAGGGTTCTGTCTGACTCATTTCATATGTATAATAAGTTGATGACAGTTGTCAGGATATTGTTACATTTACAGGATATATAGACACTTTAAGGGCAAAATTTGTTGCTTCTAAAATGTTTACTTCTTTTTACTATTTTCATCATGAAATATCCTCAGTTCTAAATAGTTTAGAAACAGAACTGTGCCATGAAAATTAATATAATCCCCTTATAGAAGATATTATTTTTAAGAAATGCCGATTTTTTTTTCTGGTTATTTCCCCTTGTGTACCCATAATAAACTATATGAAGACTTTTGTGTTTTTACTGCTTAAGTGTATACATTATTTTTAGACCATAAATACAGTATAGTCTAAAAATGTAGTTTTTCAGATTCTATTTATTCATTGACTAATTATTTTGAAATATTTAAAATACATTTGTTTTTTCCCTTTGGCTTTTCTAAGATGAGGAGACAGTTGAGAGTGGTAGGTGGATTTTTTTTTTTTTTTGCTCCCTTGGGTGCAGCATCTTCCTACTTTAATTGTATTTTCTGCACATTTAATCATTTCCTCTTTCTTTTTTTGTGCTTCTCAGAGGAAATTAAAGGTACATGTATACAAGTTTCCCTGCATAGTCTAGTAATTTTGTTTAGTGCACATATGTAGAGGATTAAATTGATCATAGTAAACAGTTTATATTTAAAAGATCATTGTACATCCTATCTTTCATCTTGACATTATAGTACCCGCAGTCATGGTTGGACTTTGTTTTAGAAAGAAATGTACACTTCTTTTTTTTTTTTTGCTTCATAAAGCAGCAGTATACACAGTATTTAATGTAGTACATTGCTTTTATCTGCAGTAGTCTCAAAGATAAATGAAGAAAGCAGTGCTATTCATATCTACTGACAGACTCATTATTACCTAAGGATGTGGGTAGCGTCTTCTTAACTATTTGATTTCTGCACAGTCTGTGCTATTAGTTTTAGAAGTATATTTGTATAAAGATGAAAAGCCTAAAATAATTAGACCCCACTACTTAAATTAAAAATTTAAGATATGCATAACCCAGTATTTGTTTAATTCTTGGAAATAATTAATAGCATATTGTTTATTTTAAAATGTTTTCATCTGTTCATTTTTTTTTAAACCAAAATAAGGGCTGTGTCTTCATTTTAACCTTTCTGTCTACTCCAGTGAGCCAAAATAAGTGCTATATTTTACATATTCTCAAAGAGCCTGATTTACAAAAATAAATTAACTTTGGGGATCAAGTGGTATAATTTTCTTGATTGACAAAATATAAATGTATCAGACAAGTCTGTTAAAATGTTCTTGGAACCGCAGTTAAGGCACTTCCAAAGCAGTGTGAAAAAAGAATTGCATGATGTTTCAAAATGTTACTGTAAACTTAAATATAAAACAAAATGTTTTATGTTTAAGAGTAGCATTGTGAGGGCTGTTCTTTGCTGTGCTTTATGATTGTTTGAAGTGATTTATTTTTTTGCATCTGTGGCTGGGCTTCTAACTGTTCTGCTTTGTTTCTTGGCTTTCGTTCTGTCTGCTCTTACACTCCATCCAGAAGATGCTGAATATGGTGGTATCAGCAGTGGAACCTATATAGGTGAGCAATTAGTCATGGAAGAGGAGTTCTTTCTTTCTGTTGCTTTCTTCAAAGCCATTATACTGTTTTTGTCTTAAATTAGCATATTTACATTAGCATGGCTGTTATCAGCGGGGGGTAGCATGAACCTTTATTTTAAAACTGGCTCAATTGGTTGGACACAAAGGAATTAAAAATGTGCTTTGGTTTATTATTCAGGAAGCTTCCCAGGTGCTCTATTTTTGAAAACCATGGTAATTTTTTGATAAAGGATGACAAATCATCTATTTGTGCTAAGTAAGTTTACTGAATTAGTTGTATCTGGATTTCTCTAAATTATCTAGCTGGCTATAAATTATTCAAAACTTCTAAATAACTTGCATCTTCCTAAATAACTTTGATTCCATTTTCTAATGACTTATTATTCCCATAACCCCTCTCAAAATATCCATTGATCAGCTCCCTGTACGATTAAAGTTTATGATTAACTTGCTCCTCTGTTTTGGATGGAAAATTTTCCAGCTTGGAGATGCCAAGGGATGTTATAAACAAAAGTCAGGATGTCCAGAGATTGTTAAAGCCTTCAGAGTTATCTTCATCTCAATTCAGACGTTTCCTCACTCTGCTGTGTGTCGAAACACTGACAAATTCTTCACTTGCAGTAGTGATGGGTAGTGGTTATGGAAACTCAGTTTGAGAGAGAAATCTTTCAACCTCCTTATTTTCAGATTAATATTTAGCAATATTTATGTACATGATGGTAATATCTCTTGGTTATTGAAGAACGGTGCCAGATACTGTATTTGTTATTTAACATATATCTTACTTCCCTTTTTAAATTTTTTTTTTACTCTTATCTCTTATATGGCGAGATTGGTGGTATTTTATCCACTTAAAAAAAAAAAAAAGGAAACTGAGACACAGAAATCTTACAGGATTTACCAGAGACAATAAATGTTGCATCCTGGTTTCAAATCCACAGCTATGTAGGTATAATACCTATTGTGTCTTTTACAGTATGCTGCCCTCTAGCTTTTCATTCTACAAAACAAACAAAAATTGCAGAACATAGGGTATTTTAATTTATATGCTGGGAAAATTATAATTTACAGAGAGAGAACTGAATGATCAGAGAGAGGTTAAAATTTCCTCAATTCTTCACTCCATTCAGAACAACACAATGTGCCAGATACTCTGTATATTAATCGATCCTCTCTTACAATCTTAGAAGCCTTAATGGCTTCAAACCAGAAGCATTGATTAGTCTCCTGATTCTGTGGTCAGCTGGGCAGTTCTGGTCTGTGTCAGCCTGGCAGATGGCTGCAGGCTGGTTGTTTGGCTGGGATCTGCCTGATCTGGGGGGCAGGAGTGTTCAGTTGGGCAAACTTGTTACTATCCCACATAGTTTTTCACCCTTCAGTAAGCTAACCATGTAGAGGTCTCAGGGCTCTGCAGAGTCACAGAGAGAGCCATCTCTGGTATGTAAGTGCGATGAAGCCTCTGCTTATATCACATCCGCTGATGGCCCATTGGCCAGAACAAGTCTTGTGGCCATGCCAGAGTCTGTCGGGGGTTGGGGGGTGGACTGCCCTGGAAGTTGGGGGACAGGGAGAAGCCATCACTGCAAACTTCTGCCTGTCTCCAAACTAGGAGAGGCACCTATCCTTGGTCTGTGTATATCTATCCAGTGAAGAACTGTGGCATACTGTGCAAGGGGTTCTCAAGGCAAGAATACTGAAGTGGTTTGCCATTGGCTTCTCCAGTGGGCCACATTTTGTCAGAACTCTCCACCATGACCCATCCATCTTGGGTGGCCCTACACTGCATGGCTCATAGTTTCATTGTGTGTTAGACAAGGGTGTGGTCCATGTGATCAGTTTGATTAATTTTCTGTGATTGTGGTTTTCATTCCGTCTGCCTTCTGGTGGAGAAGGATAAGAAGCTTATGGAAGCTTCCTGATGGGAGAGACTGACTGAGGGGAAAACTGGATCTTGTTCCGATGGGCAGGGCCATGCTCAGGAAATGAGATGGTTGGATGGCATCACTGACTTGATGGACATGAGTTTGAGTAAGCTACGGGAGTTGGTCATGGACAGGGAAGCCTGGTGTGCTGCAGTCTATGGGGTCACAAAGAGTCAAACATGACTGAGTGACTGAACTGACTGAACTGAACCAAACAGCTATGGCATAAAGCATTATTGGATGAATGTCGGCTTCCCTGGTGGCTCAGATGGTAAAGAATCTGCCTGCCATGCAGGTGACCTGCGTTCCATCCCTGGGTGGGGAAGATCCCCTGGAGAAGGGACTGACAAGCCTTTCCAGTATTCTTGCCTGGAGACTCTTGTAGACAGAGGAGCCTAGTGGGCTACAAGTCTACGGGGTCACAAAGAGTTGGACACGACTGAGTGACTAACATGATGATCATCTGAGGCTGGGGCAGTGAGGGACTCAGTCCCGTGAGAGGTGACACTGGAACAGGCTCCGTGGTTTAGGCGGAGTCACAGTTAGTGCCAGAGGATGAGGACAGCAGCAGCAGTATGGACAGAGGTGACTGTTGCAGAGCACAGGGTGACAGGTAGATGGCAGCACTGAAAACTTACCATAGTGCTCGATGATGTGAGATCTTCAATGGCAGGCCAAGTAACTTACACATTTTCTTAGCATTTTGCCTGGTTTTTGGACTCACGTAATTCTTTGTATAAAATTTTATCCAAAGACTGTAATACAGGTTTTATTCTACATCTCTCTGATAGAATGTAGGGTTTTATAAAGTTAATATTTAGTAGATATGACTTGAAACTCAAAAGCAAAGGTGATCAGCACAATGGGTTGCTTTCAAGAGCTCAAAGGGCATGAGTTCTGATAAAATGCCACTGCATCTGGCAACTCGGAATCACTGCTGACGCCTGAGAAATGACTTTACTGGAAGCCAAAGCCTTGCAAGTGAGGGCGGACAGTGAAGGGAGAGGTCAGCTGAGGTCAAGGTGGTTTGTGTATCTGAGGATAGGAGTATTTTAGTGGGAGAGGATAATTGGTTCATATCTATAGGCAGAGACAAAGGATTGATGGTTAAATTCTGAGATAGAAAGTAGTTCCTTGATCAAAATCCCAAAGCAGATGAGATTGGGTGGAATTAAGACCACAGGATCTTCATCACTTAGATCAAGTAAAGTCTGCACACGTCCCAGGAAAACATTTTTTAGAAAGTGCAGAGGGCTTAGTCCTTCCAAGAGACCACTCTGTGGTTGTTCCACTTGCTTCAGTTGTGTCCGACTCTTTGTGACCCCATGGACTGTAGCCCGCCAGGCTCCTCTATCCATGGGATTCTCCAGACAAGAATACTGGAGTGGGTGCCATGCCCCTCTCCAGGGGATCTTCTCAACCCAGGGATCGAACCCATGTCTCTCATGTCTTCTGCATTGGCAGCCAGGTTCTTTACCACTAGCACCACCTGGGAAGGCCCGCTTTGCAACCCGCCCCCCCCCCCTCCAATTATGAATAAAAATAGGGCACAATCCAGGTGAAAGGGGAATATCATGAGTCATTTAATAACTTGTATCAAGGGGTTCACAGACAGTTGTCAGGCTGTGTTTAGGCAACAGATGCATTTTTGTTAGACCCACAAACGTGAGAAATTTCATGTTTCCTGGCTCCTTTGACAAAACAGATTTGACCAAAGTAGGCCTTCATTTTCCAGCGTTAGGAATTAGCCGAGGCTGAGTTACAAGTGGCCCCTTAAATGAACACAAGCTCTCCAGTTCAGCCCGGCATCGCTGTGCTGTGACTGAGCCAGCCCGGAGACGGGATCCCGCGACACTCTTCTAACAGTCGTGTTGATGCTTGTGCTATATAACAGTGAAGTCTTTCTTTATGTCCCAGTTCTCAAACGTGGGGAAATAAAAGTAACCAAAGAGCAGTTAAGGGAAAATGGGACCACCTAGTTCTTCGAGGAGTGAATACTGTACAAATCGTGTTAGTGTTGACAGAACGCAATTTAAGATTTTTCTGCGTGTCTAGCTTCTGTTGGCTTTTGGGTTTTGCAAGCCCTGATTACAGCTAACTCTCAACTCCGTTCAACTCCTGGTCATGGAGACGAGTTTTCCTTTCCGTACCTGACCGGCCAACAGGAGAGCAAGGTCGACATGTTTTCGTAGATGTGCGTCATGACATCTTTCTTCTTTCTGGTCTCAATGCTTGTTCTGATATAAAGCAGCAAGACAGCCACAGATTCGAGGCACCTAGAGGTTCATGTAGTTACAGGTGGGGTCAGGTATCTGAGAAGTGTACAGTAAGACAACTTTGTGTTTAAATAAAGGACATGACATAGTAGGATACAGAAATTATTAGTGTTTCTGATAGAAGTTTTTTCTTTTAAGGAAGCCCTTCAATGAATGACTACTGAGTGGAAATTGTGTCTTTTTGAGGGATACACAGTTTGATGGTACTTCTCTGGTTAGTTTTAGTAGTATTAAAGAGTTACTTTGTTACAAACAGACGAAGCAAATAGACTGGTGGCATGCTGTTTTGGCTCCCACCAAGAACCTAACCCTCAAAATACTACAGATTTTTATACATTTTTAAAAGCAGTCTCATAAGCAGCAGGCTAACATTTATGGCAAAGCTATTTTTTGGTATAAATATTATTTGGTAAGCACCTTTAATTATAAAGAATCTGCCTGCAGTGTAGGAGACCCAGGTTTGATCCCTGGGTCAGGAAGATCCCCTAGAGAAGAGAATGGCTACCCACTCCAGTATTCTTGCCTGGAGAATCCCATGGACAGAGGAGCCTAGTGGGCTATATATATATAGTCCATGGGATCACAAAGAGTTGGATATGACTGAGTGATTAAGTTTTCACTTTCACTTTAAATATAGTGACTTAATGTAATAGTGTGATGTTTTATTAGCTTTTCTTCTTTTCTCCTGCTGAATAATCATGTTGCTATCCCCCCTTTTTTTCTCTCCTCTATAGGGTTCTTTATCACTTTTCTGTTAATGTTATGAGCCCTTTCTATATCATGCACATTAGTTCTGTCTCTACTGTGTGCATTTTCTTCTGATCCTTTGGTTACATTTTACCTTTTTTTTAAATGTCAAGTTTAACATCATATAGACATTTTAATTTTTACATAGTCAAATCTATGAATTCTTTCCTCTGTTTTCAGAGTTTTGTATTCCCCACACCAAAATTTTTAATTTATATCTTTTCAAAGTAATGTGTACATTAGGTTGAAGCATGTGAAATTGTTGTGGGTTTTTTTTTTTTTTTTTTGTAGGTCAAAAGTCATCAGGATGTCAGCAGTTTCATACAACTCTATTTAGTAAATTGTTTGAAAAGTGAAATGGCATTGTAAGTTCTTGCAGGCAAAAGCAGGAGCCATTTCCCCTCTTCCTCCTTGGTGTCATGTCCTCCTTCAAAAGACCCCACCTTAACTCTGATTAGCAGATTCTTATGATATTGGAAGAATATAACTTTCTTGTAATGGTATTTCTGGATTGGTTTCCTGATATTTATTGAGCACCTGTTATGTTCTGGACACTCAGCATTTCCAGAGATCAAAAGCAGACCCCCTTTCATAGAGTAAGGGAGTGGGGTGAAGACGTAACTAAATAAATTGCACTAAATAAATTACATAATACATTCAGTGGTGAGACATGCCAGAAGAAAAGTGAAGCTGGAATAGCCACTGGGAGAGGTAAGGACACACAGCTTCAGTTTTCCCCAGGGTGGTCACTGAAGGCCTCCTTGAGGCCATGGTGGAGAAAACCCCTGAGGGGGCCTTGTGGAAAGGAGTAGTGGGGCAATCATGTGCAAAGGCCCTGAGACAGGCCCTGGGGCATCTGCAGAGCAGGGAGACCAGTGTGACCGGAGCAGAATGAACAAAGGAAAGAGCGACAGGCTTTGAGGCTGGTGGGATAACAGGATGCTGGTGTGAGGGGCACTAAGCCAACCCCTTTGGCTCTTACTTGTGTGGGATGGGAAGTCAGGCAGGGGTTTGGAGCAGAGTGACCTGCCTGGCTGTGAGCTTCAGGGTCACTCTAGCTGATTTGCTGAGAACGGGCTGTAAGAGAGCCAGGGCAGAGGGGGGCAGCTGTGTGTCATCCAAACAAGAAGTGACTGACTGTAGTTGGGTCCAAAATGTCATTAGTAGACGTGGCCCTGGTGGCTCAGTCAGTACAGAATCTGCCTGCAATACAGGAGACCCAGGTTTGATCCCTGAGTTGGCAAGATCCCCTGGAGAAGGGAATGGCAACCCACTCCAGTCTTCCTGCCTGGAGAGAATCCCATGGACAGAAGAGCCTGGTGGGCTACAGTCCATGACATCGCAGAGTCGGACATGACTGAGTGACTATTACTCACTCATACACATACGTACACACAGAGATTTTAAGGAATTGGGTCATGTGACTGTGGAAGCTTAATAAGTCAAAATCTACAGGCTAGGTAGCAGACTGGAAACCAGGGAAGAGCTGCAATTTGAGCCAAATGCTGTCTGCTGCTGGAAATCCTTGCTCAGGGAGAGGTTAGTCTATTTTCCATTAAGATCTTCAACTGATTGGATGAGGCCCACCCACATTATAGAAAGTAATCTGCTTTGAGAGGGTGAGATGGATTGAGAGAGTAGCACTGACATATATATACTACCACATGTGAAATAGCTAGCTAGTGGGAAGCTGCTGTATACAGGTCAGGGAGCACAGCTTGGTCTCTGTGAAGACCTAGAAGGTTGAGATAGGGAATGGTGGGAGGGGATATATATGTAAACTTATAGCTGATTTACACTGTTATATAGCAGAAACTAACACAAACATTGTAAAGCAATTGTATGCCAATAAAAAAATAAAACAAGAAAAGAAAGAAAAAGTAACCTGCTTTATTCGAAGTCTACTGATCTGAATGTTAGCCTTTATCCAAGAAACACCTTCACCAGAGGCATCCAGAATAATGTCTGATCATCTGGGCACTGTGACCCAGCCAAGTTGCCACGTAAGATTAAGCGTCACATTCTTCATTCTCTTACTCTATGTTAAATATATCTATGGTAATTACTGTGGTGAGGAAAAATTTACCCTTTGGAGAGTTGATATGTCTTGCACATCAGATGTTTCTCTCGAAGTAATTTAAACCATCCAAGTCAACAACATGGACTGGGTCTGTGACATTTCAGGCGATTACTACAAGTCATACTGTACTCTGGTGACTCCAGAGCTCAGCCACTACCGCTGCTTTCTCAGACATGCCTGGTTCTAAAGAACAGCCTTTGCACAGGACACCTTCTCCAGCTCTAGGACCCCTCTGGAACACGGCCAAGGGAGTTCCTAGAAATTCTGCCTTCTCATGAGGTCATTTCCAAGGACTACTTAGAAGAATTTCTTCCCCTCACTCCTTATCTGCCTCCACACTGTTATTTCCTGAGTCCACAGATGCAGAAGGAAAGCGGGAGTGATTACCCTGCAGACAGAATATTCTTGGACCCCAAGTGTAAATGCCCAGGGTCACTACTGATCCAAGTGAGGCCGATAATCATTTAGTGAATACATTTGATTATTTTCACTTTCTCTGATGTGCATAAAGTCAAGCACAAACAGTATAAGTAGCCCTTTCCCTGATGACTGGTTACATTTTTGAAAAATACATTCCATGTCAACTTGAGCTAAGTTGACTCTTGAAAGCAGTAGCACTGTAATACTCCAAGCATTGAATGTCTCTTTGTATAAGAATTATATCTTGAAACCGTATTTAGTGACCCATCACTGATATGAATGTACACTGGGTCGTAGGATTCTTACTGATGTGTAACACTGGATTTCTTAAAGGTCATTGTATTTATCGATAAAAGATATTTTGTTATTAATGAAGGGAAGCAAAAAGCTAACTAGGCAGTGTAAGTTGTGCAGTTTGCATAAAATTAATAAACTGAGGTTAAATTGATAGTATGCTATAAACATGAATTGTAGAAAATTACACCTTTGAAAGTATGTGTGTGTATATAAATACTTAAAGTATATACACATGTACACATACGTGAATTATTAATAATTCACTTCCTCCTATAAACTCTAAACAACTTCCTTTAGTTTTGATGGTTGGTGTTAGAGTTAGTGTGTCTTTGGTGTGTGTGTGTACATGTGCATATGCTGACTTCCAAAGGGTGATTGCTTCTCAGTGGTAGAAATGCAAGCTTTAAAGATTCTGTCTCCCTTTTCCTACTACAATACAAAATAGTTCTTATGAAGAATAACTGGCCTTTTCTTTAACTGGTAAGAATTACAGAATGTTTTCGCTCTGTTTAATTCATTATAGAAATTGTGTTATAAACAATTCACAAAGCACTGCTTATCACGCATCTGTCTTCCAACACAATTTCTTGCAAATGATCTCCTGAAAAATCATCAGTTTTTCTCCATTTCTGCTCCTGCTGGAGCACTTCATGCATTCTTTTAAAACAAGATCAGTTTTGGGACTTCTGTAAGTTAAGACTGTTCTTTCTATTTAACGAAAGTGTTTACCATAAAATTCAGTAAAAACAAATCCATTCATTTGTTGTTATTTCTTTTAAAACTTATTTACTCATCTCTAATCCTATATTTCTTCCTAATCCTGTTTCTTATTTGTCTCATGTTTAAGCACCAGTGAGCCTCTAGTTACATTGCCTATTTTATAAATCTAGCATAAGATTCCATTTGTTCCAATATTCAGTCATTTTATTAAAGAATGTTATGTAGGTAAGTACAGCTGTGTCAAAATATACTGCTTTAATATTTTTCCAAAAAATAAAATTTATACAAAGAGAACATTTAGAAGTATTCTTTCAAACGTGGTACAGGTTCTTTCTTGAGTAAGAAAGAACTCTGCATAATCTCAAAATGTCTGGAATACTACTTGGAAATATTCTCTCTGACAGAAACCATTCCTGCTTGGAGAATTTTAGGTTACATAGACTCAACTTAAAAAAACAACATTAAAATTTCAAATCCAATTTTCCCCTTTTCAGAATTATATTTTTATATTCATTTTTATGTGTGCATGCTGTATTTTCTTATAATTTTGAAAGAGTAAGATTCATTTCTTTATTAGCTGGCTGGAAGAAGATTAAATTCTCATATGGTTTTTCTTTTTCTTAAATGGTAATGCTGTGCTATACTTAAAAAAAAAATTGTTGATGGTATCAGGAAAACTTTTTAAGACCTAGGTGATTTTTTTTTCTTGGAAATTGCAGGTTGATATTTTATATTAGCTTCCATGATTTCATTAGATACTTTGAGTTTCTGTTTTTACTTTTAGCTGGAGATGAGCTGAAAAATTCAAGGGTATTTATGGCATTTGAACATTTCTTTTATACTCAGAGCAACTTTGTACTTGTAACATTCCAGAAGTGAATTTTCCCTGTTCAAAAGCCTTTTCTTCCATAAAATTAGCATTGTATGGCCAGTTAATATAATCCATGATGACGTTCATTTTTCTTTTTCTTCCCCCTCCGTGATACTGTTTTATAAGGTGGATGTAGAAGGTAACTAATTCAGTCTATCTCCAGATCTCTGTAACTTTTACAGTTTTGTGCTGGCATTGCTTTTCAGTTTAAACTTCGTCCCAAGATTTTTCCTTGTTTGTTGTTTTACGATATTCTTAATTATCCCTCTTTGTCTTTGGGATAATTTTACGGCTGGCATACTCTGGGAGCATCACTTCAACAATAACTTTGTCGTAAGGATCATGTTACTACAATAGTTTTTACATATCTGTTGTGATTTATATCATCATAACAAGATTGGCATTATATTCAACATGTTTATTTTAATGGAAATTTTCAACATTTTCTTGTCAAAAGCCTATCATTATATAATCACTTCCAGCCACTTAGTTTTCATTAATGTGTACATAAGTTTTTTTAAAGTCTTAAAAAGTTCATTTATCGTAATATTTTCTTTTCATTGTAATTAAGGTACCTACTGAACTCATTAAATATTTACTTGGTCAAATTAATTCATTGTTTTAACAAAATAACTTTCATACAGTGTTTTTGGCTGTTCTCTCAATGTTGAAAAGTAGCACATTTCAGTATGTTTAAGGGGAGAAGAAAGAATTAAAATGCTTATTTTTATTTTCTTTTAAGAAACTAAGCCCTTTTCTTCACTGTGTTTGCATAAAAGTATTTCTTCAAAAAATTAGGAACTTCTATAAATCTCTTAATTTTTGAGATGCTTATGACTGATATTGCTCTGTTATTAATTCAAGCAGGTTTCACTGAAACTCTTCTTTCCCAATCTGCAGGCATCTGTAACATTTAATATATTAAAAGCTTATATTCTTAGAAACACTGAGTATGCATAGTTTCTAATGTTATTACCAGGCTGGTTACAGAAATATCACCAAAGATGGAACCTGTACCATTTGAAGAGTCCACGTGGTCACATACTAGTATGTATTCTCTTATGGTTAACAGAGAGGCAGGTCACACTCTCGTTCACACATGTGATTTTTAAGGCTGTTAGTGTTGGTGGTGAGTTACCACGACTCTGTTGGAGGGTAAGGCCTTTTTTGTTACTAAAGATACTGCCCATAAAATGACCATGTATTTTTTTTTTTTTTTTTTTTTTTTACAAAATGTCATAAATGTCAAAATTTTATGAAAGTAAGATCATTAAAGTGATAAATATTTACATTGTAAAAATCTTCACTGAAACTACTTATTTATGGGAGCCAAAGAAACTGATAACAATTTGTGATTTTAAAAAATCACATTCTGCTTTGTTAGTTTAGTTCTAAGTTTCCGACAGCCAGGCTGCTTTTCCTTTACCCTCTTCACTTCTTAGGTGAGTCCGCTGGTTCTCTCTTTACCTTCCTTGATCTTTGATCTTTAGTTTTTATACTATATTCTCACTAAAAATTTTTTGCCATTGTTTTTGCTTTCATTGCTTTTTAAGTATTTAAGTGTTTTTATCTATTGGCTATTAAAACTTTGATCTATTTTCATAATCATTTCAAAATACAGGAAACTGGAACCTGCCTCTGAGACAACAGGCAAAATGTATTTTCTGTTATATATTGATGTAACCTCACAGATACATCTACCAATACTGAATTTCATTTGTTTGGTGTTTTTGTGTATTTTTTAAATTGTAAAATTATGTAACATTATGGAAAGTCTTTTAAAAATAGGACAAAATAATTGCCCATAGCCCTCTCTCCCTAGTATATTGTCTGCTTTTATACTTTTTTCTGTATTCATACCACTTTTTATATTAGTAAAACTCAGTATAATTATGACTATTATATATGTCTACTTTTTTCCGTTTATTGCTATAGCAAATGCATTTCTTAATGGTGTTGTATAGTTCTTTTTAAATTTTTATTTTACATTGAAGTATAGTTAATTAACAGTGTTGTATTAGTTTTAGGTGTCTAGCAAAGTGATCCAGTTATATATATACATGTATCTATTCCTTTTCAAGTTCTTTTCCCGCTTAGGTTATTATAGAATATTGAGCAGCATTTCCTGTGCTATACGATAGGTCCTTGTTGGTTATGCATTTTAAATATAGCAGTGTCTTAAGCCCCCTTTCTTTGAAAAGGTGTTTCATAGTTAATCATTCCCATACTTCTATATATTTTGAATGCTTCAAGTTGTTTTTTACTATTAAAAATATCACTAACATTTGAAATTATAGGATGTGAAAGTCACTCAGTCGTGTCCAGCTCTTTGCGACCCCATAGACTATACAGTCCATGGAATTCTCCAGGCAAGAATACTGGAGTGGGTAGCCTTTCTCTTCTCCAGGGGATCTTCCCAAACCAGGAATTGAACCCAGGTCTCCTGCATTGTGGGCAGATTCTTTACCAGCTGAGCCACAGGGAAGCCTGAAATTACAGGATGGATAGATATAATACTTATCTATAATTATTTGAAGTTAATTTTAATACCAAATGATTCTTAATTTACATATGTAAGCATTAAATTTAATACCCTTTTTGATGAATGGTGTTATATCCATGGTGTTATATTAGTGATGTTATATAAATACTATTATATCAAATATAGTGAAGTAGTTTTAAAAATAACCAAATAACAACTGCCTGAGTTTAATTTTTTTTTCTTCTTAAGAGAAATGTCAAGTCAAATCAGATTAGAAGTACATGCTAAAAAATTTTAGTTTCTGTCCTGAGCCTGTGTTGTGAAAACACTTAAACTACAAGTATTTGGAATAATCTCTATTGCCCTAGTAGATCAAGAATACTTTGAGGGCAATGATACTGTTGCATATATTTTTCTATTTTACACATCATCTTAAATACAGAGGAATATCAAATATATATATATGTTTAATTATATTTGAAAATATCTTCTAACAGAAAAAGAGCTTATGATTTTTATTCCCTAAATTAAGCTGCTGCTTCTCTTTGATAAACGTTTCCTAGTAGTTATTTCATAAAACCCCTGATGGTCCTACTGTACATCACATAGGTAACTCTGCTCAATGTTATGTGGCAGTCTGGATGGGAGGGGAGTTTGGGGGAGAATGGACACATGTATATGTATGGTTGAGTCCCTCTGCTGTCCATCTGAAACTATCACAACATTGTTAATAGGCATACTCAGGTACAAAATAAAAAGTTTAGTAATAAAAGTCACTGAAGGCTTAACCAGTTTTCCTCTTAAACGTCTGTGTGTGTAGAATAACATTTCAAGCTTTCTTTTGGACTTTCATCATTTAATATTTGAACCAAGGATTGTTTTCTTTTTATGGCACTAAGAGAAGAGTTACTTAAACCTGTTAGATTGTTATGCCTGCCCCATTTGTTGTTGTGAGAATTAAATGAACCGATCCATATAAGTGCTTCAGATGGTGTCTGTCATCTGTAAGTTCTCAACAAATACCCACTACCACCACCACCACTGCTTCTGTTGTTTTGATATTGAAATTAATAATAAGGGAATGATCTAAACTCAGACCAAGTATCACCTTTTTTTTTCTTTTGGTCAAAACATCATAACTCACTATCTGGTGTTTCAGTACAATGTGTGTATTAACATAAAGTTGGAAAAGGGTTGTTCAGTAAGGATTTCTGGGGACATTGGCTAATTATTTAGAAAACTATAAAGTTACAGCCTCCTCTCACAAACTTGATCTCATAATCATACCTGAGTAATTCCAGATAGATTTAAAAAATTAAGTGTAAAGCTATGTAACCTATTTTTTTAATTTAAGAAAATTTGGGTGTTTATCAGACTTAACGGTAGGAAAGTCCTAAAAATAGTGGAAGAAATTACAAAGTAAAGAAATTCACAGATTCAAATAAATAAACCTTTAAAATTTCTTTGAAAAGGAAAACTGAAAATCTTAACGTCTTTGCAATAAATAGGGCCAAGGGTTATGACCTTAAAAGATACATGTATGTGTATGCTATTTATGTAAACCCCCAAAAAAGTGATCAACAAGTATCAACCAACAATTCACAGAAGAAATAAATGCAAATGAGTTAAGTTGAACCTGTTTTTCACATTTTTAACAGTTAAAATGAAATGCTATACAATTTTTCACTTGTAAGATCACTAAAGATTTTTAAATGATTAGAAGTCCTTTGATGAGAGAATGGTAAAACACGCAGTTATGCTTGCTGCCAGTGGAGATGTATGTTGTTATTAACCCATCTGAGAAGCATTTGGACAGGATCCATCAAGCTTCTTGCAATTTGCCCTAATGAAGTCATCAGTGACAGAGAGTAACAGGAATGTACAGGAATGTTTATTGCAACTTGTGTCATCTTTTATAATAAAAAAATAAAATTTACTTTAAGCAGAACCACGCAACTAAGTTAGTGAGTTATCGTAAATTATTCCTGCTGGAAAATATTAGATAAGAAGTGTCTCCGAGTGATGAAGGGCTGACCCGCACCTGCGGTTTCTCTGTGAAGCCACTTTCCTATTGTAATAAAGCTGACGTGCTGTTCTCTTAAAAAAACACAAATCTCTAGCAGCTGTGGGTAAGAGCCATGGAAAAAGCTTGTCCATAAAAATGTTGAGCCAATTATAAATTACAAAAATGTGAAATATAAGGAAAAATATATTTTGCATGAAACCGTTCCCTTACTCCAAATTCCTTGTTACTGCTGCTCTGCCGCTCCTGGTGTCTAAAAGCCAGCTCTTGCTAAGACTGGTGCCCCGAAAACGAACTAGAATGAAATACGTTCTAGGTGATTTATTCCCATTTACTGGAAAGAACCTTCTGCTTGCTTTCAATTTAAGTACACATTCTTGAGCTTCCTTTTAATAAGAGAACCACCTAAGACCCGAAGGCCAGAAATGATTAACCCCTTTTCCTGACGTAGCGCTCACTCTCCTTTAAGCTTAGACTTAACCAAGCTGTGCTGACGGGCCCGCTCTGTGTCACTGAAATTTGAAAATGATGGTCTCTGTGCTGCCTTGAGTGGCAGGCTTCTGTGCTACCTGGTTTGCCTTTGTTTTTATCTGAGAAACAAGTAACTACTCTGGATTTCATACCTTTTTTATATCCTCTGTTCTGGCTGTTTTATTAGTTGTTCTGGGTTGGGGATTTTTCTTGTTTTCTGACTCTGTTTTTGTGTATGCGTGTGTTTGTGTATGTGTATTTGTGGCTTTCCCGATGGCTCAGTGGGGAAAGAATCACCTGCAATGTGGGAAACACAGGAGATGTGGGTTCGATCCCTGGATTGGAAAGATCCCCTGGAGGAGGAAATGGCAGCTCACTCCAGTATTCTTCTCTGGAGAATTTCATGGGCAGAGGAGCCTGGCGGGCTACAGTCCACGGGCGGGGGTCGCAAAGAGTCAGACACGAATGAGTGACATAAACGGCAAAACAACATATATGTGTATGTATGTATATGTGTGTCCATATGTATGGGTACGTGAGTGTATATATTTATTGCGTGGTGTAAATATGTGACATATATACATATGTGTGTTGAGGGAGTGAGGGACCATAAGTAAGGACCAAAAAAGAGAGATGCTCTCTAAATGTAACTGTAATAACAGAGATAGCACAGTCCTACAAAGAGTATCTTAAAAAAAGTGAAAGGATAGGTAACATACACTGAATCTTTATCTCTTTAAAAATGCCTTGCTACTTTTAATAGTTAACATATTTAAATCTGGATTTAATATTTTGTGTCTTTTATGACATCACTCAAACACGAAGCCCCTTCATTTGCTTTCCCCGGTCCTGCTAGACGTGTGCTCTGGGAATAACAGGGAACACGGTGTGTTCCTGCCTTGGAGACACTTTCAGGTTAGGTGGGACCCAGTCCCACCAGCGCTAGTATCTGTCAACTGTGTAAGGCGTTTACCACGCGCCAGGTCCTGGGCAAATGCTTCACATAAACTGTTTAATCCTTAATATCCTGTGAGAGGTCGATAGTATTATCCTCATTTTAAAGCTGAGAAATGAGGCTTCAGAAAGTTTTTAAAACACTGGCGAGTCACCCAAGTTGGTAAGGAAGCCAGTGACCCAGCTCTGAGCCTTTAACACTCAGCGAGGAGCCCCTGCACCCATGGGATCCAGTGGACCTGGCTGACTTTTTCCCTTTTGTTTTCTAAACGAGGCGCTGGGCCAAGACACTCAGGCCTCAGAACCTGTGGGAATTCTGCATGCGTGGTCCTGGAAAACATGTGAGCGAGGTCAGGGCCGTGTCGTGGTGCGCGGGCCAGGGCAGGGGTGTCCCTGATGCGCTGGCCGGGCGGGGTCCCAGCAACCTGACGCTCTCCTCTCCGGGGCTGCTGCAGCCCTGAGCCTTCATGGATGCGGCGCTTTGTCTTTTTTGTCGGCTTTGTATGGTTATCTTTGTGAAAATCCCAAATGTGTCCGGCTTTATTTGTCGAAATTTACATTAAGGGAATGAAACAGGAACAGTAGTAGTATTTGAGGGGTTGCCTTTTTAAAATCCTGTTTAGAAAACCTGTTGTCGTGCTTTTAGGTGTTAGGTCATGTCCGAATCTTTTGCGACCCCATGGACTATATAATATATAGCCCGCCAGGGATTTCCAAGGCAAGAGTGCTGGAGTGGGTTGCCATTTCCTTCTCCAAGGGATCTTTCTGATCCAGGAAATGAACCCACATCTCCTGCGTTGGCAGGCAGATTCTTTACCACTGAGTCACCAGAGATTTACCTTTTACTTTAATTAAGTACCTTTTCTGTACCAAGTGCTGTTACAGCTCACATCCCCAAGTCACCCCCAGCTCCTCACTCTGCATGTCCATGGAGATCTCACGTTAGAAATCTAGCTCCCTTTTCTCTTTCCCCCACTATCTTCTTGACACCTTACGACACCTTATGACAAAGGTAAAAACTTCAGTTAATCATAAAGACTCCATCAGGTAAGCATTTTCACTGAAATTCAGGATTTAGCTGGGATTCGTCGATTAGGAATTTTTCCAGTTTTCACTTTTGGATTCATGGTGGATGAGGCCTGTATGTCTTCGATCCATTTCTGTGCCAGATATTTGTAGTAACTTGAGGAAACCCCTCCCTCCATATGAGAAATAATTGTGAAGGAATTTTTAGTTCTACCTGCTAATCCTACAGGACATCTCATGAGTCTTTCCCCCCAAAATACAAAACATAATTACAATTTGTCCTCTGATCCTCACCATAGAAGTTTGACTTCTCTGTGCATCTGAGATTCTTAGAATTCACCCATCTTTTCTTCACCCTAGGACCAGGTTGGTACATTTCCTCTTCTTTGTCCCTGAAATTTCACCTTTCTTTGTAAGATGATACGTTTCATTATTTATTCTGTTTGCTTTTTCCTTTTGTCTTTAATAAGAGATTTAATTAGAGCAGCTGTCTTCCTTGTTTCAAATTCTTTGTAAATCTTCTCCTTCAAAGAATCCAAGTATCTCAAGATCAGACCGACTCTTAGTGGGTTCCAGGAACATATTATCAGAACATATTATCATTTATCACTCCATTCTTAATATTTTCATTTTTATTAAACTGTGAATCTATAAGGTGAGTGACAGAACTCCATGGACATTCATTAATTATTTAATATTGCCTTTACTTTGAATATTAATTTTTAAATCCAATAGTAATATTTATTTTTCTTTGTGTTCTCTAAAATTCACATTATTGCATTTTATTATAAAATACCATTATTAAAGATTTTTTCCTGTTTACCAGATTTGATTAGTATTCTTTTTAAAGAGAATCTGTTTTTATACATTTAAAAATATGCTTGCATTTGTTTTATGTTATGGAACTGATAATAGAATATTTACCATATTGTAATAAGCAGACTGTTGCCTCCCTTTAAAGTCTGGATTTTGAGAGTGTTGGTTAGGCCAAGAATCCTTAAATGATGTGTATGGTAAATACCACTCTTCAGGAAAAGATATTAAGCCAGTATGATATAATTATGTGAAGAACAAGCGGAATGAAATTGGGTTTGCCTGAGACAAGGAACTTTTGCCTTCGCTTTTCTAAGCCAACATTTCAAATGACAGCAGTGTGCTGGAGGGAGCTGTTTAAGCAGACAGGAAACTTACTTACATACTTGAAAAGGTGTTTTAGTAAAAGATGACACAGTATTAATAAGAGGACACAATCGTGGCTTGGAAACTTATTTTCAAATTTCAGGCAGCTTCACATTATAAAGGGCTTCCCTAATGACTCAGATAGTAAGGAATCTGCCTGCAATGCAGGAGGCCCAGCTTCGATCCCTGAGTTAGGAAGATGCCCTGGAGAAGGGAATAGCTATTCATTTCAATATTAGCATCGAATTTCTATAGGAGAAAAGAACCTGAGGCTTGGTCATTTACTCCACCCGCTGGGGTCTCAGAACAGTGAAGTAACTTGATGTCAGTGATAGTCTGGTTCTGTCTGCCTGATCCCAGGCAGAGGCCTTTTGGACACTGCTCTCCCTAACTTTAGTTTTCTTTCTGTTTAACAATAGATGCTGTCTGTGCCACAGGGATGTTGTTAGGCTGTGCTTAGAACACAGTGTGAAAGATTCTAGTATTAATGAATGGGAGAATTCATCATTTATATTTAAAAGGGTTTTGCAGTGCTTTTAACTTTTTCTTACAATTGTGTTCATC